>NW_012107697.1:4027890-4087583 GCF_000951045.1 Mandrillus leucophaeus | reverse complement strand
AGTGTCAATGTGCCTTTCCTAAAAGAGGGAAGCGCACGTGGTTCAGAGCTGAGGCCCCCTCACCTCACTCGGGGTTATAATGCTGAATTCTGTGCACTCCTCTTAGTCAGGGACAGGGGACGTAATTTGAGTGAGCTAAGTTGTACCCTTGAACCCATGGCGAGGCTTAATATCTATAATTTTAAAAATAAAAGCAGACGCGCCAGAGAGCAAAGGGAAGGCAAAAAGTGTTACGATGGTCTTTCACGCATAAAGATGACGATGACTGAAAAAGTGCAAGGCCTTGACTCTCAGCCCCAGAAAATAATCTCCTGAGCGCTCCTGCTTAGTGTCTCGCATTGGAGTTGCTTTTGTCTTTCTTTCAGCATACAGCGTAGATTTTTGCTTACATATAAGTAGTGCTGCCCCATCCCAGATGGTATCCCACCAGGAAAATGGAACATAAAATTGCTTTCTTGAACTGTTTTTATTTTTGCAAGTTATTTTCTGGAGTTTTCCCAGCATGTCTCAAGCAGCACTTTAACACCTCAATTGCTGAGGTGCAAAACAGTATATTAGAAATGATGTATTGGGAAAAATGCTTCTTTAGGATCTAGGTGAGGGTTAACAACTTAACTGCCTTTTTAAGAGCTGCATTTAAACGTGTATATGAAGGTTTTATGGGAAAAACAAAACTTTTGACTAGTCTGCACTGTATTAATCTACTCTCAGACCACCCAGAGTGACAATATTTTGCTTAATTTCTTTTATAGATCAGTCTGGAGCACTATGTTGTAGTGTAGGTATATGTATCTGTGTATCTATATATTTGTGTGCTTTTTAGCTAAAAGTAGGGTGAAAGGAGAAGAAAAACAAGGACAGGAACAAAGAGAACTCCAGAGCAGGGTTAAAAGTGCACACGGTGATGACATAACGCATTTAACCAATAGATCTCAAATTTAGCTCTCCAGATATTGATTCAAAAAAGGAAAAGAACCTTGTCAGTTCCCAGTATCTACAGGATAAAACTAATTGCTCAAGATATTTTTAGCTGTCTGTGGCTCTAAGATCAGATAGGCATTTTCCCCAGAGACTTGGGAATGGACCGTGTAAGATGCAATGCACTGAACCTCATTGTCAAAAACTGTCTTTACAATGGTGCTAATGAGTTTCACTGGGCTCCATCTCAGCTAATAACATCTTACCAAAGGGTCCTTCCATAAGACTAATTCTGCAGGGGTCCCGTATAATGTAGTCCATATAGTCAGCTCTCTGCTGATCAATATTGTGCAAACAGTAAAGTAAATCAACGCCAGAAAAATTACAATAGTAAAATAGAGTGGCTAGTTATCATCTAAGTGCAAGAAACTACATTTTGCCACTACGTGCTTTATAGACTTTTGATCCATTTGCATAGTTTTTTTGTTCCTTTCCCATCAGCACCATAAATATTTGAAGGAGGCTGTAGCTGACAGTAGCCTAGAAAAGGGCTCTTCTGGCTGGGTGTGGCGGCTCACTCCTATAATCCCAGCACTTTGGGAGGCTGAGGCAAGTGGATCACCTGAGGTCAGGAGTTCAAGATCAACCTTGCCAATGTGGTGAAACCCCATCTCTACCAAAAATACAAAAAAATTAGCCAGGTGTGGTGGCAGATGCCTGTAATCCCAGCTACTTGGGAGGCTGAGGCAGAAGAATTGCCTGAATCTAGGATGTAGAGGCTGCAGTGAGCCAAGATCGCACCATTGCACTCCATTCTGGGCAACAAGAGCAAAACCCTGTCTCAAAAAAAGAAAAAAGGGCTCCTTCTTCTCCTCCTCCCCCTCCTCCTCCTCCTCTTCCTCTTCTTCTTTTCTTGGTCCTCATCATCGTTATCATCTCTACCATTTCTTGGACCCTTCTTATTTACCAAGCCCTGTACATGTGTTCTTTACATGTGTTACCTCTGTAAGCCTCCCAGCAAAGCTGTAAGAAGGTCTATTTTATTTTATTTTTTAATTGAGGATGAGAACCATTAAATGAATTGCCCAAAACACCACCAGCTCATACGTGGTAGAGGCAGAATTGACTCAGTTTTGACTTTCCATTGTGCCATGCCACCTGTATACATCCACGCTTTAATTGGGAAGATTTTTCCCCCTGATTTCTTGTGAGCACTTTCTATTTTGGATGACTTTCTTCCAAATACCACATAGGACTACAAATCATTTGGGTAGAAACTCAGATTATTGATCCTTTGATTATATTCAATACTCTAGTAAAGAAAAACACAAACACTTTTCAAACCTTTTACTGTGTTGGTAGCAACAGTACAATCTGAGTTCTTGAAGACTCTCTTCCAGATTTCCTTTGACTAACACATTCTGATTCAAAAAACTACTTATCTGCCTTCCTTTAACTGGGTTACTGCTCCTTTTATACACTTGCGATCGGCAGATACTTTTTGGGTTGTTTTTCTGCTCGTACCTGTTGTACTCCACTGTTGATAGTACAAATGGCTCCCTCCACATACTACAGGTGCACCTAAATCATGAGACCCTTTAGGAAAAGTTTGTTTGCTGGCATAAAATCAATAGTTCAGCCTCCTAAAATACCTGAGGCCATGTCCATATGATTAAAAACATTGCTTTGAAAGGACGGTTGAGAAAGTGTTTTTCCTGGTCAATGACTGAATTTGAGTGACAGCTTAGTTCACCTGAGCTACAGGAGATGTCACTCAATCTTGTATGGTAAAGACTTACCCATATGGAAATATATAGAGCTGGTCCATTCACCTTTACTACTGTGAATTGCTGCATTGTATTGATTAAGTCATAGTTTCAAAATCTGTCTTTTCATTGGTATACTTTTTAAATTGCTTCTAGGTGTTTTGGTTGCGTCTGTTTTGCTGTTACCAACTATTGCAGTGAATATTTTTTGTCAGCGTCTACTTGTGAACATTTGTGAGAATTTTTCTAGAGTATATTCCAAGATATAGAATTGATGATTCATAAATGTTCCTCACTTTACCTTTACTAGATATTACCAAATTGTTCTCCAGTTTACCATCTACCAGAGACAGATACATGAAAGTTTCCTATATCCCACCTCCTTACCAGCTTTGGTACTATCAGATTTTTGTTTATTTATTTTGCTTACCTGATGGATGTGACGTATTATTTCATTGTTGTTTTGAAAGTCTTCAAGTTCTGGACAAAAGCTGACTTGGTAGCTTTGTGAGAACATAGCCTTGTTCTAAAGGAAGTGGACAGTTCATGAGAAGAATTTATTCAATTAGGTCCCAATGACTATGATAAAAGAAATCAATTACCCACAGTGCTTTGAGCACTTTTTGTTTGTTTGTTTTTTTGAAACAGCGTCTCACTCTGTCACCCAGGCTGGAGTGCAGTGGTGCAATTATAGCTCACTGTAGCCTCAAATTCTTGGGCTTAAGCAATCCTCCTGCTTCAGCCTCCCGAGTAGCTAGGACTACAGAGGCACACCACCATACCCAGCGAATGAGCACTTATATTCAAAATAAAAATGAGGCCAGGTATGGTGGCTCATGCCTGTAATCCTAGCGCTTTGGGAGACTGAGGTGAGAGAATGACTTGAGTCCAGATCGAAGCTACTGTGAGCTATGATGGTACCACTACACTCCAGCCTGGGTGACAAACAGAGACACTGTCTCTAAAATAAATTTTTAAAATAAAATAAAAGTGAGTTGCTGGTATTCATATTTTGACAAGTCATAAAAAGTTCTTCCTCTTTTCCTATGCTGCATAACCTTTTCCTATTCGTGTTGAGTTATGAATTTGGTGCTACTCCAAAATAAATAATTCCAGATTGGTGCTTGTTTGCATGGGGAAAGCATTTGCTTAGAAATTTGAGGGTTGGCTTTAGACAATGGCCTGAACTTGCAGAAACACAAACATGCTTTAAGATGTTCCAAGTTGCTTGGGGTGGGATGGGATGGGGACTTTGGTCTCTGCCACAGAGGCAGGCTAGAAGCTAAGCAGGCAGGAGCCTGTGCAGGGGCCCTCTGAGGATGGACCATGCCTTGGAGAGCCATCACAACTCTTAAGCTCAATTAATTAGCTACCTTTTAATCTGTGTTTATTTTCCTTTGTTATCTCTGGGCCTTTTCGTTTAGCCTTACTTTACCATTTCAGCTTTGTTGCAGCTGTGCTACAGGGAATTAAGGAAAAATTTTAAGTCAGTTTGAGTTTCATTTGTGCAAGAGCAAAAGTGGCACCCTAAACAAAGATGGCAACAGTGATTTGTGACAAGACTCCAAGGGGAAGATGAGTCTTGAGGGGATTGAAATCTGGTTATCATATCCAGACTCCCATTCTCATGTAGAGATTCCACCTCCATTGCAATCTTGGAAGATTTTATTAAGTGAGACTGTGGGGGTTCTTAGAATCTCCCACAGAGGCCCCTATAGCAAGGTGAATCTTGGCTGACTCAGCTGTGAAATGAGCTTCTTATTCTTTTATTTCCAGGGAGCCAGCATATTGTCCCAGAAAGACCAGGATCTTTGAATTCTGGCAAACTTGAGCTCAGATCCGTGCTGGGAGAAGTTTGCGAACTTGGACAAAGTACTTACACTCCCTGAGACTCCAATTCTCCAGCTCTAAAATGAGGGTAACAAGACTACCTTAGAGAGTTAATCTTGATGATTACATATGATAACTTGTATAAAAGTGGCTAGTTTATGCCTGGAACACAATAGACATGAAAGAAATATTTGTTTGTTTCTCCACCCCCCTACCTCAACCCTATGTCTTGGGACCAGGTTTCCACAGTAGCTGGTGCCTCCACACTCCCAGACCCCAGGATCCTTGGTGTGGGTCTCCTGGCCCCAGGCCTTGTGTGACCGTGCAGGAGTTGACCTCTCCCTTGTCGCATTCCTGACCTCTGCTCTTGGGGAGCAACTGACTTTTTTTTTTTTTAAGACAGAGTTTCACTCTTGTTGCCCAGGCTGGAGTGCAATGGTGGGATCTTGGCTCACGGCAACCTCTGCCTCCTGGGTTCAAGTGATTCTTCTGCCTCAGCCTCCTGAGTAGCTGGGATTACAGGCATGTGCCACCATGCCCAGCTAACTTTGTATTTTTTTTAGTAGAGATGGGGTTTCTCCATGTTGGTCAGGCTGGTCTCGAACTCCTGACCTCAGGTGATCTGCCGGCCTCAGCCTCCCAAAGCGCTGGGATTACAGGTGTGAGTCACCGCGCTCGGCCTACGACTGACTTACAATGATGAACTCAGTATTATACCTCCTTAACACAAAGAAATCACTCTATTGATGGCAATTTCAGGTACCACAGCAGGTGTATGGGGGCATGCTGTTTTTGAGAACAGCAGAATCTTGCAGTAATTAAAACTAACCTCCAGTGCATACCTTTACATCCACCTCAGGGCAAGCTATGGTATTCAATTCAAACTGAATGGATTTTTCACTGAGCGTCCCCAGGGACAATTGATGTCCTCACCTGCCCTTAAGGCAACTATCTCTCCTCACAACTGAAAGAGACTTAGGACCTATAGATGGTATTATGGATCTCCTTGACATGCTTTGGTCTTAAATTAAAATGCCTCCAATAGCTGCTGGCTTGGGTGGCTGACTGTGGAACTTTTCATCTCTCAGTTACCATTTCAAATTTGCCCCTGCAACAGCATTCTTCTCCTGGAAGAAGGCAGCCTCTGATAAGGAATTTGAATGGGGTCTCAGCCATGTCCCTTACCCGTGGACACTCGGCTAGCTGGAAGCATCCTTCCTTCCGGCATGGTAGTCTCAATGGAGGAACTGAAGATCAAACAAGTTTAATCTCTGACCTGTACACTGGCCACCTAGCAGGGTTCTGTCTTTAGGGCAAGAAGGATCTGAAATAATTTATGCTGTTCTCAGCACAGTGTTATTTCTCCATAGGAGGCTGTCAGCTGCTGAGGGCTATCAATCTGACATACTTCTCTAGTTCTACATAGAGACTAAAATACCATTTAAGTCTTATTCCAACATTTCTCAAATCATGTGGGTATTACCAAGCATGAAATTATCATCTAAAAACTCAATTTGAAAGAGCTGGTTCTTTGGGGAAAATAAGAAAGAACATTTCTTCCTGTTTACTCTGAGATTTGCTTTTTTCCCCCAATAATGTGGTTATTGTGTCTTTCTTAATCTTTAGCGATCAGGCTTGAATTTTCACCTAGTGTCCAATTTGCTTATAAATCTCTTCATTTTGCTTAATTTAAATGTTTTGGCCAGCTTCATGGTTTAATAATGGGAAATAAAATTGGAGCCTTAATGATTACTAAGCAGGGAATTTTCATTTCATTTGGAATTAAAAGAGCTGTCAAAGGAGGGGACATCCCGTCAGACAGGCTGCCACTGCCTTAGCTGGAGCATGCCAAATGCAGCTTGATACGATACATTTCTTTACGCTCAGGGTATTCTCCAATAGGATTACTTGAAAAATCCCTCAACTCCATCCCTGCTTACATCCACCTGACCGCTATGCCCCTATTGATTAGCTGGGCACTATGAATTGAATACAGGCCATCTGAGAAGCCCCCAGGTCCCCAGTGTGTTGTTCTCTTGCTGCCCAGCAGTCAAGGCAAGTTACCCAGCTCCAATACGCTTCAACACAAGTTGTGTAATAGGGGCCCTGAGACCACAATTATCAGATAACTAGGCAGTAGAGAGTACTGTTTCAGCACTTCCACCTGAGCAGACTTAAACTTAAGAGAGAGACAGAACTATAAAAAGTTTTAAAACCCTTTTCTAGTAAGTTTACCCACTGGAGAAAGATATCCACAGCATGGCTATGTAGCCTAGAATTCCCTCCTTGTCCCAGAGCTGGGAGGAAACCCTAGCTGGGTAATTCCCCTTGTGAAGAGAGAGGAGCTCTGGTTTCTTTTGCCTGTGTAGAATACAGTGGGTCCTCTGAGACAGTCAATGGGGAGACCGCTTGGCACCGGGTAGAAGAATGGGAACTGGCTTGAGATCGACTAACCCATTTCTGTTGGGGGCTTATTGGAGAGTTAAAAAAATAATAATCTCAGATTCTTCGGGCTTGTCCCAGGGCATCTTTCCTCACCACATACCACTTCTTTCTAAAGAGTATCTCACAGCCACTATTCAGCATTTAATCACACATTGTCTCGGGTTAGAAGGCTGCACAAATAGACTTGACTTTCAAAACAGATTGGAAATGCCTCAAGGGCAAGAAATTTGTTTTTATATTTTTTGTGTTCACTCATTTATTAATTGATAGATGAATGAGTGATCAATCCATTCATTATTCCAGCACCTGCTGTACTGACAGCATTGTGCAAAGTTTGTGTCTCTGTGCTCCAGGGGCTCCAGAGACGTGTGCTCCCTAATTTCTGCCTCCAGTAGCGCACAGTCTTGTTGGATAAGCTTGATGTACATGGAAAGATAATAATGCAGTACCCTGCAGTAAGAACACAATGACTCAAAAACACATAAAAATGACTAGAAGAGCTGGGCGCAGTGGCTCATGCCTGTAATCCCAGCACTTTGGGAGGCTAAGGCAGGTGGATCACGAGGTCAGGAGATCGAGACCATCCTGGCTAACACGGTGAAACCCCATCTCTACTAAAAATACAAAAAATTAGCATGGTGTGGTGGCGGGCACCTGTAGTCCCAGCTACTCGGGAGGCTGAGGCAGGAGAATGGTGTGAACTCAGGAGGGGGAGCTTGCAGTGAGCCGAGATCGCGCCACCGCACTCCAGTCTGGGCAACAGAGGGAGACTCCATCTCAAAAAAAAGAAAAAAAAATGACTAGAAGAAAAAATGTCAATAGTGTTTTTAGGTAATGCATTTGGGATATTCTGTTTCTTTCTTCTACTTTTTGGATTTTCTAAATTTTCTATAATGTATGAGTATTACTTTATTAGTGAAAAAAAAACCTCAAAGTATAAATTGAGTACCAATACAATATATAACAAAAATGTCAAAAAAGCAAATTAAGATTCAGGGCCAAATGAGTCATCCAGAAAGTGACTTCCTTCCATTGGGCCTTGCTTTCTGTATCCTTCAGTGCCTAGGACAGAAATATGGACATAGTAGGTGTTGAAGGAACATTTTTTGGACTATATAATAAATACTTGTTGAATATCAAGTTTGTTAGTTGATTAATTTGCTGTTATGCCTCTTGTAGTCATATCTTTCATTATTAAAGAAATCTCTTCTATCGTTTTCTGACTGTGTTTCCAGTCTTTTCAATGAGACAATGTTTTTGTTTTACATCTTATTTCCCCCTTGCACTATAGTTTGTCTCCTCTCTTACATGGCACATATTGGTACTTCTGTCTCCTGTTTTAAATGGTAGTCTGAAGGCAGGCCCCATGGCCTGATAATCATAAGATGTCAAGGGTGGGTTGGAAAAGACTTTTACTGAAAAAGAGACTTTTGAGCCAGGCAGCTGTGTTCAAATCCTAATTCCACCACTGACTTCAACATTGATGCTGACCAAGTGACACAGTCTTCTTTTCTGTAACATAAGGAAAATACTATCTACCTGCTATGAATATTAAAATAATACATATAAAACAGAGTACCTCATCTGGAAATTATTAAATACTTGATAAAATACAGCAGCTATAATTGTTATTATACTACTCTTATATGATTATCATAATAACAGGTCACCTAGTCTGACCTCTCACAATATAAAATAATCTCTGATATTCTTAATGTATTAAGGTATCTCTGAGAACATTAACTCACATCTTACAGTGATAAGGAGATTGTTACTTTGTTTAAAGGTTTTTTCTTTCATTGATCGTTATTCCTTATCTCAGCAATATGCACCATTAGTTCTAGGGGCTACAGAGAAGAAAAAGTCTATAACCTTTTCCACATGGCTTCATCCACCTTCATAGCTCTCAGCCGTACCCACAAAACTCTCTCCTTCCCCACCAATTCAAATGTAGCATTTAATAAAGTTTTATGGATTTCAATTGATAGATTACCTTTGTAGTCTCGATGGCTTGGGTATGGTCCTAATGGTAGGGAAATAAACTAAATTGGTGCACTGACTGTGGGAAGGTCCTTCTGGTTTACCAATCTGGGTGGCAAACTTCTAGACCTCTAAGGGCCTATGTACAATTTTCCTCAACTAGATATTTATGTCTGCTCACTGAACATTGCTTTCTTTCTCTGGAAGAAAAACCAGAGCAGCTGGTAGCTTATGTCAACTAAACGACTGTCCTGGCAAGTTGGTGTGTGCTATACTAAAACCATAAACCCTCATTGCTATTAATAATAATAAGAAACATTGTCAGAGAACCTAATAAAAACTGTTCTTCTAGTAAAAGTCCATTATTTTTGTTTGTTTTTTGGAGAGAAGGTCTTACTCTGTCACCCAGGCTGGAGTGCAGTGACATGATCTCGGCTCACTGCAACCTCTGCCTCCTGGGTTCAAGCAATCCTCCCACCATAGCCCCCCAAGTAGCTGGGACTACAGGTGCATGCCACCAGGCCTGACTAATTTTTGTATTTTTTTTTTTTTTTTTTTTTTTGTAGAGACAGGGTTTCGCCATGTTTTCCAGGCTGGTCTTGAACTCCTGGACTCAAGCAATCTGCCCGCCTTGGCCACCCAAAGTGTTGGGATTACAGGCGTGAGCCACCGCGACCAGCCAAATGCCATCTCTTAATTAAGTCGTATATTTAGCATCACTGGTGATTTCTGAGCATTTACGGAAGCAGGTTGTTTCAAAAACTAATGTAAAAGATTAGGGGTGAACAAAGTTATAGAATCAAAGTGATTTGTCTGCTTCAACAACAAAAAGCAAGAGTCCTAGCTCTCAAAAAACCAAGCATATTTGGAACCTTGCCTGGGTTTTCTCCTTTCTGGGATCAGGTGATGTGATGCAATAAAAGATATCCTGGAAATGGAAACAGAGAGAATGGGGCTCTAATCTTTGCCCTTCATCTTGAAGCTTTTTCACTAACTGTGGCACTCTGGGCATGTCATTTCACTTTCAGAAATCTTCATTTTCTCTCCTGTAAGTAACGTTTAATTCATGGGGCTATCACAAGGATTAAATAAATAAATCTTTTTGACAGGTAGGAGATCCTGGAGAAATGCTGGTTCCTTCCCTCAGTGTCTCTCCTTTGTTGTTGTTGTTGTTGTTGTTTTCAAGCCAAACACTAACACTTAGAAAAATTGCAGCACTTTTCTAAACTCGTCAAAACTGGCCAGACTTCCCAATATGGTAATCACTCTAAATGCCAGAGCTATAATTTGTTGTCCTTCAAACCATGATGATGTTTCACATTTTAAAAGCAAATCACCAAGGGGAAATGTGTCTGTTTTCCTGGCAACTGAGGAGGAAACATAGATTGATTTTGATGATTTTGGTCAAGAAGACTGCATCCGTTCTGAGCAAGCACCACCTTGCTGGACTTACATGAAAATGGATAGCCCAGTAACCAAGTTTTGGTAATTTTATTTTGGAGCACAGATCACTTTTTGAGGATAATGAAGAGAGAAGGGAGAAGGCTGATTGATTTTTTCAAAGCTGGCTTGGGAGTTGGAAGACTGAATTCTTCTAACCTGTGTAGAAGGCATGCAGGCAGTGCGAAGAAAACATTCCCTCATACCTACCGTTTGGAACCAACTCTGAACCACTCTACACATATTATCAACTCTCTTCGCACTAGGTTCATGCCCAGTAAAGTCAATGAAGTCATATTTTTGTCTGGTATAAATTATTAAGTAGTTCTTTGCATGGTTGCTTTAAATCAAAGGTGCATTAGCATATCCCTGACACTCAGTTTCACACCTGCTGCATTTTTATGTGCATTTGCTCTCAGTTGAATTTGCCTCATTCATTCATGCATTCATTCATGGAAACCAAGTATGTGCCAGGAATCCTATGCACTGTGAAAGATAAAAGATGGAAAAAGGATTTTCTCTATACTTTAAAGACCTCACTCTGGTAGGTGGGAGTAAGGGGGCCAGCATATGTGTCACATATAATTTAACGTAGCAGGTGATAAGGGTCGTAAAAAAAAAAGGGTTGAGAATGTTCAGGAGAGGGAGAGGTTGTTGTTTACTCCCTTGGTGATGGGGATCAATGAAGACTTCAAAAGGGAGGTGGCATTTAAGCTAGATCTGAAATATGGGTAGGCTTTGGCAGTGTAGAGATGAATGGGAAGGGCATTCCAGGAGCTGGCAACTTCCAGAGCAAAGGCCCAGAACACGGGATGCGGAGGGTCAATATGGGGCAGTGGGGGATACGGTTTGACTGCTGTGTGGGGTGGAAGGGAGGTAAGAAGTGTCAGGAGAAGGTTGAAAGATCAGCAGGGGCCCAATCGGGGAGACCTTTGAATCCTCTGAAAATAATGACAGCTTTAGTAAATTTGCTGTTTTATTCAAAACAAGAGATAGGCTACCTGAGTAAGAATGTTTCTGAATTCTGTACTTTATTGGCCAATTCAACCACTCAAATTTGAACAATTTCATTGTCTGAGCTTTTTGAAAATGATTTTCTGCTTAAAACGATGAGGTTATTGACAAGAACGGAGTGTAAATGCAAGCCGGCCTGCACCGCTCTGATTCTTTCTGGCTGTGTTCTATCACACTATCGGCACGACACTTTTTTCTAGTCACTTACTAATGCTAGAGGGACTTCCTTTTGCAGCTGATGGAGGTAGAGTGGGAATAAGTTTTAAGAAGTCAGCTCAGGCATCTTATCACTCATCTGGGAATGGGGAAAAACACCTTTTACCTCATGCATCTACATATGCGTTCAGCTTAGAAATAAATTACATCAAAGACCGTTCAGTGAGAACTAAGCCTCCAAAGCCAGAAGACTAAAGCCAGCGGTGTGACCTAGAAGCACGGAGAAAGGCTGAAGCAATAATGGGAAAAGCCTTCTGTCTTTTGAAAGGGACATTAGGGGCATGGACAGGAACCTGCTACACACACACACACCATACAACACACACACCACACACACACAACACACACGCTGACAGGAGCCGGAAAGTCTGTGCTAAACTGCTACACACACACACACTCACACACATTGCACACTTACACATATACACACCCACTTGGTGCACACACACTACACCCACAGACAGGAACCTATATGTCTCTGCTAAGCTGCTACACACAGGCATCACACACACATATACACACCCACACCACACACACACCCTACTCACACACTGAGAGGAAGCTGTAGGTCTGTGCTAAACTTCTACACACACCACACCACACTCACACACATATACATACCCACACACCACACGAATACACCCACACAGACCCCACACCTCGACCCCACATGCACACATACAGTGACAGGAACCTGTAGGTCTACCCTAAACTGTTACACATCCCACACTCTCAGACATGACACACACACATATATACACCCACGTACTCCCCACACACCCTACACCACTCATACACACACCACACACACATATATACACCCACATACCCCCCACACACCCTACACCACTCACACACACACCACACACACATATATACACCCACATACCGCCCACACACCCTACACCACTCATACACACACCACACACACATATATACACCCACATACCGCCCACACACCCTACACCACTCATACACACACCACACACACCCTGACACTCATACATACACTTGCACACCACACATTCACATATCACACACACATACACACCCACACATATGCTACCCCACACTCATATACATGTCACACACATACAGCGGCAGGAACCTGTAGGTCTATGCTAAACTGCTACATACTCTCATGCACACACATCACACACTCACATCCCATATACACACCCATACACCACACACACACACACACACACTCTGGCAGGAACCTGTAGGTCTGTGCTAAATTACTACACATACACACCCGTTTAGTTTATATAAGGGAAAAATCAGCAAAGAAAAATAACTTCAAGTCTCTCTATACTGAACTATTTCTCATCTGATCCTCTGTACGCGGGTTTTAAAGTTCTGTCACCACCTGAGCTTGAGGGCACACAGTCTCCTGGTAATGACAGCCTGTGCTGTCCACCTGTTTGTGACTTCTCTCCGTTGACCTTCACATTTGACCAATCTTAGCGATTTAAAATGCTTTTGTAGCCCATTCGGTGCTATAGGATTACAGATGATGGAAACGGAACTTACATTTTATTATTTTTAATGGAAAAGCTACTAAGAAGCTAATCAGAACAATCCAAGGAAAATACCTTTCCAGGTAGACTCCTTGTGCTGTGACTAACAGGATGGTTAAAAGGACTGAAAAGGAAGACAGTTCTAAATGTTCCTGTACAGCAGAAATTTGGACGTTTGGTTCTGTATTAATTTTTACACTGGCTCCACACCTTCGGTCCTGTTTTCTTACTCCTTCCCTCCAATTTTAAAAATCTTTGATCTTTTTTTCTAAAGAGAGCTCCCAATCCACTTCAGTTTCATTGCTTGTTTCAGTTAGCCTTTCTGTATTCTGTAGGGCTAGGCTGTTTGTATCTGCAGCTAATTCCACTAATACAACTTAAAGAAACGAAGGGATGAGACAGTGGTGAGAATCTCTAGTGTTGGCAGCAAACAGGAAGAAGCATCCTTTAAAAGCCAGAATTCCTCAAAAAGGGATGCTGTGGGTGAAAACAAAACAACAGCCATAACAAACTATCTTTTATCAGAGTGGTGCTGAATTCATCAACATGAATTAACCATATTTCACTCCAAGGGCAATGAGCAAGATCTTATTTCCCAGACATAAAAAAAAAAATTAATTAACAACCCAAACACGCAAACAGTCCTGCTTCCTCCACCCAACCTTCCTTTGCTTTTGCAACTACTTAGAATCTTGAGCTCCTCTGAATTTCTACATGGTTAGTATTCCAAACCACACACTCTAGCACTTGTATTGTTGTATTTTGTGTGATATTTTTTCCGTTTCTTACAGGTTAGTTTTTTCCTTCAAGCAGAGTGTAGATCACTGCTTCTATGTCTTATTTCTGGCAAAATCTAACGTGGTGCGGGGTGCTAGGTAATACCCTCTCCAGATCACTTACCAATCTATGGAAAAGTGCCAGCAAACCAAAAGTCCCTGACAACCAAGAAACAACATTTGATTGGGCACAAGGAATACTGAAGAGTGGGCAGGAGCTTTAGCTAATTTTCTACAGGAGAATCTTTTGCCCTAAATACAGATGATAGAGGGATTTGTAATCCACCATCTGTATCTAGTATCTAGTCTAACTTGTAAATAGGATCAAGCCCTCAGTTGCTACACCCATCAGTCACAATGCACTGACATGCATTGTGACATGTAAATCCTGGTGACTGAAATATTTATATGCATATGCTTAGTTAACCTACGGATATAGTATATGCTGAATTTTTTTATGACCCTTCTTGGGGCCTCAATTTTCTGCCACTTCTGGTAGAGAGCTTAGTTTTTACTTCATTGCCTTCGTAGACTTCTTTCTTTCTTGATCTCAGCATTACTTCTGCTGTTTGTCAAATGCTAACATTCGTATTTGTTTCATTCACTCTCCAGATTTGGAAATTAGTATGAAATTCATAAAACTTGAATGATAATGTTCTAACAGTAGTGGTGGAATTTCTCTTGCTTGATTGCCCTCAAATTACAACAAGCTTGTTGACCATGTAGGCTCTAAAATTTGGATTTTTTTTTTCCTTTGGAAGCCACACCCAGTAACAACTTTTTCCCCTATGGGAAAAGTCTTAGGAGAGCATACTGTCCCCAGCCTTTGAGGTAAACCTTAGGATGGGCAGGTTGTCAGTTCCTGAGGGCACTCTCTGGCCACTGTGGGGAGTCGCCTGTGGGGAGAAAGTCACCATTCCCGGAAAGGCAAAGGAATTACTCAGGTCGCCTTAATTTCTCTTTGAGAAGATCCCACAGGAAGCATTAGCTATAAGCAAAATCTTTATGAAAGGATTCCTTCTCTGAATTTTCCAAACAGGCCTCTTTGTTATTACCCCAAGAGAGCTTTGTTATTACCCCAACTAGTCAGGCACTCAAATCTCCCTTATCATTTCCAGACTGTTTTACCTTGCTGTGAACATCCCGTTGGTGGGAGGGCCACAAATGGTCTCTCAAGCTTCTCTCAAACCACCAATCTGGCGTTTCTGAATCGCCCCAGCCCTTTTCTGGCCTTGTGTACTTGACTCCTACACCACGGGGAAGCTCCCCCTTGGATTCCAAAAGAAAACTAAACTCCTTGGAATCCAAAACTAAGAAACTTTCACAGAGTGGCCCCAGGTGGATTGGTTATCATGATATTTCAGTCTCACCTAACCAATAAGAGAGCTGGCTGGCACGTTCCCAGGAAGAATATTCTCATATGAGCAGTGGATGAGAGGAAGCCAAAAGATTTTCGGCCCTCTCCATGCTCACCTTACACTCTACCTGGGTTCTGAGGTAGAGATCTTGTGACGGCTGAGGCCCTGCAAAGCAATTAAAAGAAATAAAGCAAAGTATTATATTTTAATTGATGTAATCTTCAAGCTCCCAGTGGAATCTGGGGTGATATCTGACTAGAGTTACCCTAGGTATCAATAGATGACTATTCTGTGAAAGTGCATTTAGGAAGACAAAACCCTAGGAATCCTGAACTTCATTAACATATGTATCCGTTTTTGGGGATGGGGGGCGGATTGGCTCTGGCTCCTAGGACTAAAAATTGAAAGAAACCACCTAGACTTTTCTGGGATCTGAACAAAGAGCCAAAGCGGGTGGGGGAGTAGAGAGGGAGGTGGAGAGAGGGAGAGAGAGAGGGCAGGGAGGGGAAGACAGAGAGTGGGTTTATGATTCTGTTTGCTTTTCAAATCTAGTACCTGGATATTAGACACACTAAACCATACTTTCTAAACCCAAACAGCTTTCATCCATCACTAACATTTCAGGGTTTGTTTCTGTTTTATTGTAAATATTCCAGTTGAAGAAAGATAAACAGACAAGAAAAAACTGCTTTATACAGTATACAGAGTCAGATAGAAAATACAGAATGGAAAAGAAAGCCAACAACCAACAGATAAAAAGTGGAGACAAACCAAAGAAGGGTACTAGCTGGTTGCAAATTCACCCACCAGCTCGAGCGAGGTGCGGCCCTTGTCTCAGCAGCTAACAGAAACCATCTAGCGCTGGCAGTCTTATCTTGATTCCACACGGAGAAAGAAACAGACTATAAATGATGCATAGGGACATTTATTTCACTAATCCATTAAAAAAAGTTTGCTATTGATCAAGATAGCCTGCTCATAAAAACGAGTTTTTTTAAAAAACCACCCTTCCCGCCCCACATGTGATCTGACAGTAGGAACCACGTTGTCAGAAGCATGAGATGGAGCTGCAGGTTGGAGCACAGTGGCACCACCGGGGTCTGTGGTCAGCCGGCCTTCAGGTGCCCTTCCCACCAAATCCATGTTTCTCCACGAGGATCAAGGCAAGGTTTAAAAAAAGACCCACGTGTCTTGCACAGCTTGTTGTCATTTGATGGTTAAAGAGAAAAAAGATAAAGGATTCAAATTCATGAGTGAGGTCAGGTGAGGACAAAATGAGTATCCCTCACAGGAATAATCAGGGTACCATTCGGCCCCCAGGACGGCAGCCCTAACTAACTGTCCTGGCATAAAGAGGATGCCGACCAACCCAAATGGCAAAAACATGAATTAAGCTCGTCATCTTCCAAAGATGTCTTTATTTTAGTACATTTGCAACAGCAACAAAAGTGAGGACAATTCCATTCAAGGTGGTGGCAGCGGTGGTGGAGGTGGAGGTGGTGGTAGTGGCTGTTTGTTTCTCTCTCTCTGAATTTGCTAAGTTTACAACCGGAAATTGCATAGAATTTGTTTTCCATCAGCAAATGAGAACTCTCTGCGTGAAACTCCTAACTGGTGAAGTCAAGCAAAGGTCAAGCAGCTGCAGAAAGCCTCACCCCTCCCATCACACGTGTGCTCTGGACTCTGCAAACTTCTCACGTGGAGAGCAGTCACTAGCAGTCACCTGGTAACCTGGACAGCATCAGTAACTCCTATTTGGTGGATGGAACAGAAGTTCAATGCTTTACCTAAAGTCATACAAGGTGGGGGGCTACTGCTCAAGCTGAGGTTAGGACTCAGGAGTTCCTGGTTCCCAGGACTGTGTATTGACTAGGAGACTCCACCTCTCTCCCAGGAACCTAGCAAATTCTTGATTACTTAAGGTCTTTCTATGGAATAAATACACACACGCACACGCGCGCACACATACGCACACATACACTTGTACCCAGGTCTCACATCTAAGTAGCAAGAAACTACCCAATCCATGATTGATAGTCTTGGGGGTCTGGCTTCATAGGCAGCCACTGAGTTTGGTTGAAAAGAGATGCAGTTGACAAAGTATGCACCATACCAACGGCGTGGCCCAGTCCTTCCTCCTCTGTGAACAGCATGTTCCACGGGAAGCCAAGGCCATGGTATGGGAAAATTCTATCCACTCTTTCCGCTCCTTAAATGAAGTCCTAGGACACTTTGTGCATTCTGTTCTCCTCCCCTGTCTGTCTTCAGAGACTACATTCACAAAAAGATCAAATCAAACACAGTAACAGTGAAAGTCAGAAAGAGAAAGGGAAAGAAAAGACAGATTAACCCTTGACATCCCAGGCGTTTCAAGGTCTCTCTGAGTATCCGATGAGTTAATTGCTTTTTGGCATCTACAACTTTACTTCAATGCTTTTGAGACTCTCCATCTGACTCTTCCCGAGACCCCTTCTCTTGTGCTCCTGCAGGCCCCCAATCACCATACAGAAAGGAGAGTTAAGCACCTGAAATCGGATGCACTGGTAATGCAATATCCCAAAATTCAGGAAGAAGAAGAAATGGGGATTATTTAGGCTTCCATTCCCTAACCCAGCCTCCCCCTCCAAAAAACACAAAACAAAATAACAGAACTGAGAAGATGACAAAGAAGAAACGGAGAGGAGGAAAGGGAAAAGAACATTAACAAAAATATACAAATCCAGAAAAGAAAAACTTCCCTGTTTAGTTTAATTTTTTTTTCGGTAAGAACTAGACAGAGGGTACATTGGCCTCTGACTAGGGGGAATTCAGCTGACGATTCCACCAATTCATTGGACTGGTCTGGGTAGGGACCCCCCACCCTATACTCTGTTATTTTGGCGAGAGGGAAAGGCCCGCTGGGAGTAGATGTGTCTTTGTGCCCAGGAGGGAGGGCCGTCCTTTGCCACTTGGGTGCAACGTCTCCGGGTGGACCCCGCTGCCTGACCGGGCGCGGTCTCTGGCTGGGGCGTCAGGCTCCTTGATCTTTTGGAAAAGTGACTGGCTCCGAATTCCGGAGAGGTGTCGACGCTGTACAAGTCCCGGCTCGCGGCTGACAGCAGTGCCCGCCCCGCCCCGCCTCCGCGCGTCCTGTGGCCGCCGGGACTACTCGGGCTCGCTGCTGTTAGTGGTCTTCTCCCACTCCAGGCTCTCCTCGCTGCGGGCGGGCGACGGCCGTGCCCGCAGGCCCTGGAAGCGGCGGCACTCGGGGCAGACGCGGATGTGCGTGCAGCCGCGGGCCACCAGGGCGGCCTCCTGCGCCAGTCTCTGCGCAAGCTGATCGGGCTCCCCTGCCCCGCACAGCTTCCCGTTGCTGAGCGTCGCCGTGCCCCGGGGCCTGCGCTCCTCGGGTATGGGGGGCCGGGGCGGTGGGACTCCGGCGCGCCGCCGGCGGGGGTGGATACTGTCCTGACACAGGATGATACTGCGCAGCTCAGTCACCATCTCCTGGCAGACGGACACCTGGAGGAGATAGCGAGGTCAGGGCCCAGCCCCTCAACCAGCCACCGCGGGCCCCTTGCTAGTTCGCTGGGATGGGGGATGAGGGGGACAGCGGTCACAGAATCGTGTCATGTTAGGTATGAAGATAATAAAGGCTTTTCAGTCCATCTCCTCACTCCACTCCCATTTAATGTCCAAACACCCTCCATACCATAATATTCAAGAGCCCCACCAGCTGCTCCAATCTTTGATGAACACCTTCAAAGACAATGATCTCCCCTTTTTTTTTTTTTTGCACATTTCCATTAAATGCTGCTTCCTTTTACCCAGCTAACAATTTCTGTCCCTGAAATTTTCATTCATTGATCCCAGCTAAATTTGGACCTTGAAGTCTACCAAATAAATAATTCCTCCACCACATGTCAGTCTCTCAAGTATCTGAAAAGGCTACCATGTCTCTATGAACATTCTGTTCCTTAGGCTGAAGATTCCTGTTTCTTTTAGCCAACCGGTTATAGCTGGAGATGGATGTATCCTCATGATAACAAAAACAAGAGGAGGGTAATACAATGCACAAACAGTATAGTATGTATCACACCCCGTGGGTCTGGGGCAGACTTGAATGCAAACCCACTAATATTCCTGTAGCAATATGTACGTACACTCACACCGTGTGTGATAAAGGCCACAAACATCAGTCAAGCGAAGTCACCACTGAGTGCATTTGCATCAAACTTACAAGGAACTTGGAACTCTCCCAGCTTTTTAGGTTTCAGAACTATGGATGAAGAATACAGGAGAGGGCTGGGCACAGTGGCTCACACCTGTAATCCCAGCACTTTGGAAGGCTGAGGTAGGCAGATCACTTGAGGTCAGGAGTTCGAGACCAGCCTGATCAACACGGTGAAACCCTGTCTCTACTAAAACCACAAAAATTAGCTGGGTGTGGTGGTGTGTGCCTGTAATCCCATCTAGTCGGGAGGCTGAGTGGGGAAAATCACATAAAGCCGGGAGGCGGAGGTTGCAGTGAGCTGAGATACTGCCACTGCACTCCACTCCAGCCTGGGCAACAGTGAGACTATCTCAAAAAAAAAAAAAAAAAAGAGAGAGAGAGAATACAGATGGGCCTGTATTTTTGTTTGTTTGTTTGTTTGTTTAGACAGAGTCCTGCTCTGTCGCCTAGGCTGGAGTGCAGTGGCGCGATCTCAGCTCACTGCAACCTCCGCCTCCTGGGTTCAAGTGATTCTCCTGCCTCAGCCTCTCCAGTAGCTGGGATTACAGGCACGCGCCACCACACTCAGCTAATTTTTGTATTTCTTAGTAAAGACTGGGTTTCACTATGTTGGCCAGGCTGGTCTTGAACTGCTGACCTCATGACTCATCCGCCTCAGCCTCCCAAAGTGCTGGGATTACAGGCGTGAGCCACTGTGTCCGGCCGATGGGGCTGTATTACTACGATTACTATTATTATTATATCCATTTCACAAATGTGGAAATGGAGGCTCAGAGAAGTTATGCATATTGCCAAAAATTGACTAATAGCTGACTCTGAATTTGGACCAATACCTATCAACTCCAAGCCCACACATGCTCTGCTGAGTGCCCTACTCTGAGTTGAAAGGACACTTTCCTAGACCATATGGGAGCAGAAGTCCTCAGTTCTTTCACGTTCTTTCTTCCAATTCTATAAATGGGACAGTTGTTCTACCATAACCAAATCGCTAACACAGCACTGACTCTTTATTTTAGCTATTCAGAGTGCTCTAACTACTTCCTGAGTTTGTCAATGTACTTCCAGACCATGGGTGAGCTTTGGGGGAGAATAACAAAATGTGAAGCGGTTATAGAGAGGTGATGTCACTTAATGGAATATGGCCTACATTACTTTTCCCGACTTGGATTATAGGACCCCACCACACCCCCACAATTGTTAACTAAATAGCAGAGACTCTTGGCAAGTCACCTAGCCTCTCTTCTTCTAATAATAACTACAATAAAAATAGTACCACCTGCCTAATCTATTACATGTGACAATAATATAATAATGTAGATTTATTGACTGTCTACTGTGTGTCAAGCACAGGGATAAAAGACACAGTGTTTACTGCAGGCAGCTCAACCTCTAGTTGGGGGCTGATACCAAAATAATTGCAATGTGGTGTGTAAGTGGTTCATGCCTAGGTTACAGCGGTGTCAAGAAGAAGGAGGATGACCAATTGCTGAGACACAGCAGGAGAAATGAGGAAGGATTCGAGGAAGGGAACACTTAAACTATGTCTTAGGGAATAAGTAAGACTACCACCTTTTAAGGGGTGGGCAAAAGGAGAAAGCCAGTAAAGCTGGAGACAGCAACACGAGGGGAACCAAGAATCTGGGTGTCATGCAAGGCAAGGGAAGCGGGATTCTGAAAAAAAGTATCCCCATCATCAAGAGACACACCGAAGTCCAATAAGGCCCAATAGATTCTCTTTGGTTTGGTCCACTGGGAGGGGTCAGACCTTTAAGCACTGGCCTTTCAGTGCAGGGGTAGGGAGAAGACAGGCTGCCCTGGGTTTCGGACCAAAATGGGGGTGAGGAGATAGAGACTGAGATTCTCTCAGCTGGATCCCCTTGGTTTGGAAGAGGAGAGGGATAGAGCAAGCAATAGGAATCTTCCTATTATTTCGAAATACGGCAGACGCGTTCATAATCGTGGATTGGAGAAAGAGCAGGCAGAAAAAAATACGGGGGAGAAAGAGGATAATCCTGGAGTAGCTGAGGAAAGACAGGATCAAGGAAGAGACAGCAGAAGGACTGGGCTATCTGCTGCAGCTGCAGGGTGGCTGAGCTGTGGGGAGATGCTTAGTGGGGGTTTTAATTCAGGGCTGGCCACTCCTGATTTCTTGGGAGATGGGAAGTAAAATGAAGCTCTATGCATGCAGAAGCAGAGAAGCTTGAGGAGTGGGCAACAGCATGGAAGTCCTACAAGGAGACAGCAAAGGGGCTGAGCACAGAGGACCAGGACTGGCAGGCAGTGTTGTGTTAAGGCCCCATGTGAGGCCAGACTCCATAGACTTCCAGCGGCACTGTTTGTCCTGCTGTGAGGTATTTCCCCAGTGCCAATTAGGAAAGGTTTTAGGAAGGTTCAGAGTTGGGAGACTGAGATAGAGGCTAATGTAACTTTAAAAAAAAAAAATCTAATAATGCAATTAACATGTAAGGATTTATATATCTTCCCTGGGGTGGGCTGGAAGAAGAGCAGGATAACATCTTCTTCCCTCTTCTCCAACTGTTGAAGCTGGGTAAAGTTTATGTTAACCCTGTCTCTCAGCCACAGCTGGGGAACTGAACTTATTCAAAATCCCCGAGAAGGGAGATAAAATTCTTGGATTCACATGAGTCAGGATATCTCTAAGGATCTTTCCCTGCAAGGCAAAAACATACTCAAAATGGAAGGACTGAGGTTGTCTTTTCCATAGTAACCTGGTACTTTCACCTATTTTTCTCAACTACATCTTAAAGGATAGTTCTAGACGGCTTTGTTGTTCATAAAAGCTTTTCCGCATGCGTATTGGCTGGGCTGTTTCAAAGAAAACTGAAGCCCGGCGAGGTTAAGTGCCCCTTCTGTAGCTGCATAATTACTAAGTAATGAAGCATTGAGCCAAATCCCCTCTGCTGGGCACTGGGATTCTCTTCGCTGCACTTCCTGTGGGAAGCGTCAGAAATAACTTTATATGTGCATGAGTCGATGAACTTCACCCCATCTGCCAACACTATGGATCATACCCCTTTGAAAGTTTACCTCAGTTGCTTCTGAGTGTCTGAGAGTCCATAAAAACTCCAACATAGCCATGAAAATGGCCACGATTAAGCCACAAATAAGAACCACAAAGATTCCACCAATATTCTCCATTCCCAGGCCTGTAAGAAAGTGATAACAAATAAAAAATATTGTAAAAGATCAGAAAGACACAATCATTGTATCAAAAATGCTAAAATCATTTAAACAAGAACTTGAGTATTGTAGATGCTCAAGTAGACACCCATGAGTCTACCTGACATAGAGACACCCAGTCCTTGAAGATATTTAATTATCTATCTGGAAAAAAATGCAGCATAGTTGAAATAAAATGGAAGAGAGAGATCTTGCCATCAATCAAGGACACTGGCAAGAAGCCTACCAAAGGGTGTCTGGGGCTGGGAGGTGGGGACCTTTTAAGAAAAGGGCTCAGGCAAACTCTGACAGCTTATAGAGAGAGACATGACGCCAAAATACCTGTCAGTTCTAACAGTTTCATAAAAGTTTTACTCAGTCTTCCTAATATTGTATTTATGTGATATAAAAGCAACTGTTTTGACCAAACCATGGATAGAAAAAATTCTATTTACCTATCTTTGTCAACATGTTACTAAAATACTTATTTGGAAAGTAAACCTTTTTTTTTTTTTTTTTTTTTTTTTTGGTGAGACGGAGATTTACTCTTGTTGCCCAGCCTGGAGTGCAATGGTGCAATCTTGGTTCACCACATCCTCCGCCTCCCAGGTTCAAGCGATTCTCCTGCCTCAGCCTCCCGAGTAGCTGGGATTACAGGCATGTGCCACCAGGACTGACTAATTTTGTATTTTTAGTAGAGACGAGGTTTCACCATGTTGCCCAGGCTGATCTCGAACTCCTGACCTCAGGTGATTCGCCTGCCTTAGCCCCCTAAAGTGCTGGGATTACAGGAGTGAGCCACTGCGCCCAGCCTGGAAAGTAAAACTTTTTATCCCACCAAACGAGTGCTTCACAAACCAGTTGCCATCAGAACTGCCTAGAAAGCTTGCTGAAAATATTGATTCCCAGTCCTTACCCCAGACCTACTCGATCAGTATCTCTGGACATGGGGCCCAGGAATCTGTATTTTTACAGAAGTTTCACAGGTGATTCTTTTCTAGCCATTCCTAAAAATAGTTTACAAATTGGTAATTTTAGAAGCATTGTGCAAGTTTGTAAGTTCCTGGGAGTCAGACATCGTTTCTGGTCATGTCCTCATTGCAAAGCACGATACCTGGCACACAGTATATAGTCAATACATACTTATAGGATATGATGTGGCTGTTTCATTTCCACTGTGTCAAACACTGAGTTCAGCTATGGAATTAAATGCTTTTTTTGGCATTAGAGAAACCCAAACACAAAACACCCTGATTCAACTGGGGCCACAATCAGAAATCAAAAGGCATCTTTCATCCAGCAGGGTCTGTTGTGTCCCGTGTTCTTCAGGAATGCTTGCACATCTGAGTGTGCAGTCGGTAGTGTCCTCACAGAACACAGAGCCTCGTCAGTGTCAGCGGCAGTCAACTTTGCATGGTACTATGAAAGGAGTCACAGGGCCAGAGCAGAAATCGACGCTACCTTTTGCACCTCGGAAAACTGGAAAAATAGCCCTATCTGGCCATTTCAGGACGCCCAGGGTTTCCTTTCACAAAGTCCTAAGTGGATGCCTGATTTTTGTTTTTAAAATAACAGTGCAGTAGCCATCCCTGCCTACAACTGAAAATCTGCTTAGAATGACGCTGAGGACTCACATGATGAACGCACCAAATGAACTATACACTCTGATCTGCAGGTCCACAGTCAACTCTTGAGTACCTGTGTGAATGCGGGAATTCTCTATTTTGAATAATAAAAAATAGGGGATCATTTAAAAACTCAATTCTACCTTCCAGGAGGAAGGTGCTTAAATGGGCAAAAAGGCCTTAAAACACCTATATTTGGAGGCCCCATCTCACATAAAAGCAAGTAGAAGAAAATGCACCCACATCTTGTGTTAACACCTGTCCCCCTAATCTGGGCCATTTGGGTAGAAGGTTTTCACTCTGGGAGCATCAAGAGCCACAAGAAGGAGGGGATGAAAAAGGGACACTTAAGAGGGAATGCACCAAGGAGCTGGCTGGGGTTTGTAGGCAGATACTTCAGCCCACAGATTTAGGGGTGGTGAGAACTGGAGTATTAGGATGTGTATCTGTGCGACACGGATGAATTACCTTCTCTGGCCAGCCCCTGTGGAGGGAGGCTGGGTGGACATCCCTCGTGAATGGGGAAATGACAATGGTGACATGAAGGACGGCCATCTGCTCAGGTAACTGGAGTCCCCAAGTGACTGCTGAGATTCTACAAGATACCCCCATCACTTGGCAATAGTTGTGCTTGAGATAGAAAACAGGACAAGGGGGTGGGTGCAGTGGCTCACGCCTGTAATCCTAGCACTTTGGGAGGCCAAGGCAGGAGGATCCCTTGAGGTCAGGAGTTCGAGACCAGCCTGGCCAACATGGTGAAACCCCGTCTCCACTAAAAATGCAAAAATTAGCCAGGCATGTAATCCCAGCTACTTGGAAGGCTGAGATAGGAGAATCACTTGAACTCAGGAGGCGGAGGCTGCCACTTGATCCAAGATCGTGCCCTGGCACTCCAGCCTGGGCAACAGAGTGAGACTCCATCTCAAAAACAAAAACAAAAAACAAAAGAAAATAGGACAAGGGCCCCTTTGCAGAGGGTCTCACATTCCTCTTGTTTCTGTAGAGGTGGTTTTCTTTCCCCTTTAGGTCTTCTTCTGCTACCTGTGTTCCAGCTGTGCCCCCTGCCTCCCTATCAGTCACCTCCCTGGTCCTCCTCCAATCTTCTCTCCACTGGCTCTCTCCCTCAGTACATTCACATACTCATGTCTCTCCCGCCTTAAAGACAAAGAAATCCTCCTTACTCTCTCCAGCTCTGTCTAATCCAACACTTCTTCTCTCTCCTTCCATGGCCAAGGATTTTGAGAGTTGTCTACATCAGAACTATTTTAAGACCTTCTAAAAGCCCTTAAAATCACTTACATTTGGAGGACCCATCTCACATAAAAGCAAGTAGAACAAAATGCACCCACATCTTACGTTAAATGCATTAAAAAATTTTTGCTTCTGATATTACTGAGTGGCAAGATACAGTTAACTTAAAATTGGCTGTGATTTCTCAGCAATCATTGCACATACATACAAAAGAATGTTGCAAAATTAAAAATATAACCAATAAATTATTTCTACATGTAATGAAGTTTTTACGAACATTAAATTTAAAGATTAATGAAGTTGAAACAATGTTACATTTTGGAGATACTTAATTAAACATGTCTTAATTTAATTTTGCAGTTTCCTTTTTGCATTCTGAAACCAGTAATTTTTTTCAGACCTCAAACATAATTTGGACACTCAAAAAGCTTTTAAGCTCCAAGTAACTCTGTCTATGATATCTAAAGGAGAAAATAATTCTGTTTTGAATACTCTTTTGTTCTTGCTATTCAATCTTCATCCCATGCAATTTTGTCTTGCACCACTAAAACCACCCTTGCTATGGTCACCAATGAACATTTTGTTTCTAGCCTAATGGAAATTTTCTAGTCCTAATCTTGCATGACCTTTGTTAGCATTTGAATCGTCAGTCACATGTCAGTCTTGGCATTTTATAAAGCCATTTCTTATCACCCTCTTCCGATCTCCTCAATCTCCTTTGATTGGCCTGGGGCACATTTTCTTCTCATTTTCCTGCCTTTGGTCTCCTACCCCTCCTCCATGTCTTGGCTATTACCAAATCCTGCTGATTTTGCCTCCTGAATATTTTTCAATTTCTTACCCTTCTCTCTATTCCTCCTGCCACTTCCCTAGTTTAGACACCCACCATCTCTTGCTTGGACTATTGCAGTAGCCTTTAAAACTATTTCCCTCCCTGTAGCCATTTCCTCCTCAACTCTGCACACTACACAGTTGCCTCACTGATCTTTCTGAAATGCAAAATCTAACTGTGACACATTCTCAAGTAACACAGAATTGTTTATAGTTCCCAGCACATAGCATCATTGCTCCTACCTTCCATACCTTTGCTCCTGTTAATTCCTCTGCCTGGAACCTACCCCTACTCCCGAGACACACACCTGGCTAAACTCAACCTTTCCTTTAAGACTTAGCTCAGAGGTCACTTCCTCCAGGCTGCCTTCTTTACTCTTACCTGACTTTTAGTGATACTACTTTTGTGTTTTACTAATAATACCTTGTTTATCACTATTATGCATAAAATAATACATTAGTTTATATATCTGGATTTCCCACTACACTGCGAGTTCTTTGAGGGAAAGAACCATGCCTTGCTCAACTCTACAACCTCACAGTCATGGTACCTGGCCCATTATAGGAGCTCAGTAAATGTTTGTGGAAAGAATGAGCAGAAAGAGAGAGGACAAAGAATTCCAGATGTAGAGGGCTGCATTACCAAAAGCTCTGGACCCATATGTATTCCTTTCTAATTAAATTTGGTTTGAAATAATGGTAAAACGTGACAGCTCTGGTTGAGTGCTCCAGCCTGGTCATAGAGGAAGATGGCCCAGACTGTACTGAGTGGTGGCTAAAGGGGACTGAATATTGACATGGGCAATTCACAACATGGACTGCCTGTGTTGGGTGGGGGTATTGGGACAGTTATCAAGAGGCATGTGGTCTGCACTGGAACAATTTTTATTAGATCAGGGGAAGCTTTTGGGGGAGCTGAGGTTTAACAGGAGGCTGGCAGAAACCATGAGTCACTGAAACACCCCATAGTCTTTCTTTCCTAGCTTCTCGCATTTCAGGGCCAGCATGTTAATCATGGGTGTTGGCTCCAGAGTCCTGATTCCTGGCTGAGTGGCCTCCTCCTCACAGAAGCAAGGCTTGAATACCATTTGTGCCTTGAGGAAGTTATTGGAAAGAGGAAGCAAGAATAGATTGCTGGCAGAGTCAGAGTTGAAAAACAGATGGAGTGGGGAGTGGGAAGGGAGAGTTCGGAGAGCACAGCAGTTCCATTTAACACTGTCATCAGTCATTCTCTAGAAGTCAAATGCCTTCCACTGCACATCGACATTCATCAGAAGGGGCCCTTGATGTGAACTCCCTCCAGCCTACAAGGCCCACGTGGCACTCACAGATGCCTCAGCACCGGCAAGGGGGATTGGGAAGCCATCTAGTCATCTCTTTCCTTCCCTTCTTCAGATGGGACCACGCATAAGCCATGCAGGCAGATGGCTTTACAAACTGGGACTTTCTCCTGACACTTGAGTCTCTGAGCCTCAGCTAGGCCCCAGCAATCAGCTGCAGTCACTGAAATAGAATCACGCTCTCCCCACAAACTCCTGGTTGGCTAAATACTAACTTTGGTGTCACCCGCAGATTGCCCACAAATATTTTGCCCACAAAATGATAGTTCACAAATGCAAACGAATAATGTTCTTTGTCTCTTGAACTAAGAACGGGAAGGGCACCCTGGAAGAGAGCACCTGTGAAGAGATGTGAGTCTCCACCCACCCACTTGCTCTTCCTTTGGTTCCGTCTGGCTAATAACCACTTCTTGGATTCAGGTACACTTGTGTCCTAGCCCGTAAAACCCTCACACATCTCCACGAAGCACTGTGGAAATCTGCAACTAAAATACAGAGGAAAAGCTCCTTTTGAACAAACAGTGAGGGAAGGCTGAGAAAAAAGGCAGAGACCATAAAAGCCATGGAGGCAGGTGCAGAGAATCCACTCGCACAGAGGGAGGACTGACTAGTGCCACGAAATCCCGGCAAGAGACAATGTATTTGCTCTTTGACCTTGGTCAACAGATCTTGACTGAGAAGCTTCCATGAGCTGGGCACTATGCTAGGTGCTAAAGCTCTGTGCCACATTGGCTCATCAAGAGCACTGGACAAGAACATGAATTCTTGGACCCATAAGGCTTTCAAGCACTTTCTATTTCAGAACTATATTCACCTATAGCCATGCAAGTATATCAAATAGTCCGATCTCCAGGGATTGTAAATAGCAACTTCATGTGCCCAGGTATAAACTGACTTACATGACCTTCCCAGAAAATGCAAAGTGATTCATCATGTTGAAATGGTAAGCTTGACATTTCGTCTTGCATTCACCAAGGCATCTGGTGACTAGACCTAGCAGATTCTGGAAAGAATAATGGGAGAAAAGTAGGCAAAAGGGACTCAAACCCGAAGAGGGATGGGAGAGGTATTTGATAAATTTTGCAATTTATCAAAACACGAGCTATGGGAGGGTGCTTATAATCCATCAAAATATGAGCTCAAGTACCTCATTTTTCATTTGCTATCTCATTCAATTATCATTAAAAACACCATAGAGAAGGCCCATTGTCCCCACTTTATAGTTAAAGAAACAGAAATTCAGAGAACTTAAGTTGTCCATGTTTTCATAACTAATGTAAATTCTAGATCAGTTTGATTCCAAAGCTAACGCTCTGTATATATGTAAAGCTGACCTTTATGAGTGTTTACTATGAGCAAAGTTAGCCTGCTAAATGTTTTAACTCAATCCTTACAGTTACCCTGTGAAATGGGCACTACGCTTACCTGCATTTTCCTGACACGGAAACCAAGGTACAGAGGAGTTAGGTAACTTGCCCAAGGTTCCACGGCTGACAAGTGGAAGTGCCCGAATCTAAACTGAAGCCAGGCCCCCCTGCCGGCCAATTCCACACCACCTCTCCCGGTCACTCGGCATCCACTCACGCTGCAGCGGGGCGATGACAGAACTCAATCTGGCATCCTAACGACTGAACACATTCCTGGGAACCTCTAGAGGGACACAGGGCAGGGGTAAGGGGGTCTATGTGTGAGCTACAGCTCAGCTTATAAAATCCCCTTCTGTCCTTCAGAACATGACATCACATGTTTGAATCGATGATTTGTTGGCTTAATCTCGGCCCAGTTTCCAGACAACAGTGAGCTGAAGTCTTAACAATTCGACCTGCTTTGTTGCAGACGCATGGGGCCACCCTTTGCCTCTGCTGTGATCATGGTTTCTGGAAATCCCTCTGGAGTTTCTCTCTCTCAAAAATAGATCTAATTTGATCAGAGAGAGGCTTCCTCCACGGCATCTCTCTGAAACACTATCTAAATTCCCACATTCAGGTTTCCAGCCCTGGCTCTCTCCAGAGAAACCAGAGAACCAGGATAACTATGCTGGACCCCATGAGAAGAAAGAGAGAGGGAAGCATCCCCGGGGCCCCTTCCACCCCCATCACTCACCCCCACTCTTGCTAAGATGTCTCACACTTCCATTCCCACCGTGCCAGACAGCAAACTTCCTGTTTTCTAAGGGTTTTGTGAGTCAATGCCACTGGCCTCTTTTCCATTTTTGAAAGGGAACCCAGATTTTCACAGCCTGGTGGTGTATTTATGTTCCTTTGAAGCCCGACTGTGAGCTCGTGTTTTTCAAGATAAAGGTATTTAATTTCCTTGGAGTTCACCAACCACCTTTTTGTCTAGCAATTGTTCTGCAAAGACTTCAGTAATCCAATCTCCTTGAATTGGGATGCCGGCATCTGTGAGTGGCTAGCGATATTTCTTTTTATAGCAGCTAAGTGAGAAAATAAATAAATAAGTGTTTTTTGAAAAGAAAAGGCAGAAGAAAATGAAACAGCTTGGAATGGAGCCTGTTCCTTTTTGTAATCTCCAGTTTTCCACAGGATCTGCTGTTTCATTTTTTTAGCGAGGTAGGGAGGTGGACAGTCACCCAGCTACGGGCAGGGAGAGTCAGAGGGGGCGAGGAAGCTAAGGGGTAACGTTGTGGCTCTTACCAGAGGCAAGCAAGACCTGGCACAAAGACTCGGGATTGGTGGCATTATCACAATGTTAGGATTCTTCTCTGGAATTTGGCAGTAATGTTTGAGCTGTAATATTGGATTAGAAGTGGGGTAAGCACCAGTTCCTTTTCTTTGAAATTTCTCTCATTTTAATAGGATAACAAAGTAGAAAAGGATTATGTTAGGCACTGGCGCGTCGTCTGGTACATTCTAATTAAAACTGCAGCCACTCTCAGTTTCAGAGGTCTCTGAAAAACAGACCCACTCATAGTTCCTTTCACCTCTATCCCTCTCTGCCCATTCCATATTTCTCTCCTTCCTTTAGGCACACGTGAAAGCCAACTGATTGAAATTCTAAAAAAGAAAGATCACCTAGAAGCTGCTTGGGAAAGCAGGTGAAAGCTACTGCCCTCTGTTCAGCCTGAGACACAAGAAAAACAATGTTCCTAGGTCTCAATTCTTGGTGAACACTTAAAGACGTAAAGCCCGGGTGCGGTGGCTCACGCCTGTAATCCCAGCACTTTGGGAGGCAGAGGGGGGCAGATCACTTGAGGTCAGGAGTTAGAGACCAGCCTGGCCAACATGGTTATATCCCATCTGTACTAAAAATACAAAAATTAACTGGGCGTGGTGGCAAGCACCTGTAATTCCAGCTACTCAGGAGGCTGAGGCAGGAGAATTGCTTGAACCCAGGAGCTGGAGGTTGCAGGAAGTCAAGATCGCACCACTGCACTCCAGCCTGGGTGACAGGATGAGAATCTGTCTTTAAAAAAAAAAAAAATGATTTAATGGAAGAGATATTTGGGTCATGTTGGTCCTGTTTTTCCAAATCCCTTGGACAATGAATGACACAGCATAGTAAGTTTGACAGCTAATTTACGAGAGAGATCGATCAAGCAATGGCACCTCCCGTTTCAGGCTAGTGGCTCTTGCTTGGTTTGGAAGAAGTCACATGCAGTTTCGCTTGGCCAAGAAGCCTCTTAGCCTCTCTGAGTAATGTTTGCTTGGGCTCCAGCCATGGCACGAATGGGGCCACCACATTAAACTGGCACTAGCAGCTATGGCTGGGACAGTAGCTGAAGTCCTGGCTTTCAGAGTGATTTGCATAGCATCTCCCACACAGCCCCACTCTGAAACATTGCCTCTTATTAATACAGCTCACCCTCTTGTTCCAAAGGATGATCGTAGAGAGACAAGTTAACACTGGCTGGCTGATAGCACCCAGAAATCTTCGGATGCATTTGGGACCTGGGCAGGATGACTTCCACTGTTTATTTTCCCTTTCATCTGTTCAGTTCTCTTCTTCATGCCAGGGAACATTTGGTCCCAAAGTGCAGTGGAGAGAGGCCTCCTGTTCACTTCTTTCCATCTTTCCTGGAAGCCTGATCTCCCTCTCTGCCTCCCCGCTCCCTCCACCCTGAACTCCACTGTCAGCGCAGTCTTCCGAAACTGTGGAACCATCTAATCTATTGTGGATACGGAACTGTTTCCAAGGCCAACAACTGTAACAATTATAACTTTGTATTTCTATTCCACCTCCAACTTCCATTTCCACCACATGGGCAAAAACATAGAGACTTTTCAGTCATTTCATGTTTAAATTCGCTTAAATCCAGTGTCTTCTCCATTCCCCCTTCTTTCCAGGATGTATTTCAGGTTTGTGGTTGTGTCATTGTATTGGGGTGGGGATAGGTGTCTGGTCTTATGCTGTAGTCCACTTAGATTTCCAATATCTTTGTCTGGAGTTAAGGAAAACTCAGGCCTTTCACTGGGCCCTCTGCTGTGGGTCCCTATGTGCCACCTCTTATGTCCCCCACTTCACTGAGGCATGGCACATATTTCTGGGGTTTGCTAAACTCCAGAAATATGCGTCATGCCACAGTACAAACTCATTACACAGCCAAACTCCCCAGATGCGAATTCTTCTCTGCTCCACATGTACCACCCACAGCCCCTGCACAAGTAAAAATCTCTTTAGAACTCTTGGAATACCCAGCTAATTCTGGGAGTGCTATCTGCCACTCGCCGGCTCCCAGGAGGGCAAGGACCAAGCACATTTTTACACGTCACTTCCTGCTCAGAAGCTCCTGTCCTGGCCAGGGCATCCTTTTATCTGATTTGCAGAGTTGGTGGCCCGGTTCTTCTATTTCTTTTTTTTTTTTCACTCCTACTTCTAGCATCAACTGTTTGCCCAGATTCTATTAGGAATTAACCTTCCGTATTCCAAAATACTTCTCTAGCAAATCAAAAACCTCGCTCTCCAATGTCTCCAGACATTATGTCTGCTGTGAGCTTTAAGAACTTATTTTGGAACTTAAAGCCAGTAATCTGACTTGGTTTCTCCCGAGGCAATAACTATCCCCTGGGACCATGAATGCCACCAAGAGCTCAGAATTCCGTCCCACCACACCTGCTTTCCGTGTGCCACATCTCACCCCAGAACCTTTGATGGCTACTGCCAATTCTCCCAAACCCAGTCCAGGGCACTGTTGCTGTGCCAAGGAGTCTGGCAAAGCTGTGGCATGCTGTTAGGGCATCTTCCGGGGACACTGATTTTACTTAGGGCTTGGGTGGGAAAAAACATTCTTACATTAAATAAACATGCCTATATTACAGAGTAAGATGCAAAATTCACATGTATTTTTAGGCCAGAACAGAAGACTTTCAGGAAATTCCGAACAAGTAGGCTGCTTTAGACAATGTCCTAGATCCCCAACAGTTCCCATTTGGTCTCCTCTGCTTTTGGTTCCTCCTGTGAAAATGCGTGAGACAGACTGGTTGCAGTCCAAATACCTTTACCCAGTTTTCAACTCTCTCTTAAGTCCAACCTCATCCTCCCTTTTCAGACCGAGTTCTCAGCATAACACCTGTGCCTCACAGCAGTCCCAAAGCAGCCATTCCTACGGGATGCTTCCAGGTCCAGGCCATGTGCCCTTAAACCTTCCCTGACCATTCCGCAGAATTCATCACTTCCTCTTCTGGGCTTCCAGACATTCTCTTTATACCGCTATTAAAACTCTCCCACACTGCAACCATTACAGCAACTATCTGTGCCTCTCTCCAGCTTCTAAGCCTCTTAAGGGCAAGGGCAGGTTGTGTTCCTTTTGGTAATTTCAGAGCCCCGCACAGTGCCTGGTACACAGCAGTTTACCATGCTGTTTGTTGGCAGCAATGAGAGTTACATGAATACTTTCCATGCCAACATTTGGGGTGCTGGGCTCCCATTTCAGAGGAAACAATCATAAGATAAGGCTTTCCAGACTTTTCCTCCTCCAAAGTCAGGAGGACTTTGAGATGCTTGCTCATTCACCTATTCATTTATCGATTGTAAATGAATTGTTCATTGTTTCATCAAATACTGATGGCAGGTGATGTTCTGGGCATCAGGACACAAAAAATAATAAGACACAGTCCCTGTCCTTGAGTTGCTTATTGTCTATAGGGGGGAAAAATGTCAACAGACAGAAAATAAATGTCTTAAGTGTTGATTTTTGAAGAGCCCTTCAGCCTGAGGGAGAAGGGATGGATGTGCACATTCGCAGCTTGGGGACACTATTCAGACCTCTCATTGTGCCTTAATTGCTCGTTCAGGCCTCTCTCTTCTCCAGCACCTCTGCACCACTGCATGCCTTCGGTCAGCTGTTCAGAGGCAGGAACAACTGACTGTGAGCGGACAGCTCCTGGTGCGAGGGCTATTGGGGAAAGTAACTTCAAGCACAGTCTCATGAGTCACGTTAGCATGACCCAGGAGAACACAACAATTGGTAGCTTCCGACAGCTAGCGGCAGTTTTCATCACACATCCCACAAACACTGGGTAACTACTATGTGCCTGGCTCTGTTGGGGAGGCTAGGACCACAGAAGCAAATGAGACTGAGTCTGGGTCTAAGGTGCCAGCAACTGAGCAGAGGAGACCAAGATTGCAGCATAGTGTGTTGAGTGCTCTGTCCAAAGTCACAGAAGGCCCCCAACCCACTGCGGTGAGGGGAGAGGGAGATCAAGGGTTTCTAGGAAGACAGATACCTAGACATTTCTTCTATTTCATTTATCAATCAGAGGAAGGATCGATTAGCAGAAGGTCCTCTGCTGTGGGCCCCAGGTTCACCTCCCCATTTCCACGTTAGACAGCTGCAGAGCACACCACCACTACTGTTTCCCTGCAGACGGAGGTGAGATGGCCCTCTTTCCTGCCATCCTTTAGCTCACTGTTATCACAGAGCAACATTAACATATGCTGACAATAATCCAATTTTATTTTAGCTATTCCAGGTCCAGCCACATGTTTCCAATCCATGTCTTTTTTTCAGAGAGGGAGTGGAGGAGCATTTTGCTACCCACACCTTCCCTAGTACAAACCCATTACACAATCCAACTCCCCAAATGCGAATTCTTCTCTGTTCCATCTGGACCACCCACAGCCCCTGCACACAGCCCTGCCCACTGCGCTGACTTCTGCTCCACATCCGTCTTCAAGGTGCTTATCTGCCTGCAATGCCCTCCTCCTACACTGTTGCCCTATTGAGGTCCTGGGCATCTTCAAAATCTAGTTCATTCTATCCAATCCACAAAAGTGTCTTGACACTTTTTTCTGCATATCCCCCATTTTCTATTACTCTGAACAAGCAGAAGTAATCTCCGCACTTCACCCCCTAGCATTTAACTGTAATTTGGCAAGTGTCAGTAATTGTGTGCTGACCGCTTCCAGTAAGTTAATTTTGTTTCCAGAAGTCACTTTAAGATGCTTGCTGGTAAGTCTGCAGAGCTTTCTTACTCCCAGGCGTGTGAAGTGATGTGCTAGGACACCTCACTGTCACTCAGCACATCCCTATTGATGGAATATCCGGCTGACCCTTGAAAATAACTCCCCTGCAGGCAGCTGATGGAATCAGACAGCCCGGAAGTTCAGAGAGCAGCCGAGTACAGTGCTAGGATGCAGATCAGTGACAGCTACGATACACTGGGCTCGGGGAGGAGCCAAGCTCTGTGCTTTTTCACTCTCCCTTCACAGCAGCCCTACAGTGTGTTACTTACTGAACTCATTTTACAGATACAGGAATGAGGGCTCAGCGCTGTTAACTAATGTGCTGAAACTCACAGACTCGCGGTCGGTGGAGACGGGACTGAAATGAGGTCTGCCCATGCCCTGTGTCCATTCATGTCTACTGCTTTCCCCATGGTCAGATCTGGCCTTTGGGGAATGAAGAGCCAAGAAGTGTGTGGCCTCACTCAGTTCCTCTGAGAGCAGCATTTCCTTTAAATTATAAAAAATACTTGCTCCATATATCCATATTGTTGAGACCTCTTCTTGCAAGATAGAGATCCACGTTTAGACACTGAGAATCACATAGTTATTCATTCGCTGTCTCATCAGGGACAATCATTCATGCTGAGCAGAAAAGACAAGCACATGATATCCTTCATTCTGTTCCTCAGCTATCTTCCTCAGGCAGAGCATGGACAGGTAAATCTGTTGCATATTTAACAAGGTTGCAGTAGATGGAGTAGTAGATATGGTATGTGACCATATGATTTATTGTCTAAACCAGGCCACTTTGAGAATGAAAGCTGTCTAGAAATAATCAATAGGCATTAACTGATCTACAACAGATAGAAACAAGACTATACCATCCTGGGCAAACTAGGGTAAGTGTTCCCCTACAGAAAATCCTGGGTGCTCAGGCACCCTCAACACGCCTTAACCAAACATCTTAGTCAGGGACTGCTTTCTATTTAGCCAAATTTAACATTCGCTCATTCATTTGATAAAATATCCACATGTCCGGCTCTGTGGGCAGCCCTGTGATGACCAACCCTGCCCTCATGAAGCTTACATTCTAGTAGAGAAAGTGGAAAGTAAACAAATACATAAGAAATATAATATCAGGTAGCGATGAGGTCTGAGAAGGGAAATAAGGTGGGGTTAAGGTGATGGAGAGACATGTGTAGGGTAGGAGTGAAGAGCTCTTCAAAGAGAGGCCAGGAGGAGGGAGCAGGTGCACAGGCCCTGGGGTGGAAGAGCCAGATGGGAGGCTTGGGGACCAGAGAGAAGAGAGGAAGGTTGAAGGGGAACAGATCATATAGGGCCCTGAATTTTATTCCCAGTGGGATGGGAAACCGTTGGAAGGTTTGTGCAGGGGAATCCTGACATCGAATTTGCATTTTTAAAAAGGATCACTCTAGCTAGTAGTGGAGAATATATTGTAGAGACGCAAGAATGGGAAACTAAAACCAGGCGGTTGTGATTGCACAGGTGTCAGACGACGCGGCACGGGCCAGGGTAGAAGCCGTGGTGCTAGGGGTCAGAGGCAGCTGGGTTCAAGAAACACCATGGAGGCAGAGTCTCTAGGACTTGGAAGCCAGGTGGACACTGGATGCCCGTGATACGCAAGACCCTGGGACAGACCTGACCCCCTGCCAGCCCAGCTTATACCTAGGTTCCTTCCAAGGCGGTTCACGATGGGTCCTAGAAGTCATTATGTGTACCTGGAATTTGAACATGAGAAACAAGCTACTTTGGTCCTCTAGAGCAGGAGGAGGATGGCCCTGAACGTCCTTACCTTTAGCTCTGTGATCTTCCTCCTTGGGGCACTTCCCTCCTTCCCACCATTTGCGCTTCAGGATCTCCAGGCGGTTGTTCTCCTGCAGCTGGAGAATGGCCAGATCAAACTCGTCCCGGAAAACCGAGCCTGCGGGGGTCACAGGAGAGCCCAGGACACAGGTTGTGAATGCCCTGTTAGGCGTCACTCTGCTCCCCTTCCCGGCACACCTCCTGACCACCCTGCCTGCTTTCACCTCCAGAGGGGACAGACAGATGCAGTGGATGGGGCGAGCCCATGTGGCCACTGCTCTCTACTCCATCAGGGCTTCCCCGGGAGAGTGCGGCGTTCTGGCTTCACGCAGGGTTCTCAGGTTTTTCTACTTCCCTTCTCTCCATGCTGACTGGCGCATCCAGCCCATGGCCCAACACCCCAAGATGGGTCAAGGAAAGGCTTTCCAGGCAGTCGTACCATCCACCTCCCCAGCCGGACACCACCACTTTCTAAATTAAAAAGATGGTCTATTCTGGTTAAACAACCTGCCCACCAACACCCAGGATACTGGCTGCAAAGCATCCAATCCACCTCCAGGAGGCCAGAGTTTGTGTTTCTGTGACACAAACCTCTTAGGTGTGTCCAATTTCTACTTTATTTAAATTAATTTCTCATGGCCAGTCACGGTGACTCATGCCACTTTGAAGGCTCAAAGTCCAAAGTGTGAATGTCCTTTTAAAAAGCACAGAGAATGAGAATGAGAAAGTGCTCATTCTCAGCACTTTGGGAGGCCGAGATGGGCGGATCACTTGAGGCCAGGAATTCAAGACCAACCTGGCCAATATGGTGAAACCCCATCTCTACTAAAATATAAGAATTAGCTGGGTGTGGTGGTGCGCACCTGTAGTCCCAGCTACCCAGGAGGCTGAGACAGAAGAATCACTTGAACCTGGGAGACAGAGGGGCAGTGAGCCAAGATCGCACAACTGCACTCCAGCCTGGACAACAGAATGTGAGACTCCGTTTCAAAAATAAGTGAATCAATTTCTTAAGCACTCGTAACTCTCACTACATTACACCTGACAACTGTTTATCCAGAGAAGTCATCAATCAGTGAGAGAAGAGCCACACCAGAGTGTGAGAATCAGGTCACCAGGTGTTCCCCATCAGCGCTGCCTTCTGAGCACACGAGAACCCACTGGCCTGTCCATCACCCTGTTTCTCCCACTCCTCCTTCCCTCCTCAAAAGAAGGTTTTTTTTTTTCTGTTCAGTACCATTCTTTTTTAATTTTTCTAACGCAATTTTGCCAAGGAGCTTTGGTTCTAGAATTTAGGTTTAATCACAAAAACAGGCTTAAATCAAACCATGGAAAGCTCAATGTCTCAGCACAGGCTGAGGCCTGAGATTATTAAGAAAAAGCTGCCAAGAGGCTGGAAAACAACTAAGCTGCCCAGTTTCCTTGCCCAAACTCTATGAAGGCTGGATGTGGACAGATGCCCCAGAGGAGAAAGGCTACTGTGAAGGATCAGGCAGAGCTTGGAACAAACAGATGAATGCTTCTGAAATTTTCACGTGCATTGCAATCACCTGGGGATTTCGCTGAACTGCAGAATCTGATTCAGTAGGCCTGGGGTGGGGCCTGAGAGTCTGCATTTCCAACAAGCCCCTAGGTGATGTCCATGCTGCTGGGCCACGGACCACACTTTAAGAAGCAAGGAACCAGAACATCTCCCAGATCTCTTCCAACCGTGACAGCCCACGGCTCCACGGTAGAACCTTCCCTACTATAGACACAACTCTGCTTGGACACCCAAACCCAAGCCTGTAGCACTGGATGTGTGCATGTGATTTGGGCAAACACCAGCGAGCTTCATGTAGAGTAAGTACTTATTACACATCTTACACATAGTTGGACCCGAACCCCAAGCCTGCAGCACTGAATGTGTGCAAGTGATTTGGGCAAACACCAGCAGAGCTTCAAATACAGTAAGTACTTATTACACATCTGCAGTGAATGGACACATGAACGAGTTGTCTAACAGAGGTTGTTAGGTGGTGAGGCTAATGAACAGTCCAGGTTTAGAGAGAACGGTCTAGCCCAGCAAGGCAGTTCAAGCAGTTTCAAGGCATGTTCAACCCAACCTCCTAACACACCAGGGGCCACATGAAAGGCCTATTCTGCTTACTCGTTGGTTGCCTACTTAGTTCCTAAGCCACCTGATTAATTTTCCATCTTGTTCCTTGTTTTGTTTCTCTTAATTTTCCTGGGTCCAACCACACTGCTTATTCCATAGTTAGGCTCTTACATTCCACTTAAGAATGATATACATGCTTGTATCTCCTGGGCATACCCCCAGCTGAACCTAAATCCTGGCTCATCAATGAACTGTGTAATGTTCTTTCCAGCCTCATGTGGGAAGCTGGGCTAGCTCAGAGCAGACCTTCCCACCTATCCTGTCCTTTCTAGCTGATAGGACCCATTGGCAACATGGTCTGGTAAATGAATTATTGGACTGGAGACAAGCATCCTAGGCTCAAACCCAGCTTCTCTACCTATTCTGTGACCTTGGACAAGTAATCTCTCAGCTCTGAATCTGAGTTCTGTCCTCTACAGGATGGGAATAACCACATATATCTTGCAGGGGGGCTACGAAGTGAGATAAAATGTGAAAACAGTGTCATGTCAGATATAGAGCAAACGCATTTCCTTCCACTTTTCCTTGGTTATTGATGAAAATTTCTAGAGTTGTGGTCTGTCTTACCCCAACTCTCCATCGTTTTGTTCCATGAAAACTTTGGAAGCATTTGAAATTTAGGTAAAATTTGTTAAATTGCTAGAGTATCATCAAGGTGTGCCTTAAGTTCATTTTGCAGTTCACGCTATCATCCTGAAACAAAATGTCAGTGAGTATATCTCTCAAAGGGGTCCATAATCTGTATTATTAGTGGACACCAATGAAATATAATGGCATATAGAGGGTGTGGAGGTTTATGAATACCCGGAGTGAAGCCTCCAGTTCATAGTTCACAGAACTCCTAGTGCCATAATTTACAGAGTTCAGGGATGAACCATATTATTACCTATGTTCATTCTCTTGGTTTCTGATCAGAATTTAAGTCATGTGCTTTTGTCAAATAGTGGTGGCTCATGCCTGTAATCCCAGCACTTTGGGAGGCTGAGGTGGGCGGATCACCTGAGGTCAGGAGTTCAAGACCAGCCTGGCCAGCATGGTGAAACCCCATCTCTACTAAAAATACAAAAATTAGCTGGCCATGGTAGCACACGCCTGTAGTCCCAGCTATTCGGGAGGCTGAGGTACGAGAATCACTTGAACTGGTAGGCAGAGGCTGCAGTGAGCCTAGATAGTGCCACTGCACTCCAGCCTAGGTGACATAGTGAGACTCTGTCTCAAAATAAATAAGCAAATAAATAAATAAACATATATATAAAATGTAATAACATAGGAAACCATGGAAGAGATGAAAAGGACACTAATATCCCCCAAGGCAGGCTCAGTGTGAGACACTAAGGTAAGGCACCTAACTAGATTATCAGGTTTAATCCTCCCAACCCCATATGGTAGGTATTCGAAACCTAATTTTATGAATTAGATAACTGAGGCTAAAGAATGCATCTAAGGTACCACAGCCAGTTAACTAGAACACATCCCGGGGTCTGCCTGACTCCAAGCCTGTGCTCTTTACACTCCACAGGTGTGAGTGAATCCTGCAATTTACAGAGTTTTGAGCTAAGGTAAAGATCAACAACAGGGATGTGTACTGTAAATACAAAGATGAGCATACCGTATGCCAATTTTCTCCCAGAGACTGATGGCCTTGATTCCCGCTTCTTCCCCTGTTGCCTGGTACAAGAACACCTTCATGCAAGAACAACCCTCTACAGACGGGCTCTCTATGGGGTGTGTGGAGGGGGAAGGGTGCATGTCAGAAGGGGCTGGGGAAACATTCAAATCCCCTTCACAATCACCACAGCAGCCAAACATGTCCTCTCCTCATCTTCTTGGGGAGGTTCTGTTAGCAGGTGAAGGCTCAAAGTCCGAAGTGTGAATGTCCTTTTAAAAAGCACAGCCAGGATACCTTTCTGGAAGCCAAACATCTCTACCTTCCTATTAATAGAATGAGACGGGGTGACACCCAGTCAGCAGGCCAAACACCAGGGCGTTCCCGCCCCTTCTCAATGACCCACACCAACCTGCTGTGGATGGATCAGTGAAATCCACAAATAATTTAAAAGCCATTTCATCTAATCATGGCCGTCCCCTTTAGAAGTAAACTTTTCACTGGTGACGCTAACAAATAGCAAAATTAACTGATTTGAATTTCACCATCTCATCCTTCTTTCCACTGCTAGTAGAGATAGCAATCAACAGAGAAATGGCCAAGGGGTAGCAAGCAAGAAGAGGAACAAAAGGCCTAAATACACACCAAAGGCATCAATGCTCTTTAATAATTAGTATTAGCCCTTTAAATTAGTCAGTTAATCAGTAGCTAATCAACTAACTCTTTAATAATCAAGGATTGAGCACTGGTTGTCGAGTAAAAGAAATATGTGTGTTTGCTTTAAAAAAAAAAAAAAAACAACTTTAGAATGCCCACCTAAACTCACTGTTAAACTGGTTCTAGCAACAGGGGTTACTGGATTCAATGCTGCTTTCAGTGGTTTGATCTACCCTGACCCTGTCTGGACAAAGCTACCCAAAGAGGCTGTTCCTCTCCCGCATACCGACTGGCATGCCAATCCCATAGCCCTTGGTGTCCAGCAGGCCCCCAATCTGAGTGAGGTTGCAGTTTCGCTGCCGATAGTACTCGTTCATGGTGGATTCCAGGAGGAAGGCGTAGTTGGAATTCAACACCCTGGCGATTCCCTCCTCTGTGCTCTTCACGAACACGCTGGGCTGCTTGGAATACATGTAATTCCACATGCGTTGGTAGGTCTGGTAGCGGGAATTCTGGGAAAAGAACAAAAGGAAGCAGGATTGGGAAAAGAGGAAGGAAACGTTGATTTAAAAAGAGAGGGAATCAAAGTGCACCTTAAGATGCTGGCCCTTCCTCTACTCTACCCGCTGATCACAGACAAGAACCTTTTCCCTTTCTGTCTCTCAACACAAGATGTTCACTGTCACTGTGTAATGGCAGAGGAGGGAGGTGTGCCTTTGATACCTTTTATAGAAAGATGAAGCAGCAACAGGGCACTAGGGCCCTGATTTGGTAATTGGTTTTGCCACATCTACCCTCAAGAGCTCTTCTACTGCCAACCTCCATTTTCCGGTAGAACTGAAATTCTGGTTGGGTACCTTCATTGTCCCTCAATTTGGGGCAGTGAACTTAGGTTCATTTAGGACTATACAGAAATACCTTTTGAAGAAGCAGTTTCACTATTTTCTATCCACCCTAAACCAGTTGATCAATCACATATACGAAGCTGGCTGCTGTGTTACAAATAATAACAAGTCAGAGAACTCTGGGGGTCTATCCAAACCCTGTGTTTGCACGATGACTTCACTGCTCTCTGTGCCAGTAGGCACTGAGACTTGCCTGAAAAACAGAAAGCTGAAGGCATTGGACTTGTTTCATGTGAAAATGAACTTCTTGGATATTAGGTTGGTTAGACACCTTTTAACCCCAGGGGAAACCCGCTTCCCAAGAGAACTTGAGGCACATGAAAACCACTATTCCATCTGGTCTGGCTGTCAGTCTTGGCGATCAATCAGTTTGCCTGACAGCAAACACATCGCTGTGGCAGGGCTTTCTCCTGAGCCTTGCAAGGGAAACTCAAAGAAGCCAACAGGTCCCTATCTGATACCTATCAAGTCTGGAATCAATGAAGTCAGTTCGTCTTAAGCTGGTGTTCCTCAAACTTCAGTCATTCGTGTATGAATCTTGCTCTAAATACTACCTATACGATTTAAATCACTTGTTAAAATGTAAATGTATACGTTAACCCCATTCTATGCAGTAATACAAATAAAACTACAGGTTTGATTCACTGCATATATATACTTTTTTTCTAATGGCCATTAATATAAACACGAAACTATGGCAATGAAAAAATAGTTCCACATTAGACCTAAAATCATCTCAAGTATCACCACTCTGGCACCGGCTGATATTAACACAAAGTTCTTTTGGGACCTCATTCCAGGTGTATTTTGTGGAGCAACAGATAAATGAACCCCATGTGGACTTCCAAACTATATGTTCAAAAGAGATAATGAGATGACGAGAGATGTTTTTATCTCCAGCAGACAAACATCTCAACTTTATTCTGCCCAGTTCCCGATGTTGGTGAGCAACCAAATGGGGTTTACTTGGAAGAAGGTCATGCTGGAGCCTCCGTGAATTGTGCCATACTCAATGGCGGTCTGGTCAGCCAGGTCATCCACTGACTCAATGGGCACATCCATGCGCTGCACGGTCAGGAAGGCTGCCAGGTTGGCCGTGTAGGATGAGATGATGATCAGCGTGAATGCCCACCTATGTAGGAAAAGACGAGGAAGTCATCATTGCCTGGGCACTCCCTGGAGTCTTGGCCCCCAACCCCAGTCCTGCTGTGACATGGGAGAGACCAGGCATCTTTCTTCTGAAAGAGCTTTCAGCTTAGTGGGGGAAGAGAAAGGAGGCAGGGCATATGATGTCAACAGAAATGAATCGAGTTGGTGAGCACTGCCTGGAAGAAGACAGCTGATTTGTTTTTCTTATTTCCTAAAGGAGATGATTATTGGGTTATTATTCAAAAGAGGTATAGTCCATGCACATGAGACAGTTTTGGACACTGTGAGAAATGAGCCAGTGAATGAGCTGCGCGTGCCAGCTCCAAGGGCTCTGTTCAGAGCTAGAGCAGGAGGGCTTCCTCGCCTCCTCGTGCTGAAGCCAACCTTCAAATGTGCATTGCCAGGCACTGATCATCTACCACGAGCTACATCCACTATCTCACTTAATCCCTACAGCTCAGGAAGGCAAAATTCTTATCCCAATTTTACAGGTGAGGAAATTGAGGCTCAGAGAAGTGAAGCAACCTGCCAAGTAACACATTGATACATTCTTCTTTTTTTTTTTTTTTTTTTGAGACGGAGTCTCACTCTGTTGCCAGGCTGGAGTACAGTGGCGCGATCTTGGCTCACTGCAACCTCCACCTCTGGATTCAAGTGATTCTCTTGCCTCAGCCTCCTGAGGAGCTGAAACTATACACACATTCCACCCTGCCCAGCAAATTTTTGTATTTTTAGTAGAGATGGGGTTTCACTGTGTTGGCCAGGATGGTCTCCATCTCTTGACCTTGTGATCCACCTGCCTTGGCCTCCCAAAGTGCTGGGATTACAGGCGTAAGCCACCGCACCTGGCCGATAAATTCTTTTTTTTTGGAGACAGGGTCCTGCTCTGTCGTCCAGGCTGGAATGCAGTGGCTTAGTCAGGGCTCAATGCAACCTAGAACTCCCAGGCTCAAGAGTTCTTCCTGCCTCAGTCTCCCAAAGTACTGGGACTATAGGTGTGAGCCCCTGTGCCATCTGATAAATTTGTATTTTAAAATCAGTTCTATAAATTGTAACAGAAAATCTTTAGTAAAGACGACCTAGTGAAAAGCACCTTTGAACTGCTGAAAGGCTGGAATTAGAAACTATTCTTACAATGGTCATGCCATTTCAAATTAGAAGATTGTTTTATTGAGTAGACAGAACTCATTTAAAATTAGAATAATTTTGCAGCTCAGGCAGCATATATCCTAAATCCCTTAAAACCTGTGTGTTCATTTTAGTATGTTAAACAAGCCTTCTCCCATCTGGTCAACAGTATGGAGCTACATCCCAATCCCAAGGGGCTCAGAGAGAGATCGTAGCACAGTTTGGGATGGAGAATCACAAATTCTGAATCAGTGGAGCCTGAGTTCATGAGGCTTTATCCATTATAGACACACTAATGAGGAATGCATAGTGATTAACACACAGAATTCGGCAACCTGCTGCTGCTGGGTCGATTTTCAAGAGCAGCAGGTCCCATTGCCCTTTTTGCCACTGTGACCAAGAGCTTTTGCTGGCTGCCTCCCCAGGAGTGAAGCAACAGGGGCCTCCTCTGACCCGATGGGCACGTCTACATGGCAGACCACCGGCAAGTGAACTGGGTTTTGGTTCTGGCTGTGTTCCACTGTGAGACCGTGGGGAAAACCACTCACCTACTCTAAGCTCATTTACTTGTCTAATAAATATATGGGGATGATCATGCCTGCTCTGCCTGTCGCTGGAGAGTTGTGAGATAAAATGAAGTAATATGTCATGAGTGATCAGCAATCTGTAAAGGACTAGAGGGATGTGAGATATAGAGAAATGTCTAGAGAGACCATCAGACTGAAAATGGGATGAAAATCACCTGGCTACCTCCTTCTGCCTTCTCTATCTGTGACCTGTAAGTAGCAGGTGTCCCTCCATGCCCAAGGTCTGCTTTCCCTGCTCCTGCTTCAGCTCTTCTGCCCTATTGGAAGGTGCTTCTCATGACCATCCCTAAGAAAAGGCCTGGGGCAGGGCGGTCCCCAGGAGGAAGCCAGCGCTCTGCAGCTGCTTAGCTGTGGTGGCGTGTGCTGGGGGTTAATGAGCCCTAGGTATGGACATGACTCAGAATTGGCTACACTCTGGCTACACCCCAGCTGGCTATTTAGGCCACTGGTCACAAGGAAACTGGTCAGAGGGCACAAGCGGCTCAGTGCAAGGCCATCGGCTCTGCTGAGAAAGGGAATGATGCCCACTTCCGGAGGGGTCAGTGCAGCCTCGCTCCTGTATCAAAGGGCATTTTCAGTTGTCAAACTGGCATTCTCTCCAGCGACATGGTGTTTTCTATCTCATGCTCTGGGTGAGGAGGTCAAGGTAGGCCACAATGGCCCCGTCTTCTGACCTCCCACTCCTCCACAGAACGGACCAAACCGAGGCCCTGATTTAAGAACTAGGAACTGTTAGTGTGCTGGGAGAGAAGCACACTGACCACCTGGAGTCGGGGCTGGCACAGGCCTGTCACAGCGGCTTCGCATTTGCACTGAGCCCCTTCCCACACACGCTCTGGAACAGAGTGACCAAGCCACCTGCCGCCAGCTATTTAAAGCAGTGCTGAGTCCTCCCCTCAGGGCAGGGCAACCTGCAGGACGGCTGGGTCCTGGAGGAGGGATTTCCTGGGGTAAGGGTGGAGCTGACTAGCGGATGAAATGGGCAGTGGGGCCCTAGCTGCATCCATCCGTGTGAGCAGGCACCCCCGGAAGGAAAAGCCCCAGGGAGAAGATGAATATCCTGGCATGCTCCTCCCCCAGGGCTTCTGCCCAGGTTCCCGGATGTTGTGGGACTTCCGTGACTCTCCTTGCTGGGACTGTCCATCCTTCTTCCTGGGGACCTGAGCTCCCATTCTCCATGGTGATCTACTCAGTGACATCTCCGAACTATCTGGTAACAGGCGAGCATCTCGCCCAAGTTTAAATCCTGCTACATTTGTTGTTTATTAGGGAAAATGGAAACCCCAGACAGGAAGGCGTGGCTGTCTCGCTGCATTTTCACCTTCCTAACAGCCCAGTGGCTCCTCCAGTAATTCTGTCCAGACCACCCACTCTGGGCACCAGTACTCAAGGGTGGAAACATCACCTGTCCTTTTCCTTTGGCTAAACAGGCTGAGAAGGAAGGGAGAGAACCAAGGTCATAAGTCCTGTACGCTATGGCAGCCAAACCCACAGCAGATCTTTAAGAAAGGATCAAAAAAGGATCAAAAAAGGATCAAAAGAGGCATGTTTGTATTCTGCAAACATGCCTCTCCAGGCTATACACACACACACACACACACACACACACGTTTCATCTTGTTTTTCCTTTGCCCCCATAGTGGTCTAATAACAATGACCAGTCCATATGTTTATGTAGCACTTTCAAGTTTTCAAAGAGCTTTCCCACACATTGAATCATTTGCTCAACTCTGAACGACAAGAGTTTGCATTTTCCCACACCTGCTGAGGTGAACAGGCCAGCAAGCCCCCAGAGCCAGGGGCAGAGACCCAAAGCCTCAGAAGGCTGGTAGAGGGGGCGTGATGTGGCAGCCAGGCTGGCTTCCTCCTGCAGGGACTTCCTGCCAGCAGGCTCATATTTGCATAAATCTGCATATGCCTTCTCAAACCTCAGGTCATTTTCAGGTCAGGAAGTTACCATTGCTTTGCTGAAATTCATCAAGGCTGTTTTGTCACCTCCTCTCCCTTCCTCCCTTTGTTCCCCTCTGCATCCAGACCCCAGAGAGTGAGTAAGGGAAAGGGGACCAAATGGCACAGAGCAGGCCCCATCCATTGCCCCAAGCTTCTGAGTTGGCAGAAAGCACTCGGCTCCTTGCGTGGGTCTGCTGTAAGAGGCAGAGGCTCTGGGGCTCTAGCAGCTAGAGCCGGCTTATCAGAGGGCCCCTTTTGTGTCCCCACCCCACTTGGCCTGGTTCACCTCTGCCTGGGGCCTTACCAGACGCCACTGACACAGCGGGTGGATAAGGCGCGAGGGGCGATGGTGGAGCCCTGCTGCATGAACCCCCCGACCGGAAACCAGAGGCTGTTGCCCAGGGAGTACTGGTTCACCAGGAGGTTGCACCGGCCCTGGGCACATGGGTGTGGGCTGTACCACTCGTAGGGCGTCAACCTGTGGGAGAAAAGGAACATACACTAGTGCCACGGAGGCGGGGTGTGAAGGGACATAGGCAGGCTCTTCTGGCTGGTCTCATCTCTGAGACTGGCCTGTGGCCTTGGGCAAGACACTTCCCTTTGCTAGACTTGGAGTTTTGCAACCAAAAAAAAATGAAGCGGGTTGAACTGGGTTGATGGTTCTCAAACTTTTTTTAATCAAAGAGACATTTTTACCCTCAATAAATTCTGATGTGGAACTCCAAAATACAAAATAGAGGATGGCCGGGTGCGGTGACTCATGCCTGTAATCCCAGCACTTTGGGAGGCCGAGGTATGCGGATGGCTTGAGTCCAGGGGTTCGAGACCAGCCTGGGCAACACAGCGAAAACTCGTCTCTAGTAAAAAATACAAAAAATTTAGCCAGGTGTAGTGGTGCGTGCCTGTAATCCTAGCTACTCAAGAGGTTGAGATGGGTGAATCACTTGAGCCCGGGAGGTAAAGGTTGCAGTGAGCCAAGATCGCACCACTGTACTCCAGCCTGGACAAACAGAGTGAGACCCTGTCTCAAAAAAAAAAAAAAAAGATGAAAGTGGAGCGCCTGAGGCTAGGAGTGTCAAGAGGTGGACAGCCTGGGAAGCTGCTTGTTCTGTCACTGCCACTGACAGGGTGATGAGAACTACGGTTTGAAGACCCCCAGCCTAGAAGAGTGGTCCTCCAGCCTTAGCCTACCTCAGAACCACCAAGCCGGTGTGCTGACACAGATGGCTGGGCCCAGCCCCAAAACTTCTGCGTCGGTAAGTCTGGGGTGAAGCCTAAGAATTCCCAAGTTCCCAGATGATGCTGACACCACCGGGCCAGTGTCCACACTGACAGCCACTGGCCTGATTGGTGTCTAAAGCCAGGCTATCCCCTGTCTGTGTTTCAGACCTCCCCAGAGGCTTTCAAAAAAAAGATTGCTGCTGCTTGAGTTCCATTCCCAAATATTCTGGTTTCATTGGCTCAGGTGGGACCTGGGCATCAGTGTTTGTTTAAAGCTCCCCAGTGAGTGTAATGCACGCATGGGGCTGAGAAGGGCTGCTCTAAGCTCTGGGCCTTGGGGTGAGGTGGGGACACTGCCCTGCTTTTCCTCTCAGCCTCACCACTGGTGTCTCTCTGAATGGCCCCTCTGATGCCCAGAATGCCCGCTCTTCCCCCACCCGCCAGGGACATGCTTGCAGCCCCAGCCCATTTTGTACTCAAAGTCTTCCAGCTCTGACGAGAGAAACAGTATGCACAGGTGTGCACCGCCCAGGCGGGTGGGGTGCTGTGTGCTCGGTGTTATCTTCACACTGCTCCTTCCTGCACCTGGCCTGATGTGCACTTAGTGTTCCCACTGTTGCTGCCTCCCATTTCCATCTGTGCCTCCCCCCCGCCCCGAGTACAACGCAAACGTGTCAGCGTTGGCCCCTTGACCGGTGAGATGTGCTCTGTCCCTCTGTGCGGGTCCCGAGGAGCTGGCTGGCACTCTGGTGCCCCACTTTGTTGGCTCCCAAGCCTATGGACCATTGGTGGGATCTGCAGAACTTCAAAGATACAGATTCTCAGGCCCTTCTCCTAGAGATTCTGAGGTCATGGGACCAGGGAATTCAAATGTCTGAAAGCTCCCTACGGGACTCTGAAGTCAGCTTGCTTGGGAATGGCTACCAAAGAGCTGTCGTTTTCAGATTTTTTTTTCCCTGTAAAATCTTACCCAGAAGTACAATATATAAGAAATAAAAGTAGAGCTGGTCTGGATGAGGAGGAGTTGGGGACCCAGGGCTCTGGCTGCCCAGCCTCTTGTCATTTCACCCCTAAAGGCTCTGGTTGCTCCCAGGAGCCTTTGCAGTCCATAGAACCATGTTTGAAAATCACTGTCTTAATACAGAATACCTTAGACTCCAGTATTTTGTGTGTGTGTGGTGTGTGTGTGTGTGTGTGTTGTGTGTGTGCGCGTAGTGAGGAGAGAGAGAGGCCATATGGTTAGCCCTTTAGCACATTTTCGTTAACCTTTCTATGATGCTAGATGCTGGAGGGAGTGTGTTTGGATGTGGAGGGGAGGGAAGAGGGGCAGTGTAATACCCCAGGGCTGGTTGAAAGCTCCAGGCTGCTGCAGGTGTGTTGAAGCAGGCGTGTATATATCTGCTCACCAAGCCCCAAGACTTTTCAGGGCCCTTGAGGTGACCTGGGTGTTGTGGCATGCCACACACAAGGGCTCACATCCAAGGGGCAAGTGTGAATTACAGAGCAGTGGCGCCAGGGCTCACGTAGACAGCCTTCTAACGCGGCAGCAGTGTGGCAAAGTGGAGAGGTAAGGTGTCAGACAGCGTGCTAGCTCCCCGTCTCACAGGCCATCACTGACAGCAGATACTCAACAGTGGCCATGCCTACAGGCCCGGGAGGGCTTGGTGGCACCTGAGCAGCAAACTCTGCCACGTTTGAAAATGACCAGGTTGTCAGCAAGGCCTGTCTTTTTTGGCTGCATCTTGGCCCCAAAGACCTTCCTGATCTTGGGGAGCTTGGTCTCCACTGGAAGAGGTATGTGCAGACAGGTTGATGCAACCCTTCTCTGGAAGGCTGGGAAGTGCCCCCAGGGGTTAGGTAGCCGGTGGTTCCCTAGGGCTCACCATGCAGCAGCTCCATCCCCGCGTGCCCCCCTCAGTCCAGTGAATGAACATGCCCTAGGGGAAGACCCCACCCACGCCACAGAGATGGGATGTGCACTCTAAAATGGTCTGCCCTGCCGCTGTGGCCTGGAGGCAAAGGTAACAACTGAGGAGACACCTGCAAACAGAACCACGGACAGATTTCCAGAAGCTCCTCCTGAGTAGCTCTCGGCTCTCACATAACAGCCCTTTGTGAGCCTCCACCGCAGTAAGTGGAAGGCTAGCAGCACCAGGGACCTGAGTGAGTGGCCTGGGAGCCACCAGGGCTCATTCCACTTCTGGAGGGTTAAGCTGGCTCCCCTGCAGCTCAGGCTGGTCCAATAGCCTGTGGCCTCGAGCGAAACTACCTTTTCTGTGCACATTCTTGGGAAGCCACAGCCTCAGGCTGCTCCTCGGGTTTTTCCATAGGGTCAGGGCAGCCCCTGGCTTCCTGGGGATCGGGCAGGGCTTATTCTCCCCACTCCCAGGTCTGGCCCGTGTGTCTCAACTCAGCACTTCTTGAAAACGCCTCTCTCCATCCCGTCTCCTTGCCTCCCGTCACCAGCCTCCATGGTTCGCATTCGACAGGGCAGCTGTGTTTTCAGAGGCAGACCCAGGCTGTCTGCATAGGACGCCTTCTCCCTGGCCTGCTCCACTGCAGCCCCCAGTGCCCCCAGTCCAGATTCACAGGCTCTGTTTCTTGTCATTCAGCACTTTGTGGCAGATCCTTTGTGGCAATGACTGATGCCAGGGCAGCCAAATGCATAGTGCTTAATGGGAGTCATCTTCCTGCCACCCTCACCCCTCCTCTCTTCCCAGGGCTCCTACACAAGCAGGGGGCTTGGGTGGGGCTCTGGGGGGAAGTGGGAGGGACAGGAGGCAGAGGTGCAGAAGCCAAGCCACCTGTCTGCGTCGTGCACAGTGGGGAACATTTGGATGGGCAGCGTGAGGTCGACAGCGGGGCAGAGAGCATTTCAGGTCCCCAGTCCTTCTCCTGTCCCTCTAGTTTGGCACCAAGATCTTACCAACCCACTCCTCTCCTCCTCCCCACCCCCTCCCCGTGCAGTTCCCAGAGGTGGACACGAGGTGGCGGTGTGAGGACAGGGAAGGGAAGAGGAGCGTACCGAGCCACCAGGAAGAGGACACAGCTGACAGCCAGATAGGCTAGAAGCATGAAGAGCCAGACGCCTGGAGAAAATGGGTCCAGGAAGGAGAAATAGCCGGGTTTGCGTCCCTGGAAATGGAGACAAAAACAAGATTCACCACACACATTCAGTCAAAATGACCTTGGGGCAGGCAGGGCAGGGCAGAGGAGGTAGTGAGTATGGGTCTGGCCCCAGTTCCCATTTCTCTGGGTTCTGGGTGATTGGTTTAAATGACACTGGGAATGAGGGTGTAGCCAGGCTGGGCAAACACCACCACCCAGCCCTGACCTCAGCAGGTGACACAGAACAGCAGCAGGGGCCATGCCACTTCCTGGGATGAGGCAGGCTTTGTGCTGGCAAAGAGGAACAACCCTCAGTGCCCCGAAGTACCACCCTGTGTCCTCCATGGGGAGTCGAGGATGGACTCAGGGAGCACCTTTGAGCTGCTGCTGTCTGCACTGCTGGATTCGACCACAGCATGCCTCTTAGACACTCACATCTTTTTCACAAGGATGCTAATACAACCGGAATCTCTGGGTTTTGTTTGCAGGGTGATCTCACACAGTGAGACCTTCCCCTGTCAACCTCAAAACAGTCCTGGGAGGCATAAGTTATTATTCTCATTTTACAAGTGAAGAAGCCAAAGCCGAGGGCAGTCAGAGATGTGCCCGAGGTTCCACAGCATGTAAGTGGAAGAGCCGGGACCCAAACAAGCCCATGTTTCCTGACTCAAAGCCCAGGGCTCACACCACTGCGCTGTGGGAAAACATGTTGCAAGGCCAGGGATGAGTCTGGCCAGAGTCCTGTGAGCCAGACGATGGAGCCAGGAACGGAATCCTGGGTGCCAAGCTCGCCACCATTCTTCACGGGAAAACAAAAGGGAATGAGAAGGATGGAGTTAAGTCATCTGCTCCACGTCTTTAGCCGTGTGCTCTCAGGCAAGTCCCCACCCCTCTCTGGCCTCAGTTGGAGTGGGACTAGATCCGAGGTGACCACGATCCGAGGTGACCAGTGGCCTATGGACGCATACAGCCCACAGACTTGGTTTACCCTGTAGCATCTACCTCGTTTGTATTAGTTGCCAGCGTTAAATAATTAGGCAACTTCACATACAAATCTAGATTTCTGGCTTTTTAAAAAATGGGGCGACCTTGACACCACTGAGTCCAAGTTCCCAATTGGCTGAAGCTGAGTGTGGGCTGCCCACTGGAGACAGGGCACATTCTCTGCAGCTCCGTGCTGCTACCCTGTCTTGTCCCAGGCTGGTTTCTTTCATTTACTATAAAACCACTGGACTTAGATGTGCTCTAAGGACTACTGTAAATGGAAAACGCTATGATTCTATGAGGCCAGAAATCCAGGAAGTCCATGGATAGGACTGAAGATCAGTACTAAGCTCAGGGTTCTATGAACAGGTCAGCGTTTAAGCTCAAGATCATATTGGCCATGGCGCAACCTACTGTCACTATCAAGGTATGTCATTTTTACACTGGGGTTCCCAGAAACACAAAAGGGAACTCCCTATGCCAATACCGAGCTAAACTCGACCAGCCCTCTGAGCGTTCATTATTCAGGGGAAGCTGGAAGAAGCTGAGAAACTCCAAGTAACAACAGCTGTTTCCACGGCTGCATCTGAGGCAGGTGGGAGCAGACAGTTCTGCACGCTCCTGTTGTATCTGCATAGCCCCCATCATGGGTGATTTCCAGCTCCTCTTCTGGACGCTTTTCCCTTCCTTCTTAGGGAGCCAGTGGGCACACTGTGTTTCCTTCTACCTGTGGTGCAGTTTTACTTTCCTCTTTGAGACAAGAGCCGGAGGGTACACGGAGAGGACGTGAAGACTCATCCTCTGCCAAAAACGGCAGCTGTTCTTGGGCACTGTGGCCTTTCAGCAGCATGACAATGACCTCTCATATGGTCTATCTGAAACTGTTTTTCTTTCACAGTATGGGCTCAGACCACGGAACTGCCCTTTGATACCAATTGCAAGTTCTTTGACCCACTGTGGATCCATGCTCAGTCTGCAGACAACACTCAGGTATTATTGGAAACATGAAACAACTGGGGGACAAAACCCAGTAACTTAGGGAAGGGAGCAGGAGAAGAATGAGGAGATCATTTAAGCTTGTCTCATCCCGTCATTACATAAATCCTCTAATAGAAGGCAAAGGACTTCAGAGCAGCAGAATCCAAGTCCCCAGTTAATCATTCCTGTGTCCATCACGGCTTGACTGTGTTTCCTTCATCATCCTAAGAGCCAGAGGCAGACCAGGAAGACACAGAGAGGGCAGGATCCATATACAGAGTACGGAATCAGTAACGGAGCCGATCATGTCTATACACCTACCGCAATAGAAATCACTAGTGTGGTCCACTCCTGGGGTCTTTTTTGACCCCAGAGCTTCTCTGAGTAAATGTGCATGAATTCCACGTGCCCTGTCACTTATGACTGTTTCAATCTGTCTCTCAACTGAAAAATCTATTACTGTTGCTTTCTGACTCTGAAACCCCATTAGATGCTCAATGTCAGAAATCTATACCTGATTATATCACAACAGGTGAAATTGAGGAAAATGACAGCACTATTTAAAGCTGCCATATTTGGTTATAGGTGATAAGGAATGATGCACAGCTGTGGGAAAAATTCCTAGAGACCAAAGTTATAAAACAGAGAACATCACACAAACAAAAACCAAGACATGAACAAAGCTCCCCCAGAAACACACCAATCACGTTGGCAAGGCAACATCTGATTCTACTTGTGATTGACTGACGCCAACCAGAAGAGCAAGGAATGGGCAGTCATTTGAGATTTGGGTCCCGGCTTATACAGCCTTGGCTTAGGCTAAATCCATGCTGTTTCTATGATGCCAAAGAGAAGTATGTTTCTTGCAAGATTCTGAGTGCCCACGATTTTTTTCTATGTGGATGGTTTAGATCACTTTCTTCCCAAAAGACATGAGTTACTGGCACTTGGGACAAGTCAGGTGTCATATGCCATAGGCATTTCTTCCAAATAATTGATTTTCCTTAGCTCAAAGGAGGTATGATGGTGATGCCTTTCTTTTGAAGAACTAAAAGTGCTTCACTATGTTCTCTTGATTTCAATACCCAATTTTCCATACTGACAGATGGAAGAACTGAGACCCAGGGAGGTTAAGTGTCTCGCTCAAATCATTGGTGATGGCTTCAATTTCTCTGGTGCTCATTCATCAAGCTGTGCCATAGGCATGCCACACTCTCCTTCATTCAAATGGCAGCTGTACTGCATCTTCCTCTCCTTTTAATCTTCACATCTTTATTTACTCCAATAAATTCCCTAATTAATCCCACGCCTTCTCCCCAATGCCAGCAAACTCTCAACCTACACACCCTCTTCGAGTACTCTTGAACATTATTTATTTATACCCATCACCATTTATTGTGACTCTGCTGTATTTATAGGCATTTGTATTGATTTATACACGTCTCTGTTGACTGTGAGTTGGCCAGTTCCTTCCGGTGAATACAACCACTTTGGAAGTAGATTGGTGGTTATATATAGTCTATGCCCCAAATGTTGAAGACAGGTCAAGCTCTGCTGATGAAATTGAAAATTAGATGGCAGCAAAATTAGAATTAGCTCCCTTGACGTTTGGACTGTGCATCAGACTGACCGTCAATCAGTATCCCTGATGCTCTTTGACGGAGGGAGAGACGCAAAGGGCTGGTCATCAACTGACCACAATCCTGGTGTGTGTAGGTCCTTTGCACGATAGTAGTGGGGCTATCCATGGAGCTGTGAAGTGGCATTAAACCCCCCTTGCATGCCCAACGTTCCTCTTATCCTTCAAAATAATCTGTTAGCTCATTGATACTTCACTCTATACATACTGGAAGAAATGACGTTCTAGGAAGAATGCAATTGCTTTCCCAGAGTCTGAAGCCAGATTCACAGGGACACCAGAGCCAGGCAGTCAGGACAGGTAGTGAATAAAACCCAGACTCTGGAGCCAGACTGTGCAAGATTGAATTCTGGCCCTACCGTTTACAAGACACGCAATCCTGGATAAGCTGGGTAACCTCTAGGTCCCTGTTTCTTCCTGTGTAACATGCAGGAAATAATAACACCTACCTCATGGGGTTGTTCTGAGAATTCAGTGAGTTAACACATAGAGCTATATGTATGTTCACTCCTCTTCTGTCTAATGGTAGCTGTGAGTGAAGGGGGAGTGGGGAGATGGGGGAGGCGGGAACTTCCTTTTACACTGATGCCTTCAACGGACAAGAAATACTACACTTTCTCTCTTATGGTGACACATGTTAAAGATGCTTTGGGGAAGAATGCTATCTGGCTACAGCCACTTTTCAGAACTCCTGGAGTTTCTATAGCTATAATATATGCATCATGAGAGTTCCTCTAGGGCTCTCCAGAGAAGCACTTAGGGCAATGCCAGGCTTTCTTCTGGAAGGAGGACTCTTAAAAGCCAGTGATTCCAACTTTTAGAACTCAATCCCTCCTCAGCCTTCCCAAAGAAGTCACTGACAGAGTGGACCAGACATGTGGCAGGTTCTCTTGGATCTGTGTTAGGGCTCTGTAGCCTAGCCACCATTTCCCTACACAAATGCATGATACCAGCTCTCTTCTTTCCCGAAACTCCATCTCCTCCCAGCATAGCCAAGGACAAAGGGTCCTTCATGTGCTTTTTTACAGTCTTTAGAACTAAGTGGCAATTTATAGAAAGGTTGCTTGTGATATAGTCAACTCCCAGCAGTGCCCATTGGTCACTCAAACACTGTCCAGGGCTGAAGAGGTAAGAGAATGCAGTCTCTCCAAGACTCCTGGGAGCGGCAGGAGGAGGTGATTTCTTCCTGTCCCTCAGCAGGATCCCATGGATGGCCTCCCTCAGTGTGTCTGCAATGGATTGTCCTGCTGATATTTTGGTTTAGCATGCGCTTTCCATCTCTGACTCCAAGAGGAAAAAAGGAAGCAAGTAATTAATTCCTATCCATGTAAAGCACCCAGATGGGTCTGTTGCCCATAGAACTCACATGCTAGTGTATCTTTTCACTTACTGGCTGAAAATCTGGTGTGAGGAGACCTACATTCTAATCCTGGCACTGACCTGGACTTGCTGAGTGGTGGTGCTAGGCAAGCCACTCAACTTATCTGGGTGCCATTATCTTCTCCCATAGAAAGGAGCACCATGAACGGAGCACTTTAATCCACATGGAGAGGGGCCGTGAGAATTACTAAAATAATGTTGATAACACACCTTGAGCTTCTTCAGAGAGAGGCACTCAGTAAATAACTAATATTAATATGATTATACATTCAGGGATCCATATTTCCATTATATGGGCTATCATGTTACTTAGCTTTAAGGAATAGAACTCTATTCATTTTCCATTTTCTTATAACAGAGTATTAAGCAGTATTAGAAATGATTCACTGGTTTACTTAGCATTGTTCTCCATTTTCCTAGACAGTCTTTCTGAAACGAAACAGACCTTCTTGAAAAACGGGTAATATATCCAGCAATGTCATGCATTAATTTAATGTCAGCATTTATTTCTCCCTCACATTTGTTTTTTTTTTTTTTTTTTTTTTGAGACAGAGTCTTGCTCTGTCACCCAGGCTAGAGTGCAATGTTGCAATCTTGGCTCACAACAACCTCCGCCTCCAGGGTTCAAGTGATTCTCCTGCCTCAATTTCCTGAGTAGTTGGGATTACAGGCATGCACCACCACGCCCAGCTAATTTTTGCATTTTTGGTAAAGACACGGTTTTACCATGTTGGTCAGGCTGGTCTCGAACTCCTGACCTCATAATCTGCCCACCTCAGCCTCCCAAAATGCTAGGATTACAGGAGTGAGCCACCGCGCCCAGCCTATTTCTCCCTCACTTTTTAAACACTGTCTGATTTTTCTTTTCCTTGAGAAAGAAGACTCTAGCTAAGAGTTAAGAAGAGAAAAAGAACAGAGTATAAAACTTTCCCATTTGTTAACCAAAGGTGGAACAAGTTGGTATGGAGGGAAAATGGTAAGCTCACATTTTCCAGGGAGTCTCGGATATTCTAGCTGGCTTGGGACCCTCTCTGGGATCAGAGATAGTACCCTCAGATGGGAAAGGATCTTGAAAAATCACCTAAAGCATAGCGTTGACACTGAAAGAAATACACCTATGATACCATAAAGACAGGTAGTTGGACATGTATGGAGATTTGGAGACCAAAAACCTGGTTTCAATGCCCCCTGCAACATTGTGTTGCTTTTCCTCTTTCCTCTGCACTGACTGGGCTCACAGAGTTTCAGAATTTTGTCCTGTAAAATGAGAATCCTACTACCTGCTTCACGGCATTATTCCATTAAACCAGAGACTGTACATGAAAGTGCTTTATAAATTAGGAGACGTGAGTCAACAAACCACCATCTTACACATATTCCCAATTTCCTTGAAGATGTCAATACTGAGTTTTTATTTTAACTTATTTAATTTTTTAAGAGGTGGGGTCTTGCTCTGTTGCCCAAGCTGCAGTGCAGTCATAACTCACTATAGCCTCGAACCCTGGTGATACTCCTGCCTCAGCCTTCAAAGTGGCTGGGATTACAGGCGTGCACCACTGCACCCAGCAACAATGAACTGTTTGGGTGAGATTTATTCATGTGGGGGTTCTATGGGCCAAACACTGAATCCCAGGTTGGCTTCTACCACACTCTGATGATGCCTTGCTATAACAGTCAGGGTGTGCTTGAGGAATACAAACTCACTTTAATATTATTCTGAACAAAACATCATTAGGTAAATTGCTGCTGCAGAAAAAAAGAGACGGAAAACTACATGATATACTCTAACGTCAAATACAAATGGTTTTGGTTTTTCATATTCTTTTCCCCTCCATTCACAGGTATATTTGAGAGCTCAAAGTATGCATTAATGCCATAAAACCCTTGACTGCAAAATGTCCTTGGAATTATACTGCCATACCAAATACTAAACTTATCATTACAAGGAGATGAGCTGATGCGCCAGGGAAACCAAGAGTCTTGAACTTCAGATGTTCTGCCACTTGGTTCCCATCCTTGAGGTACCAGGGGACAACAAAGGCTAAAGGCTGGACCATCTATATATAGCCTAGAAGCCCATCTGGCCCCAGACACGGATTCTGATACCTTCTCAGGTGGATGCTATGTTGTGTGTGGAATATGTAGGCATTGAGAGAGAGAGAGAGAGAGAGAGAGAGAGAGAGCGCACGAGCGAGCAGTGAGTTCAGGTGGCAGCTACAGCCAGACCTGAGCAAAGGCTGCATTTAGGCTGCCTGAAACATCTGCCTCCCACCTCTTTTTGTTCTCAAGACCTACAGGGGTAAAGGCCAGAAGGCAAAAAAAAATCTATTTGGGTCACTTGTCCTGCTGCCTGGAATACTGGCCCTGTAGGGTTCCCTAATAGAATCTCAGGTTCCTGGGGCTCAGTGCTGCCCAATCAGGAGCACAAAGGAAAGCATAGCATTCACTGCCCACAGGATCACTGGATTTATGACCTGCCCTCCTTCCTTCCTGTTAAGTAAATACTGCATGTTTAGGATGACCCCATTTTCCATACCAAAAATCATATAAAAATCTATGGTCTGAAAAGAGGGTACGTTTCCCTTAATGTAACTCCCATTGGAGGCTACAAAGGGAGAGAGGGATAAACAAAGAATAATATAATGCAGCCTAAAAGTGTTATAATAGAAGCATAGGCAGACGGCAAGCAGCTCCATCTAGGGGAGCCACATGGAAGAGCAAGTGCCATTTGAGCTGGGTATTGAAAGCCAGGCAAGAGTTTGTTAGCTGGCTGAGAGGCAAGCAGATGAGCATGAACCTAGATGAGGAGGCAGGAAGGGTCTGACCTGACAAAAGAGCAGTGAGCAGCAAGGGGCAAAGGCACCTGCAGGCAAAGACCTGGATGTAAGAAAGTTGAACTTTTTTGTGTGAGTGATGGGCAGCTGGTGAATGATTTCAAGTAGGAGGTTGACATGATTACATTTATTTTTTTTTTAAACCAACACCCAGGCTGCAAATAGATTATGAAGGAACAATTAATACACATTTCTTGAGTATAATACTTCACTAACACTTTACTGTGTATACGTCAGGCACTGCTATGAATGTATTACATACGTATTCTCATTTAATTTGCATGACAACCCATTTTTACAAATGAAGAAGCTGAGATGTATGTGACATGCATCTAATAACTGTAAAAGATGGGAATACACCCAGACAGTCTGGGTCCAGAGTCCATGGTTCTCACTCTGCTGTTTCTTAGTGAATGCATATAATGACTGTTGCCTTTTGATGGGGATCCAGTAATGGGCAAGAAATGCCTTGCCCTAA
>NW_012107697.1:4023125-4026900 GCF_000951045.1 Mandrillus leucophaeus | reverse complement strand
TGATTAAATTACCCATATTATTGCTCACAGATAACAATTAGAGAAAAATTGCAAAAGAACGAACACCCAGTGTTTAATTTCATTACCTTAACACTATGATATTAGAGATAGAGTATGTAATTTTAGAATTAGGCTCTTGGGGTGGACTCTACCAGTTCATCCTTCAGCCACAGCAGATCTTCCTAAGGCCTCCTCTGTTTCAGACATAACAACGTTCCTCTCAGACTAATTCTAACCAGGTATCCCCTGGGTTAGTCAATTTGGGATTGTTCTCTCCTCAGCTGACTTTTTGGTACTTTCTAAGCATGGTGTCTCATACACAGAATGCACTCAATAAATATTTGTTGAATAAATGTATAAACTGTCAGTTCTGCTTAGTGTAAGCTGTTCATCCCAGCACTCATTTCTTGGTTGGCCCCCTGTCATCAGTCAGGTCTAGGCAGCCACGTGGCATCCTGGTGCTTCAGTGTGGAGGCCAGAAGAGGAGAGGAATCCTCACCCAACAGTCAGGTGTGTGTGTTTGTGTGTATGGAGAGAGGGAGAGAGATAAGGAGAGATTGGGAGAGACAGGGAAAGTTATTTTAAGAAATTGGCTCACAGGATTGTGGGGGCTGATAAGTGCAAAAGGCAGGCAGGCTAGAAACTCAGGCAGGATTTCTATGTGATAGACTTAAGGCAGAATTCCTTCTTTGGGTAACCTCAGGTTTTGCTCTTATGTCCTTCAACTGATTGGACGAGGCCCACCCACGTTATCAAGAGTACTCTCCTTTACAAAGTCAATTCACTGTAGATGTTAATCCTTTCTACGAATACTTTCACAGAAACACCTGACTAGTATCTGACCAAGCATCTAAGCAACATAACCTAGCCAAGTTGACACAGAAAAGTTAACATCCCAGAAATGAATGTAGGGAAACTCATACAGGTCTTCAGGTGGTAGGAAATATTTAGTCAACAACCCAGTTTGGGATGTCCAGAGGGTTGGTGAATTGCGGTTTCTTTCTGGTCAGAGTTGGTATTCAGGATGGTCAGAGTTGGTATTCAGGACAGTGGTGCCCTAGGTGGGGAGGGCAGCCTAGCAGTAGGTGTTTCCCGGTGGCAAAAACATTTGGGGTCAGGTGCCTTCCACCAGATGGTTCCTGATGGGCCACTGAGTCGCCGGGAGGGCATTAGTTCCCTCCAGGAATCTAGACATCAAGGCCAGAGCCTAGTGGTGTGGCTACCACAGGCCACAGCAGGGTAGTTTGGACAAAGGCTGTGTGTCTCCATTTCTTTTGGATGTCCCCTGACTCCAGGGGTCAATGTGGGGGAGGGGAGCTCCAGAAATGGTGCTGGCTGGAAGACTGCCCAGTGAGTACCAACAGATGTAACGATGGCAAGATACCCTCCTGGAGATAAGGGGCCTGGGTTCCAGGCTCAGCCCTGAACTAGCCCCAAGCATGACTTCAGTTTCCATATCTGTAAACTGGGAATTATCATACCTGCCCTCTTTCCCCCAAAGAACCATCTTGAGGACCAACTGAGAAAATGGGTGCACAGAAGTGCCCTACGCAAGTGATTCAAAGACCACACACAAGAGGGTGGCAAGCTGCTGTCCTGTAGAAAGCACAGGCTTCAAACACACCATTCCTGGTTTGAACCCTGTTCTTTCACTTACTAGCATGTGGCCTTGCCCATGTTTTTAAACTGATTGCAATTCAGTTTCCTCATTTCTAAAATACGAACGACACAGCTGTATTCATCTCCCAGGACTGCCATAAAAAAGTACCACAACTGGTGGCTTAAAACAACAGAAATTTATCATGTCATAGTTCTGGAGGCTGGAAGGCTACATCGAGGTGTTGGTGGGGCCAGGTTCTCTCTGCAGACTCTAGGAGGATCCTTCCTTGTCTCCTCTAGCTTTTGGTGGTTGCCAGCAATACTTGGTGTTCCTTGGCTTGTAAATGCATCACTCCAATCTCTGCCTTCGAATTCCCACGGCATTCTCCTCTACGTGTCTGTGTTCAAATTCCGTTCTTTTTATAAGGACGCCAGACAATGGATTAGGGTCCAGCCTAATCTAGTATGGCCACATCTTCACTTGAGTACATCTGCAAAGACCCTACTTCCAAATGAGGTCACATTCACAGGTCCTAGAGGTTAAAACTTCAACATATATTTTGGCTGGGGGGACACAATTCAACCCTTAACAACAACCCCCATCACACGGTTGGGAGCATAGGCTGGAGCTGCAAAGGTGGACAATCCCCCTTTCTCTAGAGCTGGGATGTGGGGCCTGGCAAGGGGTCAATTCTTCAGCAGGCATGTTGGGTGATCTCTTGGTCTCTACCCTGCTGGGCAGCCTCAAGGTACAGGCTCTGTTCTGGAGCATACCATGGCAACTGAATCATGGTCACTGAAACTGACTAGCGTGTTGGGCAAATCTGTATGACGCTCTGCACTCAGAGCCAGTTCAGCTAACAAGAGGAAAGGAAGGCTCTTCTGGTCCAGTAAGGTAAACTAGCAAAGTCAGCTATTTGCTGGTGCTGTAATGATTATCCACTGATGGATGAGACCCAGCCAGGGTGACTCTTCCTCTGCTCTTCCCACCGGCCAGTATACTTGAAGGTCGTGTGTGTACTCTGCTGCCTGTTGGTGTGTTCTCACAAACTCACTGTGACACTCACCTTGGCCTACCAGAGGAGTCTTTCTGATAGGGGGCATGGAATGCGGAAAAGGGCAGGCCAGATATAAATGACATTAAATTATCTACAATTTATTCTCCAGGATAGATCATTGAGAGAGAAAGAATCTACATTCCCTTGCCAGTTGCAACACTAGAAGTGAACATAGGTGGACTTGGAAGTTGGCAACATGCTTGAGAAATGCTAGGGTGGCTTATCTGGGCTGCAGGCAAGGGACCAAAGTGACCCACGGGGCCAATCACCAACACAGGATCCACCAAGTATTGAATGACCATTCTTGGTCATCGCTATTCAGAGAGGCAGAAGCAATTTTTACTGGAAAGCCCACAAGCATGACTCTTCCATCCCTCCAGTTTGCAAGTTTGTGCAGCTGATAGGAGAAAAAATAGCCCAGCACATTTGCATTTAAGTCTTGAAATCTAAATATTTCCGTGAGTCATTCATTATTCCCGTATAACTCAGTGTTTGCATGCAAATAACTTTAATGACATAAATGCTTATAAAATAAGTCTCTTACCATATGAACGCGGTAAAGAATGCTAATTCCCAGAGTCATGAATGGCTTAGAGAAATCAATCACCTTCTCCCGTTCAGCTGTAATGGTGAGGCCTGCCACTGCCAGATCTGCTTTCTGAAAGGAACAGAGACAGCCTGTCAGTCGGGTGGCCACAGGAGACGAGGTACAGAGACTTGCGACCAGCAACCGTCACTGCTGTTGGAGATGTGATGCTGGTCTGGCTTCTTGCTTGAGGAGTGGCTCTAAGTCAACGAAGCATACAGATCTGAATGATCACTCATAAAAGTACATGGATATTGAAGCTATAACTCAAGTTCACTTGCCGTTAGATCCCTTTCAATACATAAACCATTTTAAAAACGGGGGTATCACTACTAGACTGTTTAGAGACGGTCTCAAAGTGTCCTAGGGTAGGGGCTCGGGAGGAGGAAACTGGCAGATTGGGCTCCTGCGTTCTCAATAGCTTTTTTTTTTTTTTTTTTCAGAGACAGGGTCTCACTCCATCACCCAGGCTGGAGTGCAGTGGCGCAATCTCAGCTCACTGCAACCTCTGCCTCCTCAGTTCAAGCAATTC
>NW_012107697.1:3958701-4023075 GCF_000951045.1 Mandrillus leucophaeus | reverse complement strand
ATTCTCCTGCCTCAGCTTCCCGAGTAGCTGGGACTATAGGCGTGGGCCACCATGCCTGGCTTATTTTTGTATTTTTAGTAGACATAGGGCTTCACCATGCTGGCCAGGCTGGTCTCAAACTCCCGACCCTGTGATCTGCCCGCCTTGGCCTCCCAAAGTGATGGGATTATAGGCATGAGCCACCATGTCCGGCCCATTCTCAATATTGAGTAGTGTTTGTTCTGTTCAGTTGACAGAACTCCACTGAGTGCTTATGGTGTGTAAGAAACTTTGCTGAAGGGGGCTACAATGAAAAGTAAAAATGCTGCAACCACAGAAATCAGAAAAACCTTAATGCAACCCCATTTGTCCCACAGTGAGGAAGCAGAGACTGGAAAACTGAGCAAGTGGCCCAATGTCACAAAGCTCATCCCGGCTGGCTAGGATTCAGGCCTCCTGGATCACCGGCCACTTACGTCGCTGTCCAGGTGAAACTTCAGGTGTCATTAGTAGACCCAAAGAAGAGTCTCGATGGTGGTTCTCAAAATGCTATCTAGGGGGCCACCACCAACTGACCTGCTGGGTCAGTTAACATGTGAATTCCTGAGTCTCATCCCAGACTTCCTGGATCAGACTTTCTGGTGGTAGGACCCCGGAAGCTATATTTGTAAAAAGCTGCCCTGATGATTCTACCTTATACTGTACTAATTGTTAAGAGCCATATTTTTATGACCTGGGCGCTGTGTCTCAGACTAGCCTACAACGATTTACATTTTCTAATGCTGGGAGATCAGCTGATGCAAGAGATGAAATACGAAAGTGAAGTGTGGTCCAACAATCTACAAACAGGCTAATGAGTTCTGAATGACTACGTACAAACATTCCAAAGAACGCAGGGAGACAGGCCCACATTTTACACACAAGGGAATTATGATGTGTGTACAGGAAGGATAAATTCATTGGCAAAGGTCAGTTTCTTCTCCACCTCAACTCCAATCCTCCATCACCAATTCAGCTTCCACCCCATAAAGCAGTCACACGATCCAGCACAGCTTAACAAACTTGGAACCTTATACAGTGAGGTCATCCTTAAAAAGCAACTAGGGTGCAGATGCAAATAGAAAATGTGAATGATTCATTCTGTATTTCTCCAAGACAGTGCTGATGACTGCTAGCAAGTGAATCGACCCTTGGGTTCAAAGTGAGGTTTGATTAGAGGATTATTAGCGCCTTCATTTAGGGGACTCTTTCAAGGGTTGCTTAGGCCGTTCGGAGCCTCAGCCCCTCCACAACAGAGGCACTGATTTGAATTCAGCTTTTGAGCACAGGTGTCAGGCAACAGAAATGAACCAAACTGGTAGCCAAGCCCTACCTGAAACTTGAGGGGAGGAAACAAGAGTTAAGTGGGCTGGAATGAAGAAACTGGAGGAAAGATGGCAAGATTAGAAAAATTAAAAGTGTTGAAATGGGCGAGAGGTAAACGTGGCATCCGCTCCTTTCCTGGTTGTTTTTTAAAAAATCCATATCAATGAACCAAAGTCAACAACTCTATCCTCAATTTTATTTTCCTCACACCCTGCTTTCCTCCCAAAGGGCAAACTTTGGATTGAAATTTGGAAATCATTTCACAAGTCGATAAAAGTTGGCCAACAGTGACATTATGCCAACACAATTCTGCAAGTCCTTATGGAGACACATCTGGAAATGGGCAGCAGCTCCCTACAGGGTTCTTCCCTGGGCACACAGAGAATGAGCACACGCCGAGGGAGAGCTTGCGCCCCATGTTTGGAGAGCGCATTTCTGTCTACTCACTCACTGACACTTCCCTACAAACAGGGAACCGGCTTCATGCGCACATTGCGGGCACATTCCTGCCGGCCCAAGTCTTTCTTTCCTTTGTCCCCAGTCAACAGGACGCTGGGGGTAAGGGAGGCAGGGAAGGAGACAGGAAAGGGCAGTGACAAGCTAAAGGAGGCCATGAAGGGTTTGTGATGGTAGTTTCTTGCACTTAATATTATATTCTCAACATAGAGGAGCAATTACCTACTTTAGCTTGAACGCACTGGGGTATCAGCAACAGTCACATGGGATCAGATTATTCCAATCACATGTGCATTCGTTATTTTACCTTAGTTAAAAAGACATTCTGGCTGGGCGCGGTGGCTCATGCCTGTAATCCCAACACTTTGGGAGGCCAAGCTGAGTGGATCACCTGAGGTCAGGAGTTTGAAACCAGCCTGGCCAAAATAGTGAAACTGTCTACTAAATATACAGAAATTAGCTGGGCATGGTGGTGCACGTCTGTAGTCCCAGCTACTCGGGAGGCTGACACAGGAGAATCACTTGAACCCGGGAGATGGAGGATGCAGTGAGCTGAGATCATGCCACTGCACTCCAGCCTGGGCAACAGAGAAAGACTCCATCTTAAAAACAAAACAAAACAAAAGACATTATGCTATAAAGCAGCCTTCAGATGAAGAGATAATGTGCCATGAAAGCAAACTAGTAAGTTGGGGGTCTCGGACTGCAATTCCACCCAGGAGTCGCTGGTGTAAGAGGCTGACGGGCATGTTCAATGACAACTCATCCAAGCCCTTCTGCTCCTCTGCCTCCTGGGGGGACAGGTGGCGGCCAGGCCAGGCAGGGGTGGACGTGCTTTCCAGCAGAAAGAGCAGGGAACAGGACATCAGAAGACCTGGCTTTTGGTGACTGCTCCTGCTTTCATAGCCACTGAAGTACACTGAGCTCCATCGAGACAGCACCAGGGCAAGTGAGTACCAGATGGGCAATCGGCAGCTCCGTGCCTTGCTGAAGACAAATAGCTAAACACAGGCAAAGAAGACCCTAAGAAGCTGAGAGGCAAAATCTCATGAGGTGCACAGTCTGTGCAAACTTGCTGGGAGGAGCAGGAGAAGCAGCACCCAGCTGTCTCAGTCAGCTTTGCCAAGTTTTCTCAGAAGTACTCAGTGCTGCAAGGCCATGTCTGCTAAAGAGAAGGGAAAATCTGCGGACAGGGCAAAGGTGGAAAAGGCCTGTTATGAAAGAGAAAGGAAACCAGTATCTCTCCTAAAGGGGAGACAGAAAAAACATTAAAGGATCCTAACACACCCAAGAGGCCTCCTTTGACCTTCATCTTGTTCTTTCCTGAGTACTGCCCTCAAATCAAAGGAGAACATCCTGGCCTGCCCGCTGGTGATGCTGCAGAGGCGCTGGCAGATGTGGACTAACACGGCTGCAGATGACTAGCAGCCATATGAAAAGAGGGCTGTGAAGCTGGAGGAAAAATGCCAAAAGGATATTGCTGCAAACTGAGCTAAAGGAAAGTCTGATGCAGCAGAAAAGTGAGTTATCAGGGCTGAAGAAAGCAAGGAAAAAAAGGAAGAGGTGGAAAACAAGGAAGATGAAGAGGAGGAGGAGGAAGATGAAGAAAATGAAGACCAGGGTGATGATGATGAATTTGGTTCTAGAGAATTTTTTCTTGTATATGAAGCATTTGACACCCACCCCCCATACAAAACCCATTCCTTTTGAAGAAAATAAGTGAAATGTAAGGCTATGTAGGATTTGTTTTTTAACTGTACAGTGTCTTTTTTTTTTTTTTTGTCTAGTTAACACACTACTGAATGTGTCTTTAGATAATCCTGTCTTGGTGGTATTTTTAATGGCCACTAACCTTGCCTGACACAATATGGGGTTGTAAGTTGGCACAAAAATTTAAAGCAGGTTGTTGGTGCACAGCACAAAGTAGTTATGTATGGGGGCAGTGGCTTATCCATCTTTAGTTGACTCCGATGAAGCTTACACATGATAACTGTCGTTCTGTTAACTGAGTACCGCTCTGTAATTGCAACAAAAAAGTGGCAGCTGTTTGGTTGACATTCTGAATGCTTCAAAGTAAATACAATTTTTATTTTATTTATTTTTTATTATTTTTATTTTTTTGAGACAGAGTCTCGCTCTGTCTCGCCCAGGCTGCAGTGCAGTGGCACGATCTTGGCTCACTGCAACCTCCACCTCCCGGGTTCAAGTGATTCTCCTGTGTCAGCCTCCCAAGGAGCTGGGAATACAGGCGCCTGCCACCACGCCCGGTTAATTTTGTATTTTTAGCAGAGATGGGGTTTCACCACGTTGGCCAGGCTGGTCTCAAACTCCTGACCTCAGGTGATCCACCCGTCTCGGCCTCCCAAAGTTTTAAAATTTTAAACCAAAAAGAACCGTGACTCTTGTCACTTGTGGACCACAACCTCATCATGACCTTAGGCAAATTATTCCACCGTCCGGAATAGTGTCCTCAACTGTAAAACAAAAGGGTTCAAGCAGAGGTTCTCCAAGCTCCTTTCCGGCTGTCAAATCCCCAGCTTTAATGTGCCTGACTAGAAGAGGCAGAACGTACACGAGTGGCGCCCACTTTGCTTAAGTGGATGATGGCGGTCAGCAGTATTGAATACTCTGAGGAGGAAACTGATGACCAGACTAGTCAGTGAAGAGCAGCCGCTAGCAGGGACATTTGATTTTAGGGAAAGAAATTCAGAAAGGGGCCAGCTGGGGAAGGCAGGTCTAAAATCGTAACCCAGGGGGGATGGAAAACCAGAAAAGGCTGGGACCATTAGAGCCACAGGGTAGGTCTGCCGGAGGAAGAAAAAGACTGGTGAAGGGAAGCAGAGAGTGCTCCATGCATCCCATGTGCCTGGCTGTGGCACAGGGCGGATGTGCACCTGCACAGGGGTACAGAAATACATTCCCTCCGAGAGAAAGACTTCTGTCTCCTCTCCCTATTTTTGACTGAAAGTGTTCTTTGAAGAGCTTTGTGTTCTGCCTCTGAGAGGCCCCCTCTTTTATCTCCTGGATGTTTGTAGAGTTTACAAGGGGAGGGCAGGCAGGAGCCAGCCTGGAGGTGACTTCCAAAACATACTCTCTTTGACCTCCTGGAGATTAATAGGGGCCATGCAGCTGCCACCATTTCTATCAATGCCTGAAGGCTTGGTGTGGCCACTGGTCCTCTCCTGGGACATGAGCCTGGCTGGGAGGAAGATGAGCTTTCACAACAAGGCTGTGGTCTGCATCTGCCTGGGCCCGCTGCTCCCACTCTGGGCTTCCTGAGAATGGCATGAGGAGCGGTCTAATGGCAGTACCAGATCCGGGACCATCTGAAGCCAGCAAAGCCTTCCCATCTCCCTCTCTTCTTTTTCAGACAGCTGTTGCCCCCTTTCGGGCAAAATTCCCTCCCTCCTACTCAGCAGTGCCCTAGCACCATGGCGCTGACCTCTTTTTTTTTTTTTTTTGAGACGGAGTCTGGCTCTGTCACCCAGGCTGGAGTGCAGTGGCGCAATCTTGGCTCACTGCAAGCTCTGCCTCCCAGGTTCTCGTCATTCTCCTGCCTCAGCCTCCCGAGTAGCTGGGACTACAGGCACCCGCCACTGCGCCCAGCTAATTTTTTATCTTTTTAGTAGAGATGGGGTTTCACCGTATTAGCCAGGATGGTCTCAATCTCCTGACCTCGTGATCCACCAGCCTTGGTCTCCCAACGTGCTGAGATTACAGGCATGAGCCACCGTGCCCGGCTATGACCTCTTGCAGCCTCAGGCCTGCCTCCTCCACCGGGCCTGGCTGCCCTCCCTTACACACAGCCATGCTAATGGGAGGGTGGGATGGGTCAGGAGACCTGCCAATGCCTCTGCTCCTTGACGTCCAAATGTCCATGTGCAACTCACTTCCCTTCTCTGGGACTCATTTTTCTCCACTGTAAAATGGGGCAATACCTGCCTATCAATATTATGTGAGAGTCAAGAGAGATGTTGGTTGTGAAAGAGCCTTATCAATCATAAAACTGTAGAGTGCTGCCCTATCAATAAGGGGCTAGCGAGGCAGTAGAGGGGGTAACTGAACTTAGTTTTCAGCGTGGCCTACAACTACCTGGACTCGCACTCAACTTACCTGTTGTATGACCTTGGGCAAGTCATTTATTCAACTTTTTCTAAGCCTCAGTTTGCTTATCTATCACGCGGGGATAATAACAGTATCTAGCTCCTAGAACTGTTGAGAAGATGAATGAGGCCACGTTTGTAAATGCTGAGCACGGGGCCTGGTTCCAAGTAAGTAGCCAGCAGGTGTTTGCTGTTGGGATGACAATGCTGCTGCTGCTGCTGCTGCTACTGAACTTGACAATGAGGATCATCTTAGCAAGGGCTTATGGAGACCTTATGATGAGTTGTGGGCATGTTTGGAGGCAGGCAGGCCTGTTCTGTGTATGTACAGCCCTAACTGGTCACTGCGTCCCCCACTTGGCCCCCTGCAGCCTTTCCCGGGTGACCTGGGGCACACACACAACTATGTTGACACAATGTGCTTCTCTGGTGTGACTGTCTGTCTCTGTGGACCCATGTGGGGTCCAGGCCTCCCAGACCTCAGGCAGTCCGTCCTTTGGAAAACTGGGAAAAATCCAGCACCTAGCTTGGAAAGCCAGTCATTCTCCCCAGCCCCTTCCTCGAAACATGATTCTCCTTTGGGGAGAATGAATCACATGGCCTCTCCAGCTCCCTTTGAATCCTCTTTCAGATCCTCTCTTCTATCTCTGATCAGCTTCCAGATCTTTCTTCTCTGACCTTTTGACACTGCACCCCCTCACCCCAGCTTTCTGCCCTTGGGGAGGCCAGCTGCCCCTGCCCCCTCTCCATGCAGGCAGCTTTCTTCAACTCTGCAAGTCAGGCCTCCACGTCTCCTGTTTCACCTGCTGCTGGGGCTGCAGAGTGCCTCCCATTCTTTGATGTCATTTAACTCTGTAATTGTGTTACTTAACTCTGGGAAGCTTTAGGAGCCTACAGTTGGGATGAGAAAACGCTACCCAGAACAAGCATTCCTGGAAACCTTCATTCCAAGGTAATTGTCTCTGGAGATCCCCTGTATATTGAAAAGGCTTATGGAATTCCAAGCAGGGCCAGGCCTGAGGCTGTGAGAATGAGGCTGGCGTTATCTGTGAACACCCAGATAGGAAGCAGCTCTGTGCCCAGCAAGCCTGGCTTTCCCGGGAGGGATGAGGCACATTTGGCTCTGGATGAGGATAGGGGCTGAGGGTAACATGGGGCTGCTGAGCTCACTGGGGGATTTCAGCGTGGGCGGGGGCTGCCTGCAGAGCCCATTGCCCTCTTCCCGCCTATTTCCTCCTCGCTAATGCTCAGTGTACCCTCGCAGCTCTCCACTGACTCTCTGCCCCGCACCAGGCAGTGTGCAAAGTGCTGGGATACTACGGTGAACAGATACAGGCACAGTCCCTGACAGGAAAAAAAAAAATTGCAGGCCAACAGAGGAGGCGAACAGGTATCAGATTGTAAAAAAACAGAACAAAACAAAAAAAACCTTGTAAAATTGCACGCGTGCTGTGTTTATAGTGTGTTTATAGAGGGGTTATATATGGCACCATGAGAAGGTGGAACAGGGCTTGGGCAGAGCCTGGAAGGTCCACAGGAGTTTTCCCCCGATGAGACTCAGTTGTCTGAACACCGGTGACCAGTGAGAAGGCCTGGGTGAGTATTCCCACAGAAGGTACAGCGTGTGTCAAGGCCCCGATGCAGGAGGGAGCTTGGTGCTTTCCAGGGGCTGTGGGAAGGCCAGAGTGGCTAGAACACACAGGGCCAGGAGCGTGCTGTCAGATGAGGCTGGAGAGGCAGGCAGGGAGAGAGGAGGCAATGCCCCAGAGAGCAGTCAGAAGATCCTGAAGTATTTTCTACAGTGAATGTCCTACGGTATCGGACTTGTAATATCAATACAGCTAATACCCGTATCTCTTCCTATGTGTCAGGCACTGAACTAAGCCCTTTACATGTTACCTCACTCAGTACCCACAAAACCTCTATGAGACAGGTTACTCATTACTATTATTATCCTTATTTAACAGATGAGAAAACTGAGGCACAGAGAGTTCAAGTAACTTGCCCAAGGTTGCACAGCAAGTAAGTGGCAGAGCCAGGATTCAAAGCCACTTAATTTGGCTTCAGAGTCTGCATGCCGAATTTGCCACACATTCAATCGGCTCTAGTGAAGAAAAAGATTGAAGGGAGGCAAGAAAGGGCCCTTTGCACTTTTCTCCTCACTCCCTTGCCATGTATATCACCATACTCCAGGCAATGTGGTCTCCACCCCATCACTCCACCAATGCCACTCCGGCCAAGGTCAACATGACCTCCATGGTACAATGACCAAGGGGTGCTTAAGTCCTTGTGTTGCCAAGTCTCCTAGTCTGCCATTCTCTCCAGTTCCTGCAGGGGCTCTCCTAATAAGGCCAAAGTCAAGGACATAGCTCTGCTTCCCTCCACCTGCTCTGACCTGTGACTACATTGCCTGGGTCACTGGCACCAAGCCAAACTGGGTTCAAGTCCTAGCCCTGCCAGTTACTAACAGTGTGACCTTAGATAGGTGTGATTTCTCTCCCAGCTCGTTTTTCTTATCTGCAAAGTGGGGATAATAATTGCCCATTCAGAGATGTTACGAGGATGAAGGAAATAATACATATAATACACAAAACATAAAGCGGGTGCTCAGTATTTCTAGCAAAACTCACTTATGCACCACCACAACTACACCTGTCCTCCCTCTTTAAGAAATTATTCACGACTCCCACTCCTCTGCAGTCCAGTGCGTGGGAGTCTGGCCCTCGTGGTCTGCCTACTCCTGCAAGTTCGGCCCCATTTCCATCACTCCTCTCCCAGACGCTGCCCCTCCCCTGCAGCCAGGCCAGCTCAGCTGGCTCTCAACACACTTTATACTTTTCTGCAGTTATATTTACTCCACATCAAAAGTCCGAACATCAACTCCACCTACTCTCTTCAAGGTCTATTCAAAGTTTACCATCCTCATAAAGCCTTCTCTGATCATCTTCCCAGGCATAAGCCCTCCCTTCTTTGTCACCAAAGAGAGAAGGCAACGCTTGTGCCACCCGCCGTGGCAGATACTATAAATTTCCTTGTATTAGCACAGGAGGCTTGGACTCACTCCAACTCTGCCACCTATGAGCTGCGTGATCTTAACTTCTCTGTGCCTCAGTTTTTTCATCGACAAAGTAGGGATAATGATAGTTCCCACCTCCATGGAGCTTCTATGGGAATCACATGAGCAACCCACACAAAGCATAGGCCTGACACAGATAACTCACAATAAATGTTAGCTCTTACTATTACTGCTGTTGACATTTGTGTGCATATCTCATCTCCACATTAGATAAATTTCCTGAAGCAGGGATCAAATCTTAAAAAAAAAAAATTAACATAAACATCATTTCAAAGCTCCCATTAGCCCTGTTTTGGAGACAAAGAAGCTGAGACCCAGAGAGGTTCATAATTTGCTCAAATACACACAGCTAGGACATGAAGAAAGCTAGCTTCAGACCCCCATGTACACATTCTCAGACTGTGCGCTTGGCTTTCTTATTACAGCACGGTTCGTAGTGACTTTCCCCAAGAGGGCACACAATCAGTCCCTAGTGAAGAGCCAGTACAGCCAAGGCGGGGACCCCCCTAAACGTGGCCCGCCCTCGAGCCCCTTCTTGCTGGCAGCTGAAGCAGGCTGATTTCTGACAGATGCCTGTATGCAGGAGGGATTTTTGTCAGGAGGATGGAACATTAGAACCAGAGTCAGGTCATGCTGTGGATGCGATCCGACACACGTCCTCATCCTCCAGCCTAAGGAAGACTTGAAGCCGTAGGTTTCCCACTAGAGGGCGCCCTTCTCCCCTTGTCCCGCCCCAGACCCGGTTCCCTCTAACACGTTGGACGGCGTCATGTGGGCCGCCCAACCAGAAGAGGAAGGGCCCCTTGCTCCAACCTGGCTTAACGCAGCTGTCAGCGGAGGGGTGTTAATTACAGTCCGGGAAGGAATGGAGATGCCAGGCCCAGGCTGAGCCAGAGGCCGGAAGACTGGCTCCACCGAGCTGCTTCCAAATTCCCCCTAGGCCCCAGTCCTTTTGTGCTATGCAGTTGAGCAGAATAACATCTGCATCTCAGTCCATTTCAAATTAGATTATCTGCTCACTTCCTGTCTTTTGATCAATTTGCCTGCGGGCAGCTTTCTCCCTCCAACCCGCACCTATTGAGATGCTCAGGGAACTTGCCAGACTCACTGGGGTCACTGAGCTGCAGCGCAATGGGATCAGAAGAAGGCAGGGAGGTTCACTCCCACTACTGGCCCACACGAGCATCTGCAGGGTTCATCCTTTATACTTCGGCGTCACATGCCTGGGAACGCAAACGCACACATCTGCTCTCCTGCCACATGAGTCAGGCTGTCTGCCCACGCCACCCGCCGCAGGCTGGAGACAAGGAGAAACTCTTAGGGGTCACATGGCACCCGCAAAATATTTGGTGTCCTTGTTCACTGAGGAGACTGGATGCCAAGCCCACCACTTCTCCCTTCTTTCAGAACCAGGATATAGGAACAAAGATCAGGGAATAAGGGAACAGTAAATAGCACCCAATTGTTCACCTGTGCCAACACACACACACACACACACACACACACGTCTTTGCTAACCAATGCGAGCCCATGTTTGTAGAAAGCATTCCTGCTCACTGGGCCGAGCCTATCCACAGCAATGCTCGAAGAGGCAGAGGCCCAGCAGAGCATTAGCATTCCTGGGGAAGTAGCAATGTCATCCGCAGGTCCAAGTGCTCCCTAGTGCTATTTCTAGAGGTTACAGCTTACTCTCGGGGCTGGATGAATTTCTTTAGAGTTAAATTAAAGTCCCCATGAAATAGTTAGTTGGCTCGGCACAGGGCTGTGTTATTGGCGTATGGAGGGCAGATTTTAGGAAAGAACCAGCGCTAAGGAAAGAAGGGGCTGGCGGTTCATTTGCAGGTGAAATTATGTGGCACAGAGGTCCAAGCTAGCTCAGGAGGCCAAGCAGATACTGTTTACCCTTGACCCTTTCATCACAGGCTCCCGTTCACTGGCCCACGAATCCTCTTGCTTTTTGGCGTCAGGCAGATGCGTGTTTGAATCCCGGCTCTGCCATTCACCAGCTGAGCTACTACCAGAAATCTGAGCTTCAGTGTCTTCATCTCTAAAACAGGCAAAATAACGTATACTTCTTATGATTGTGGTGAGGATTAAATCCAAGTCCCTGTGTAAACAGAGCTCACATGCGGTTCTGCTTCTTACAATCCCCTCTTCCCACTGCAGCCGGAGGGGTCTTTGGGAAAGCGAAAGCAGATGATCCCATTCTTCTCCACGTTGCCTTCTTGCTTTCTTTTTTTTTCCCTTTTTCTTTTTTTTTTTTTTGAGACGGAGTCTCACTCTGCCGCCCAGGCTGGAGTGCAGTGGTGTGATCTCGACTCACTGCAGCCTCCACCTCCCAGGTTCCAGCCATTCTCCTGCTTCAGCCTCCAGGGTAGCTGGGATTACAGGTGTGCACCACCACGCCTGGCTAATTTTTGTATTTTTAGTAGAAACAGGGTTTCACGATGTGGGCTAGACTGGTCTCACACTGCTGATCTCAGGTGATCTGCCTGCCCTGGCTCCCCAAAGTGCTAGGATTACAGGCGTGAGCCACCACGCCCAGCCCACCTTCTTAATCTTTTTCATGCCATGGACCTCTTTAACAGTCTGTTGATACCTGTTCACCTCTTATTTTAAAATGTTTTAAAATGACTACATAGAAATTCAGTTATCAAAATTTGTGTACACCTTTTTGTGGTATAGTGGTATCTGTGCCTCTTTACATAACAAGAGCTGGAAGTAGGTCTAATAGCAACACTAAATTAATACCATTGGTGACAAAGTCACAGGTGTGGTTAATACCACGAAGCTTTGTTGACCACATTCATAATCGAAGGAAATATTACATTTCTGTTTGAACTTAGAAAAATATATAGATGTTAATTTTTCCTTTCTTTCTTTTCTTTTTTTTTTTTTTTTTTGAGACAGAGTCTCACTCTGTCATCCAGGCTAGAGGGCAGTGATGTGACGTGGGTTCACTGCAACCTTGCCTCTCAGGTTCAAGCGATTCTCCTGCCTCAGCCTCCTGGTAGCTGGGACTACAGGCGCCCACCACCACACCCAGCTAATGTCTGTATTTTTAGTAGAGATGGGGTTTTGCCATGTTGGCGAGGCTGGTCTCGAACTCCTGACCTCAAGTGATCTGCCCACCTCAGCCTCCCAAAGTGCTGGGATTACAGGTGTGAGCCACTGCGTCTGGCCAATTCTTCCTTTCTAGTTTTGTGGACTCTCAGTACTATCCTCAGACCATGGGTGTATGTGGACCCTAGGAAAAGAACCCAGAGACTTCCAAGTTCATAGACAATAAAGTCCTAACTCCTTACCGTGGACCACCAGGCATTGGTGATACGGCAGTCCACTCACCACACTCTAGCTAGTCATGCTAACCCCCATCCTGATTTCTGAACATGACAAGTTCACTTTCCACCTTGGGATCTTGGAGTTTACTCTTTCCCCTCCACATATGCTCTGCCCTGGCCATGGCCCGGCTGGCTTCTCACCGTTCTGACCTCAGCTCAGGCACCAGGCCATCAGCACGGCCTTCCCTGCTTGCCCACTTAATAGGGCCCTCTCCTCAAGACACTCTGGATCATTAACTTGCTTTATTTTCTTCACAGCAGAAATCATGACCTGAAATTGTCTTGTTTATTTACTAGTTTACCTGTTGATTGTCTAGAGTGCCATCTTCAGGAGGGAGCGACCTTCGTCCGCCTTAATCACCATACATCTCCAGTGTCAAGAACCTGCCATGTGCCAGGCACTACATAAATATTTGCTGAATGAAGTCATGATTGAATGAATGAATAGACAAATCCAAGAGAGAGGAGCTCAATTAACATTATTCTCCATCCTTGGCTCTCAACTGGTGGAATAATTTTGTAGCAGAATGTTTTGACTAAGGGCACACACTCTAGGGCCAGCTCAGCCGCTTACTAACTGCATAATCTTATGCCAGTTATTTAACCTCTTTGTACTTTAGTTTCCTCATCTGGAAAATGGGGTTAGTAATATTACATACCTTGTAGGTATGTTGGGGAGGTTAAATTAAGGAATATATAAAAAGCACTTAGAACAGTGCCTGAAACATAGGGAATGTTCCAGAAGTGTCAGCTTTTATTATTTTGTTACAACTTAAAGGATTCACTTCAATTTTATTTATTTATTTTTAAATTATTGTTTCAGAAAATTCAATGTAGGTATTGAAGGGAGTACAAAGAAATCTCATGATTAAAAGACTAATATGCATTATAGATGTCAGTGTTTATATAGTTGAGGTGTGAAAGAGAATGGGAACTGAGAGAAAGGTCCAGACAGGTTATGGTACATGGCAAAGCCCAGAGAGGCCTGAGCTTCGCTTCCTCACGTCACTACTACCATCGCCATCACACCTGACTTTCTGAAGACTGACCAACAATTTATATGTCTAATCAAGAAAATAAATTGAATCCTATCTGAGTTTTCAGGAAGACATGCTCATTTCTTTTTTTTTTTCTGTAATGGAGTCTTGTTCTGTTCCCCAATATGGAGTGCAGTGGTGTGATCTTGGCTCACTGAAACTTCCACCTCCTGAGTTCAAGCAACTCCCCTACCTCAGCCTCCTGAGTAGCTGGGATTACAGGTGCACATCACCACACCTGGCTAATTTTTTTGTATTTTTAGTAGAGATGGAGTTTCACCATGTTGGCCAGACTGGTTGTGAACTCCTGACTTCAGGTGATCCACCCGCCTCAGTCTCCCAAAGTGCTGGGATTATAGGCATGAGCCACTACGCTGGACCGATATGCTCATTTCTAACCCAAATGCACCCTTTATTGATAAAACCTCCGGTCCACGTTGCAGTCACCAATAAGCCATGGGACAAGGGGCACTGAATTTTCACCAGTGAGTCCACCCTCTTCTGACAGTCTCCTATCCCTGCTGGCTGCCAAAACAGCTGGTTAAGCTCTGGATTGCTGACAACGGGCAAAGCTAACTGGCCCACATGGGGATCCAACCTGTAGACCTGAACTAATGAGCAAGGGCTTGTGCTGGCCTAACCAGCCCTACATTTATTTCGAGGCTATGGGTTCCAGGCCCATTCAGGGGCCTGTGTAAAGCCGGCCTGGGCAAGCCCGGGCAAGAGCTTTCTGCCGCTGTAGGAGCCCGACGGTGCCACTGGCTCAGGGCGCTGTCTTCCTTTCATTTTCCCTCCCACTTGTCAGCCCTGTAACTGGCAATGGTGAGATTCACAGGCCTGTTACTAGGACTGTTTTTGTTGGGTGAAATGAAGTACTACCAACTTCTGGGAGCAGTGCCCACAGCCATAGAGAACTTCTAGAGGCCTCCCCTGTGCCCCCTCTCTATTCGCACTTCTTCCCCCATCCCCTACAGCCCCTGAGAGACGAGGAAGGGAGGCCCCGGCTCTGAACTGCCCCACCGCCCCAGGGAGTGAGCAGTGATGTGACCAATCAGATGCACAAAGTGGACGGCATCTGGCCCCTTCTCATGTCCAATCAGCATGTGCACACGTTAAGACTGCTGCAAAGGGCAGCAGGGCATTTTCTCGGGAATCCCTGCCATTTTTTGAGGAAGAGAACTGGAGACATTGTTGTGAACCTCTGGTCACTCTTCCTGGGTGATAAAGGTGTATTTGGTCTTTTTCTGAGTGGTGTCCCACTTGTTGACATGGCTCATATGCCCATCAAGAGTCATACCCCAAAAGTTATTTTTCACAGATCGTACTTGAGACCCACAGCAATGTCTAAGGTTGGCAGTAACCTATTCAGAGATGAGGAGAATGAGACTCAAGAAGTTATGTGGTGTTAAATTTGGAATAATGCTTACCTTTGGGTGGACGAAAGGTGTAGAGAGTGAAACAGGAAAGAGGTGGGTGAGGACAAGGGGGTCTTCGGGATGCCGCTAAGGGTATATTTCTTTATCTGGACAGCGACTGATCACACAGGGATCATTCATTAAGCGGACACTTACGATTTGTGCACTTTTCTATATGTCTATTTCAGTATAATTTTTTTTAAGTTAAGTGATTTTCCCAAGTAGAAGAGAGAATGGCCACTGTTGAGCCTGCCACTAAATATGCTCTGCTGACTCTGTGGTAAGGAGCCTGGAAGGGAAGCCACGGCTGCTGCCACTGTACTGACTGCTGCAGTGGTGACCTCACACATGCAAGGGAGCCACACGCAGGCCTGGCCAACCTCCTGTGCACCTCTCTTTACACATCTGGGTGATTCTAATGCAAGAAGGGGTAAAATGCACATCTGGATATTTTCGTGGATTTTCATTTTCATTTGGATGGAGAAGAGTCCAGATCCCTTGTCTGGCACGAACAGCTTAACAGATTGTGAAATTCCCAGAGGAGCCAATTCTGCCTGCTGCGAACGCCAGGCAAAGCCCAGGGGGAAGACTTGCCTCCCTGCTGGGAGCTGTAATCACCCTCCAGGACTTGCCAACCATCACCCTAGAGAGGTCCCTACAGCCCAAGGGAGAGGGACCCGTCTGTCCCAGATTCCACAGTGATGCCCTGACAAAGCTGCGTGGATCAACTACCCACCAGAATCTGACACTAGGCCAGAGAAGTCATCACGGGGTCCTGGGTTTAAGTCTGCCTCTGGGTAGCTGTGTGACCCTGGGCAAGTTACTTAGCCTCTCTGAACTTGCTTTCTCATGAGTAAAGTATGAATAGTACCAGTTTCTGCTTCATGGGTTTGTTCTGAGGATTAAATGAGTGAACGGATTGGGCCTAGCATGGCGCAAGTGCTCAATAAGTGTTCGTTGCTGTTCTTTTTATGATGCTGTTCCTGATTCTGGCATCTCATCTCCATCCTTTGTGCATGAGCCCCAGAGATCCAGCCTCTGCTTTGGGCAGTACCATCCTGCCTGGTAAGTTTTTCTAAGGCTGAGCCCTCCTATCCGATTTGCTCCTAGTAACTCCCCTTCCCTGTTGGCCAGACTAACCCCAGCTTGCACACTTGCTGGTCTCACTGGCCACACCTAGCATCTGTTTTGAACTCCTGTCTGTGTCCCACTGTTTGCCACCCTCTGACAGCCTCCCAGGCCTCTGACCCACTGTTCTGCCGCCACCTAGGACACGGCAGGTCTGTGTACGGTGCCTCCTGGATCTGATAGGGATCTGTCTGGCAAGAGTCAACAATGGCTTTCAGTGCAGTCCAAATGCATCAACCGTACTACACGCTGCCATTTCTAAGGATCTGGGCCTTCGTATTGTTGCCTCAAGAGCAAATGCGGACACAGCTAGGGCTGGAATTTGGCATCACGCGAAGCAGCCTAACTGAAGGCTGCATAAGATAAGGAATAATTCCATAGGTTCTGGAAAGGGGTGTAATACAACAGGGCTCTCAGATGGCTGCCTCTGTAACTGCCAACACCGCCATGGGCACAACTGAGCCAGGCCTGACTGTCATGCTGACAAACGGGAGGATGTCAGTTGCTCCTGACGAGCTATAGGATGGCAAGAAAAATCATCTGTACATAAACCCCCCAGAACATATAATGATCCTGGCCAGGAACTGTGAGTTGGCGAGGCCAAGCCAGGCAGTATGCACATCGAACACACCAAAGACCTTCTGGTGAGGGATGGCCAGAGGGTAGAGGGAAGATGGAGGGAGGTGCCACATTTGGAATTCTTTGAAGCAGGACTATCTATTCACAGGAAGGCACGGGATGAGCAGGGCCTGGCTGTGGGGTAGGGCAGGGAGCAAAAGCAGCAGGATGGGGTGACTGAGGTACCACCCTGTAAGCGAGAGGTGGCAAGTGCTGGGGACAGCTCTGCACAGCAGTCAGGAGAACACACTGATCCATCTGAGTTTGAATCCTAATTCTACCACTTCCCAGCCACGTGACCTTGAATAAGTTAGTTAACCTCAGAGCCTCAGTTTTCTGATCTATAAAACGGGGGCAATATATATATATATATATTTTTTGAGATGGAGTCTCGCTCTGTCACCCAGACTGGAGTGCAGTGGCCGGATCTCAGCTCACTGCAAGCTCCGCCCCCCGGGTTCGGGCCATTCTCCTGCCTTAGCCTCCCGAGTAGCTGGGACTACAGGTGCCCGCCACCACGCCCGGCTAGTTTTTTGTATTTTTTAGTAGAGACGGGGTTTCACCCGTTAGCCAGGATGGTCTCGATCTCCTGACCTCATGATCCGCCCGTCTCAGCCTCCCAACAATATACTTTTGCCCTTGTAAGGTTGTACTAAGATTAAATAGGAGAACATTTGTAAAGCAAGCATTGGCATTGTGCCTGGCACACAGTAATGAGGCCAGTCCTATCTGTGGAGCAGGCACAGGCCAAGGTGACCCAGGGAGCCATGGGGGTTGAGCACAGTGTTGGGAGTCTGGGTGAGATGGTTCCAAAGTCCCGATGGGTGGGGTGGGCACTTGCTCTGTGACCTCCCGCCTGCTGCCGCCACGCCTCACCAACACACATACTTCAGGAAAGAAAGCCCGCAAGCTTGATAGAGTTGATTTATCCTAAAGGCAGTTGGACCATAGATGTGTGGGTGGTAGGGGCTGCACCAATACCCAGTTAGGCTGACAGCTTAAAAAGTGAAGCAAGGAGTCGCCGCAACTTGGAGAACAACATTGGAGACTGGAGGGTCAATCTTAGAGTCAGACAACTCCCCCTGGACCTCTCCACCCCATGGAGAGAGGAGGGAGGGCAAGATTTGCTTACATTATTCTTTCTCAAGATGATACTGCCCTGGGAAGTGGGGTGGGGCCGTGCATGCAGTGGGGTGAGCTGGAGGCCCAGCTGTGGGAGCCTGGAGGGTGGAGGCAGGAGCGAGAAGCGGGGATCAAAGGAAGTGCACGCAGACGGGAGGGCAGCCACCTCCTGCAGCCCCAACCTGCCAAACGCACCAGTACACCTGGACTGCTGCTGTGCTTTCCCTGTTAGCAAAAGGATTTTCCGAAAACCTACAACAGGTCCCCAGCATTGGGCTGTTTGTTCCAGGCTCCAAGTGCTTTGGCATCAACGCTGGGATGGTTAATTCTCTTCCACATGCCTTTACAGCATCCATCCATCCACCCATCCCCTGGTGGCTGAGTGTTATGTGTCAGGTCCTGTTCTGAATGCTACCAGTAGAGGGATAAAGAAGACAGCTATAGTTCCTGACCTCAGGAAACTTACATTCTAGTGAGCGGAGACAGTCAATAAACAAATAGTCCCATCATAAGCAAGGTGGTTTTAGACAGTAATGATTTCTTTGAAGATCATAAAACAGGATAGTGTGGTAGAAGGTGACTAAATGAGAGGATGGGGGTCCTTCAGGGTGGCAGAGAAAGAACACTTCTCAGAGGAGGGGACGCCTGGCTTTGACAGAGACAATGACATGGAAACGGTAGACTGGAGATTTAGGAAACAGGTTTTTGAAAGAAGTGCAAATGTGAAGGCCACATGCTGGAATTGACCATGCTGTATCCAAGGAACCAAGAGGAGGCCAGTGAGTGTGGGGCACATGAGGGGAGATGCAGAGATGTAGGACGCTGGATTAGTTCTTCCAGAGAGAAGGGATACTGGTGAAATTGTGGCTGGTGCCAGGCAGGGCATAGAGGAAATGGTTATGCTCATTGAAGATGTGAGCAAATGGTAGCCCAGGAAGATTCAGATACTAATTTACGGTTCTGGGACAGACTCTGGCTTCCAACTCAAGATAATATTTCTCTAAGCCCAAGAGGACTAGTGGGTGCTCCACCACTGCCATTGCCTGGATGCCAATTAAGAGGGGGCCCCAGACACCCCCACCTCCTGGGGGGAAGATCTGCTGCTTGTGTCTCCTTTACCTGCAGAGGGCAAGAAGAGAGGGGGTTGGAACAGCACATATAACTTTGGAAGGCTGCCGCGCCTTTCCCCAATAGGATCAAGACTGGACACAGGTGCGTCTGTGTTGATGAATGACGCTGCTGTGGTCTGCATGGCAAGAGGAATGAACCCAGGCCAGCCCAGGAGAGGGAAGACTGGGGCCTGGATAAGCATATCCCAGGGGAGCAGGCAGATGTGCATGAAGATGAGCATGTTTGGGGACCGAGGCAGGTGAGGCTGAGGAGCTGAGCTCCAGGCCAGAAGAGGAGGTGAAAACAGAGCCCTACGTGGGGAGGGAAGGAGAGGAGAGAGCGAACACTCACAGAGAGTCCACAAAGTGCGAGCATGCTAGAGGAATTATATTCCATTTATTTCTCATAGTAATCTGGGGTGGGTACTATTATTTTCGTTTTGAGGGTGAAGACCCCAGGGTTCAGAAACGTTGGGTGACTCGTCCAAGTCCACACAGCTTATAGCTGGCAGAGCAGCGATTTGTACCCAGGTGTCTGGTCGGGAGGAAAGGCAGTGTGAGGACAGGGGTGGGCACATCCCTCCCATTTTACTACCACCTGTATGCTGACAACTTCCAAATGGGGCTCGGGCCCAGCTCTGCCTCTTGCCAGGCTTCCTCACTCCCCCTACCTACTGACTTCCTATGCCCATGTCTAATTCCATCTCTCTGCCATCTAAAGCTACTCTTTCCCTGTGTGCCATTAATGACTTCCCTATCCATCTGTCATCCCAAACAGAGACCATGAGTCAGCCTGGAGTCTTCCCTCTCCCTCCCTTCCCTGTTGTCTCCCCATCCAATAACCAGGCCCCATCCCTTTTACCTCTGAAATGCCTGTTGAATCCATCACCGCCACTTGACTCTCACTGCCCCGACCATCATTCAAGCCTTCCTTTGAATTATTCAGTAGCTTCTGCACTGGTCTCTTTGCTTCCAGTTCTTTCCTATGCCATCCATCCACTCAGCTGCATTGGGCACCAGGGGCTCTCAAACTCAAGCAGCATTGGGAATCAGTGGTTCTCAAACCTGAGCTCGAATCAGCACCACCTGGAGGGCCCGTTAAGTTGCAAATGGCTGAGTCCCACCTCAGAGTTTCAGGTTAAGTAGGTCTAGATGGGGCCCCAGAATTGGGATTGCTGACAAGTCCCAGGTGCTGCTGATGCTGCTGGTTCAAGGACAGTATTTTGAGAACCATTGCTCTAAAGTTTACACCAAAGATCTAATATTATTCCTCTTCTTTAAAAACTCCAGTGACTCTCCACTCTCTTTAAAATGGAGTCTCAGCTCCTTCCCACGGTCTAAGTGATGGTCACCACCCAGCCGAGACTTGCCTCTTCAGCATCACCTGTAGCTACTGCCCTCTCCAGCCTGACGTGGACACAATGCACTCTTCGTGTTCCTTAAACTTGGCATACATTTCAGACCCCACACCGTTCCCTCTGCTGGCAACTCTCTCCTCCTTGTTGCTTGTCAGATTCCTACTTGTCTATCAAGGTCTGACTTGACTGCACTTCCCTGAGAGGCACTGCAGTGGTTAGAATGACCGTGGGCTTTGATGTCAGATGGGTCTGGCTTTGAATTCCAGATCAATCACTTGTTAGCTGTGCGACCCTGAGTTGGCCTTCTCTGTGAAGTCAAAGTCAACCTTGGCGTCTTCGTTATGAAATATGAATAATAACATTTATCACATAAGATTGTTATGTGGAGAGGAAATGATGCATGATAAATGCCTGGCAGGTAGTAGGTATTCAATAAACACTGGCGACAATTCTCATTAGCTCTGCTCTGAAGCCTTGCCTGGCTTCCTCCGGCTGAAACACTTCCTTTCTTCTCTGTGCTCCCATATCATTTTGCATAGGATTCCCTTTTGTATATATCACAAGATAAGGTCTCATACTAACTTATACACTGGGTCTCATTCCCAGTATAGTTGGGGACGTTGTATGAATTATAAAGATTGGCCCTCTGAGCGGACTTAGTGGGCACATGGCTTGGCAAGCTAAAGGCATTTTAGTAGGAAAAAAAAATCAACAAGTGGATACCATCCCATCCCAGAGCACATGCTTGGTGAGCAGAGTGAGGGCTGGGTTTCACGACCCATTCCTCCTTCACCATGTCTTAACCTGCACAAACCATACCTGGAGGTTCTATGTATACAGGATGTGAGCTCTATGAAATTAAAAACTGTGTCTTGTTCAAGCTGAAGGCACAACCAATATGGAATCAATGCATCTAGAGGCAGGCACTATTGGTTGAGGATGGTAAGTACATCAGAGTGGGTCAACAGGGTTGTCGCCCTGGGTTCAGGCATAGGATTCTCACTCCTGAGGGGAAGGTGAGTGAGAACCAGCGCTGGCAAGCTCAGCGACTCAGGCTTGGGGAATCCTCAGAAGCTGCATTTCTCAGTCTGGGTGGGAAGGGGAGCAAGGCAGAGGGGGCTTGGTCCCTGTATGCTGAACTGGAGCTCCTGAAAGCATCCCTGGCCTCAGACCAGAGTCTGGTGTCTGGCCAAGCCTGCAGGTAACATCCTCACCTCTGCTGCGTGGCTGGGGAATCGAGACTAGCTAATTCTTAGAAGACATTAAGATCACGTTGTCCGTAGTTTCCTTTCCTGCCTCTGACCCAAATCAATTTCCTACCGCCTGTCTCTTCTGCTTAACAGCAAGCCAATCTCTTAGAAGGCTTTCAGATGCCTTAATTAATACATTTTCATTTCCTCTGCAGACCCTTCACTCCCCTTAACAGCTGGCGCTCAGTGGGGAAGGCAGAAATAATTCCCAAGAAGTGAACCTTCCAACAAGTCCCCCAGGCTGCTTTGAGATGCCCACTGGGGTTTGGAGGAGTTCCCAATAGGAAGCTGCTGAGGGAGCACTGAACCTAACTGAACTCCAACCCCTTCCAGATCTCCCCGAGCAACTCCTTCCGTGGAAAATAACCAGCATGGGGATCTGAGGATGGGCAGGGACAATTCTGAAGTCTGTTTCAAATCTATAGCTGACTCTCTCTGGGCCTGGAGACTGCTCTTCCGGAAACAGTGATTTAAGCAGAGTGCACCTTCACGGGTGGCGCTCCGATGTCATTCCTTAGTCCTGCCCTGCCTGGGGCTCCCAGCCATGTACTCACACATACACTTAATTATCTTACATGCCTATGCCCCCCTTGCCTTTTACCACCTGGACTGTAAGCTTTCAGAGACAGAACCCAACCTGATCTGTTCCTTTACCCTACACCCCAGCACAGTGACTGGCACATAGGTGTTAAATCACTGTCTGCTGATTGACTCACAAATGGAAAGTCTGTCTTTCTTTTCTTTTCTTTTTCTTTTTTTTCCCCTCCTTTTCTTTTTTTGAGACGGAGTTTCACTCTTGTTGTCCAAGCTGGAGCGCAATGGCACGATCTTGGCTCACCGCAATCTCCACCACCTCCCGGGTTCAAGCCTCAGCCTCCCGAGTAGCTGGGACTACAGGCGTGCACTACCATGCCTGGCCAATTTTTGTATTTCTTAGTAGAGACGGGGTTTCTCCATGTTGGCCAGTCTGATCTTGAACTCCTGACCTCAGGTGATCCACACGCCTCGGCCTCCCAAAATGCTGGGATTACAGGCGTGAGCCACCGCGCCTGGCTGGAAAACCTGGCTTTCTAAGGCTTGGGTTGATGCAAACCTACTAAAGAAAGCAAGCCCTAGGGGAATGCAAGCGCCCCTTATCTGAAATGCTTGAGACCAGAAGTGTTTCGGATTTCCAACCTTTTCAGATTTTGGAATATTTTCATAAACATAATGAGGTATCTTGGGAATGAGACTCAAGTGTAAAAACGAAGTTCATTTCTGTTTCATATACACCTTAGACACATAGCCTAAAGGTAATTTCATACAATATTTTAAATAATTTTGTTCATGAAACAAAGTTTTGACTGTTTTTGACCATGACCCTTCATGAGGATAGGTGTGGAATTTTCCACTTGTGGTTTCACGTCGAAGCTCAAAAAGTTTCAGACACTGGAGCATTTCAGATTTTGGATTTTCAGACTAGGGATTCCTAGTATTACCTGTATTACCACTTCACTGTGTTTCAGGCACTTAGGTTCATAAGGATGTCAAGATGCACAAGACACTGTGCTTTCCTTCAAAGAGTTGCCAGTCTTACTTCCACTAGGAATCCATTCCAGTTGTCCCAATTCAGAAGTCATTTCTGCCCCTACCTTCCTAGTCATTTATGATGTACTTTGCTATGTCTAATACAGCACTTATCCTGTATGACCTCATTAAAATAACTTCTGCTTGCATCTGTCTGCTTTTTTAGCTGAAAGGCTCCTAGAGGAAAAGGACCTGACTTCAACTCCTAGCACTACTGGGTGTTAGCTTCTTGGGGCTCTGTTTTCTTAGTCTGAAAAAGGAGGTGGTCATAATAAGTCCAGTTTCCAGATAAGGCGTGGAGGACATAAGTGTCATCCAAATGTCCCTGTCAAACTGGCCACTCAGAGCCACCTCCTTGATTACCATTCTCCTGGGCCAACTTATTCCTTCCTCCCCATTCTTCTAGGAGGCAGATGCAGAGAACAAGACAATGCTACCCAAATCATTCTCTGTTCCAGACACCAGTTCTCACATGCCCCTTTGGTGTAGTGAGAAGAGCCCAAGATTGGGGTCTGAGTCTGGGCTCTGGCCACTTGCTGCGTGTCTGAGCTTGGGTTAATTATGGAACTCTCTGAGCCTCTGTGTCTTCATCTGTGGAATGGGGTAATAATGCCTGTCTCATGGGCCATGTGAGGATCGAATGAACTCGTGAGTGTAGAGCTGTTACATGGTGTCTGGCCTTGTCAGGAGCTATATAGCATTCCTGCTTCTACTCCCTTCCCTCCTGGTGGCTCAGCTTTGAACTAGGAAGACATATGAGCAAGGGTCTAGAGCACATGAGATCCCCATTCAGATCCCATACAAGCCAAGGGAAGCCAGAGGATGGAGCGAATCGGAAAGGCACAGCAGAGCCCTCCACCGAGCGCAGGTAGGGCATTGGCTGGGCTCATACGATGGTTGGCAGCTGTGGCTCCAGAGGCCCAGCGGCAGTCTTCTGGGGTGTGTGCACCTCACTCCGGAATGCAGGAGAGGGAGGCCAACAGAGGGGGAGAGGAAGACGAGACGGGAGAGCCCAGCTGCAGCCTCGCAGCTGATAGGGTCATCTCTGAAGAAAAAACAGGGTGGCTGCAGTCACGAAACTGCCATTATTGCCCTTTTCTCAGGTGAGTGAAAGGACTGCTAGTGACAGAAAAGAACATTTTGAGAACTCACAACGAAGCAGAGTGTTGTCAAGAGAGCACACGAACATGGCTGTGGCTAAGGCGCAGTCCAGAGCGCTGGCCCTTTTGTTCTCAAGTACACCTGTCTGTGAATAATGAGCCGGAGAAGATGGATTTCCTCCCTTCCCAGGTCTCAGTGGGTTGCATGCAGGGATCGCTACGTGGCATGCATCTCTCCAGGAGCCATTGTAGAAAGGACCTTCCCAGGGTGAAACAGCGCATCCCTTCGCCCCCGAGAAGCAGGATGACCTTAACCCATGCTTGAAGGTCTACAGGAAAGGGGAGCTCCCTGCACTCACTGCGTCCCAGATTCAAATGCTGAAGTCCCCACACAGCCACCATCCTCTCCTGGGCATCCTCACCGTCACTGCTTAATTCAGACCCCGTTCCATTCTCCTGATCACCGGACAGCTGTCTAATGAGTAAACCTGCATCTGGTCTTCCCACCTCCAATCCGTTCCCCTCTCATCTGCTAGAGTAACCTTCTGGAACCAAAGGCAGTTATGCCACTCCTCTCTTTGAATAAAACAAACAAACCACCTGCTCTTAGACAGCTCCCACTAGTACTCTGGACATAGTTTATAAAGATCCAAACACATAAATCCTATCACGACTGGCCCCTGCCTTTAGCCCTGTTCTCCTCCACCCCCTCTCGTGCTTGGCTCCAGTTGTCCAGAACCAATGGCACTGCAATGTACATTTCTCACCGTCCACTGCACCTAGAATATAATATCCTTTTCTGCCAAGGAGATCCTTCTTGATCCCCAGTGCTCTGCTCACTCGTCATTTCCTTGGTGAGTTCTTCCCTGCTCCTGAACCATACCTCACTCAACTTCTATCAAAGCCACCCCTGCCACTCACTACTCATGGGACTTTCAGCAGGTTCCTTAACTGTTTTGCAACCTCACCTGCCACATTCGGTTATTGTGAGGCTTGAGTTAATACAGTCAAGTGCTCAGAACAGTGCCTGGCCCATAGGAAGCACTTCATACCTGTCAGCCGTGGTTATTACCATCATTATAACTGTTATTAATATAGCATGTGTCTCACCATACAGTAATTCTTGTTTACCTGCCCGTCTCTTTGAGTAGATCCTGAACTCCTTATAGGCAATTCCTCACATCCAAGCGGTGCTTGTCAGAAAGCAGGCACTTTGATGAATGAATGAATGGTTGAACTATAACAGAAGCTCATCTCTTTCAGATTTGGATAAATGCAGAAACTAAGCCTTAATGGGGAAGGTAAAGCAAAGCCCTCGCTGAGCTTGGCTGTCATGTGGGGAAGGAGTGGAACACTGCACTTTGGCCCCTGGATCAGTATCTTTATTTTAAAGAATGCTCAGTAGAATTCTGTGACCTACTTGCAGTTGAAATAGTCTCTGGCTTCAAGGTGAAAAGTGATCCCAGAGGACCAGTTGTATTTTTTATTTTTATTTTTTTTAGTTCAGCAAAATGTCTCCGGACAACCTTCCCGGTGGATTAAGGCCACGAACAGCCCAGCCCACCAGGCTTCTGGGAAGCTTCCTCCACCATCCTTTCTCCTGGGCACCCGGGAGAAAAAACAGAATGAGGCGTTTCAGCTTCATTTACACTTAATTCGTCAAAATGTCATTGGTAAGAGCTATTTGATGTCCAAGGCTTATGAGCCTTGAATCTAAGCCTTCCAAAGCCCTTTTCTCTTTGAACTTAAATGTGCCATTCTGCCAACATGGAGTTGAATGCCAACGGGGTACTTTGTTCTGAACTGTGAACCTAGAGGGGGACTCTATCTCTTCCCAGTTGTGCTTTACTCTCTCCCAAGCAGGGCCCTGAGGATGGAGAATGCAGCTGTAGTGCCTTCCAGGGTACTACAGGTCAGTGCTTCACCAAGAATGCCTCCCTACCAAGCGGAAGGGGCCTTGGAAGTCATCTGCCCGGCTCTCTCACTTTACAGACGGAGTGCAATCTCTTTACGGGCCAGAGTTGAACTTGGGTATCAAGTTCTGGGCACCTTCCCCACCCTCTGTCTGGAAGGACATCTCAGAAGTGAATGCCAACTGTGGCTGCAGGGAGATGAGGCTGTAATTCCTGCAGGGAAAGGCCATGTGCTGCCATGGACTTGGTCTCAGGTGCCTAAGTTTCACCAGACCTCTGCTACTAACTGGCAGTGGGACACTGGGTGGATCATTTTGTCCTTTGAAGCCTCAGTTTGCTTAGCTCTAAAATGAGGGTAATAATACCTACTTCACAGTGCTGCTGTAAAGGATGAAAGAGCTAATGCTTGTGAAAGCAGTTTGTAGACATTCAATCACTGCCCAAATGTCAAGGGTTTAAGACAACGCCCAGACAGATACTTGCCTGACGGCGCTGGTTCCCAGGTACCAGCTGTGGGAAGAAGTACTAGCATCTTGACAAAAACTCCAAAACCCTTTTCTGAACACTCCATCACCTCCAGCCTCCATCCCGCCTACCTTTTATTGACACTCCCAACTCCAATATTGCTCCAGCCACATGAATGTCCCTGCATTTCCCCAATCCATAAGAGAAGCATTCTCAATTCTGAGCAGTTGCTTACATAAGGGATTTCATCTTGACTTACAGTCAATCTGTCAGCTCCACAGCTCCCTCTAGCTACAACCCTTTATCTTGCTTTCCCTTATAGCCACCTGACTTTAATGAGTATTTCCCAGGCCACTGTCTCCATCTCCTCCGCTCACTCTTCTTGTTCACAATTCAATCACTACCACTGGACCTCAATCCAGTCACCCCCTGAAACTGCATTTGCCTGTGACCCCTGTATTGCTCAGCCTGGGAAATGCTCTTCTGTACTTCCTTTCAAGAGGCAGAAATCCTCTTTACCCATTCTCTTTCAGCTGCCTTCACAGGCTCCTGTCTTCCTCCCTCTTGAACATGTGCTCTTTTCCCTGAAAGATTCCTCCCTACTCATATCTTCAGTCGCACCCTCCCATCCATTCACCCTAGAGTCTATGCCTTCAGTCTGCTGAAGCCCATTCTAGCCAACTCTCGCTGAAAGTCTCTAAGTAGATGTCCAAAAGGCACCTTAAACTTGCCATTTCCAAAGCTAAATGCATCCTCTCTCTCCTTCCAGAACTCTTTTTCCACCTCAATGCTAGGCACCACCAACCATCCGTATGTCCAAGTCAGAAACTGGTGAGTCATCCTACATCCTCCCTCTCTCTCACACTCCACATCCACTGGGTCCCCTAGTCCTGATGATTTCTTTATTAAATAGTTTTTAATGGGTTACACAACACTGCATATAGTATAACCTCTTTTTTATAAAAAGAACTTGTGTAAAACATATATGCATTTAAAAATTGGAAGGCATGATACAGAAATAGCCATGGGTATTATTGGGTGGTGGAATTACAAATAATTTTTAGCTTTTTAAACCTTATCTATTTTTCAAAAAGCATGTCTACTGCCGTATAAGAGAAAAACCTTTTTTATTTTTTTTTGAGACAGCGTCTCACTCTGTCACCTAGGCTGGAGTGCAATGGCGTGCAATCTCGGCTCACTGCAACCTCCACCTCCCAGGTTCAAATGATTCTCCTGCCTCAGCCTCCCGAGTAGCTGGGATTACAGATGTGAGCCACCACACTTGGCTAACTTTTTGTATTTTTAGTAGAGATGGGGTTTCACTCTGTTGGTCAGGCTGGTCTCAAACTCCTGACCTCAGGTGATCCACCCACCTCAGCCTCCCAAAGTGCTGGGATTACAGGCGTGAGCCACTGTGCCCAGCTTATTATCTTTAAAGAGAGTTTTGGAATCTGTACCTTCGTCTAACTCCCAAGCTACTTTTGGTTCTCACCATCTCTTGCAACAATGAAAGCCTTTTTCCCGGCTCCCCTGTCTCCAGTCTTGCCCTCCTGCCCACTTGTTTCACGCTGCAGCTCAAACAGGCCCTTCGCCAATGACAGCTGCCCATAGGCCACACTCCCTTACCGCCATGTTCTGTTCCAGGCAGACCCACCTTTGTGTGGTTCCTGAAATGGAAACTACCCCTGCACCTTCAAGTCCCCATGACTTGGCTCTTGTACTCTCTCCTCACTGGCATGCTCCTCTCTCTCCATGTTTCTTCTTTGATGGCCAATGTCTCTTCATCCTTGAAGATTCAGGCCTAGCATCACCTCCCACAGGGTCCTTCCCCACGTGTCACAGGCAGAGTGCAGAGCCCTCCTCCAGTCTTCTCTCTGCACCCTGCACTTTCCCATCATAGTCCTTCTCACCCTGCTCTTACCCACATGGGGCCCCTATCAAAGAGTGGCCTTCTTGAGTTGACTATCAATTCATCTTTGTACCTGAATGCCTTGAACAGTTTCACCAAAACTGTTTATACATTCATGTAAATGTACTGGCATGATACAGAGGGCCCCTGGGATTAGTCCTGGGGCATCTGCTTCTTCAAGCTACTCCAGTCTGTCTCCTTTCTGCCAAGCACACCTCCAATGAGATACAAAATCACTGCTGCTCAGGCCTTCTGTGGGCTTAGCTGTGAAGGAGCTGACCAGGCAAAACAAATTCAAACCTGACAGCCTCCCAAACAACCACCCTTCTCATCTCCACTGCCCACACATAGCCCCAAGGTGAGAGGCCACCCAGCTGGCCCAGTTTGTGTGAATCCATTTGCTCCCACTCCAACCACACTTCCCATTTTAATGGGATTACACCAAAAGATATGCTCTGATGATTTTCATGAATATGCAGAAAATATGCTTAAATTGTCCTCCACAGTGAATACATGGCCACGTGTCTAAGTCCATGGTCTCTGTATGCTTTCTGCTGTTATAACAGGATACCACAGACTATGCAATTTATAAACAATACAAGTTTATTTGGCTCACAGTTCTGGAGGCTGGAAAGTTCAAGAGCATGGCATTGTCAGCTGGTAAAGGTCAGCCATGGCAGAAGTGAGCACACAAGACAGAGAGAGGGACCAGAGGCCTGACTCACTTTATAACAATCTGCTCTTCCAGTAACTAACCTTCCTCAATGATGACATGAATCCATTCCTAAGGGCAGAGTACTCATGACCCATTCATCTCTTATTGGGCCCCACCTCCCAATACAGTTGCATTGGGGATTAGGCTTCCAACACATGAACTTTAGAGGGACATATTCAAACCACAGCACCCACTGTTTTGGGTAAGCAGGTGATAACAAATGTGAAAAGACTAAGCCTCTACAGCTTCCACTGGAGATAACCCTGGGCCTCTACACTTCAATTCATATCACTCAGACATACAAGCAGTCACTATATTCCCCAAACTCTCCAAAGAAAGAGATTCCTTGGTCAACCTCCAGCCCCTCGCTGGGGAGGTTCTCCTTTATATCAACTTTCATTGCTTCTGCTGCAGTTTCAGTTACATGAACCTTGCTTGTTGTCCAGGGGAAACTGGTGGGCAGCCCTGTCCATACACACCCTGGCACCTCATCTTTGTACACATTCCCTTTCTTCCCCAAGTTCCACATGTGCTGGATAAGTGAGAGCCCCTGGAGAGCTGCCATGCCTGCAGGATGGCCAATGTCTAGGCAGGATCCCTGGACCCCCAAGAGGAAATCCTAGGCTTACCCAATGTGTTACAATGGTTTTCACTCTCAGCTGTTGACCATTGGCCTAATTTTATTCTTTGTACTAGCAAACATATACCTCTTGAACAAGAAAAGGGCATTGAGAGACAGCCTGGTGTCCCTAAGATAATCACTCCTGGGGCCAAAGCTCATACCCACGTTTGCTCAGGCATGCCCATGAGGATTTCCCCACATTGTTACCAATAACCCTCCAGGAAGATGACCTGGCACCACTGCCTTCTACTGATTCACAAAGGGAAGTTCCAGTCTTCACTGGAGAGAGGCTCAGCAGGTTCTGCCACTGCCTTGGTGGTATTCTGCCTGCTGGCCTGGCCCGGTCCATGGTGTCTCCTCTGGCTGACCTTTGTATTGCCTAACCTCACTCCTTGCACCGTGTCCTCAAGCCTCCATCCCTGAGGCTTCTTTGGGCTGCTGTGATGCAAGGACACGTTGGACTCCATGGTAACCAGACCTGCACTGGCGCATCCAGCTGCAGGCCAGGCTGTGGGCAAGGAGAGGGTCACAGCTCTCACCCACTTGCTAGATCAGCCTACATGTTATGCTTTGCACCTCGAGTGCTGTTATCAGTGTCTTGGGAGCCAACTTCTTTGAAGGTGGCCAGAGGGTCTGGGCACACAACCTAGAAGTGTTAGGGAGGTGACTTCCTGTGGTGTGAACTTCGGTCAGTGAGAGATGGGACTCACAGACACAAGTTTCCTCCTCCTTGCAGTGGACTGTTTAGTGAGGCAATAGTTTCATAGGGCCTCTGCAGGCTGAGCAGTCAGCTGTGCTTAATACAAAGCTATGGCCAGCAGCTAACACACCCCTTCTGCATACTCTCCCCACTTGCCTGCCACCTTCCCCTTTCCCTCACCTCTGTCTGTGTACTTGTACTCCCTGATTTAGCATGCAAGCTTTGACCTTGGACTCTCTTTTCTAGGGAGGCTGGCCTAAGACAGCTCTCATACTTCCTGTATGCCAAATAGTCTCTCTCTCTCTCTCTCTCTGTGTGTGTGTGTGTGCGCGCGCGCGTGTTATTTTAAATCTTTACCAAAAAAATCCTTTGCAGATGAACACTAGAGCTGTGGGGGCAGGGTTGGAAAGGATAAAATAATGCACTTAAGCACACATGGCTAGTAAATGAATAAACAGAAAATTTAGCTTAGGTCTGTCTAACATCAAGATTTGTGTTCTCTCAGATCATGAGTACTGAGATCAGACAGAGCAGGGCTTAAATGCTGGCTCTGAACTTACTAGCTGTGTGATCTTTATCAGGTTACCTAACCTCCCTGGGCTGCCATTTCCTCATCTGTATAAGGGACAGATTTAGATGCAATGGTTTCTAAGGTCTCTTTCAGCCAGCACATTCAATAGCCCCAGGGGCCTCACAGGAGCCTCTGCTTGCTGTTATAGCCACTGGAATTTTCCTGTGCAGCTTGGGAAAGGGGTCACAAAGAAGGGATCCAGGCCTGAGGGCTACCACAGTCCTAGGGGAACATCCTGGAAAACATCTTAATCCTTCACACCTGGGGATGGTGGGGTCCCAGTGTTATCAACGACCACCCAGGACCAACCCCAGTGGCACACAAACAGCCTTCAGCCTTCTACCTTTTCATTGCCCAGGAAACTCCCACCCATCCTCCCTAAGCCAGCGCACACATCCCAAGGGAAGCCTTCCCCCTACAGCCCCCTTATGCGCCCACAGTGCATTCTACTGTCCTCTAGATGTTCTCTTACAACTCCTTCCACTCTGCCTCCCCTGCACTTATCACTTATCACAGCTTGAAATTACACAAGAATGCGGCCATTCATTGATCTCCGTCTCACTCACTAGTCCAAAAGATCTGTGAAGGCTGTGTCCATGTTTATTTTGTCCCCCATTGTATCTCCAGTGTCTACAAGAGTGGAAGATGTTCCATAAATATTTATTGAATTAATGGGTTCATTAATTAGTTCATGTCAAGTAGCCAAGTCTCAATGAGACCAAAGCAGCAGTATTTTTGCTTGAAAGAAGATCTGGGGTGAATTCTAAGATTCTGATTGCTCAAGTCACTCGGTGTGTGGCTGCAAGTCTAAGAGTCCCAGACTCCTCTTCTTGTCCTCCAGTCTGTCACAGCTCATTAGGGGGCTAATAAGGAGACGGCTGTGCACTGACATCGCCATCCCTGAAGTCACCCTACCAGTCATCAGGCAGCCCAAGGAGACCAAAGAAATCAGCTCAAGGTGAATGAGGACATCAGGAAGAAGGTAAAGAAAAGGCCTGGCATTTCGGCTTTCTGTGGTCTAACTACTGAGCTGCACCTTCACAGTGGACACCAAATAAGAAGAATGCTTCAGGAGTGGGTCTGAAAGATTAAATAGAGAAAGACACAAATCCTCTTCCACTTAAGCACATACATCATCAGGCTGGAATCTCAAAACCTGAGGCTCAAGGACTGCAGAGGGCTTTCTGCCGAAGCCTTCGCCCTGCCATCCCCAACCCTGTGGCAGTCGTCCAGGGCTCCCTAGACCTTCTGCAACCTTCTGTTGACCTGTCGGCCCTCTGTTTGCAAGCCCCTCTCTGCGAGCAAGGCCTCACTTCTGAACCAGCCCTCTCTGGACTCCAGTCACCCTGGGTCATTCAGAATTCCCAGAACAAGGCTTGCCATTTTACCCTGCTGGATCACTGCAGATGCCGTTCATATTCCGTCAGGCAAACTCCTGAAGGATCCTCCCTCCTCAGTTCTTAAACACCTTTTCCACAGTTCTCATCTACATAGGACTTTTCCCAATCCCATGTCAAGGACTGTTTATTTAATACCTCAACTAGTATTTTTATCATTGAAAAGTAGGATTTTAAAAATTTATCTTATATTCCAAGTTTGTTTGATATAAAGGGTTTAAAGCATATTATTAATTCAATAAAGAAAAAGATCTGGGTTCCAATCTGAGCTCTGCCTTATGCTGACAGTATAGCTCCCGACAAGTCATTCAAGCTTTCTGGGCTCGATGGCTCATTTGTAAAGTGGGACTAACAACCAGCTAAAAGGTGTGTTTAAAGAGGATTAGAGATAATGCATGTAAAACACCTTGCACATCAGCACGTGCTGGGAGGCTGCAGGAGCTCCTTCTACCATTGAAATCCAGAGGGGAAAAGAGTTGGATCAAGGTCACACCAAGAACCCAGGTCTGTGCTCTCTGCATTATGTCCTCATCACCTATCCTGATCATTAAAACTCAGTTATGGAAATATGGATGGTGAATTAGCAATGCCTTAATTAATTTCTACAGTTGTTAATAGTGTGTACAAAGAAAACAAGAGATTTCCCCCTGGAAGAACTTTCTATACCCTTGCTCTAACCTAACAGATGTCTGACATTCTCCAACGCTCACCCGCATGTTAATCACGTCTCCACATTCACCCTGAAAATCTACAGCAGATCGAAGCGCACCTTGGCCCTCGGTCCATAAAAGGACATGAATGCCAGCCAAAGATAATACAAGATGAAAGAAAATAACTGTAGCTGTGACCAACTCCTCTGCCAGTCAATCCCTTTGCCCTGTTATTTAGCCACGTCTCCCTTGGCAGTATCTCTCAAGCATCCAAGCCAGCTGATGTGGGTGCATTCTCTTCTCCCAGGGCCTGTTCAAGCTCTGCCAGGGAGTGCTAATGAGCCACAGAATAATCAGAACAATCAAAAAGCATCAAAAATGGAACCCAAACTCCCTAATCTGTGTTAACCAGTCAAAGCCTCCGTGACTTGTCACAGGCTCTGGACTGGGAAAGCCACGGGGTGGGATCGTTGCAGGCTTATCCACAACTGCACGTCTGTGCCAGCCCAGGCAAGATTTATAGAGTGAATGGACAAATAAATGACAAATGCATGAATGATTGACTGAACAAATGGAGGGTTCATGAGCGTGCAGCACAACCCTATGTTCTTCCAATCCCTCCCAGCCCACCCTCAGGCCCAGATCACTTGTCCCCTCCTTACCCTAGCGATCAGCTCCCCGACCATTCCCGTCCAGGTGCCGTTGGCCTCGGGAACACCGTATACGCCATCCCCAACCAGGCGGATCTTGTAGTTGAATCGGAGGATCTCTGCCAGCTCCTTGAGCATGTCCACACAGAAGCCCTCGTAGCGGTCATTGCCTTCCATCTCCTGGTGGTTCCCCTTCAGCATTAAATACGGGTTTTCCTGCAGCAAAACTGGGCAGCTGTCATTCTCATCTTAGCCCTGGTGTCTCAGCCACATGTGATGGGGAGGGCTGGGGCACAGAGGGCTGGGGAGGAGATGGGGCAGAAGGAGGAAAGTGACGTGGGTAATGGGCTACTTTGGGTGATGACCAGTTCCTCTCCCTGATGTGCTCCTTAAAGCTGTCCTTCAGGGTGCTTCTATTGTCAGGAACATACAGTGGTTCCCACTGCACAGAAGGTCAGGCTCAAGCTGCTTCACCTTGTTTAAGGTCATCATCTGACCGCACCCTCTATCTCTCTCTTTTTTTTCTACCCCTGCTTTATTCCAGGCAGATCTACCTACATAGGTTGGGTATTATCAGAGATATAAGGATGTCTGCAATAAGCAGGCTAGGTAAGAACAGGTACATGAGCAACTGCAGTCCAAGGAGGGCATTGGGAAGAGAGCAGATATCTCCAGTGAGATGTCCAGAGAAGGCTCCAAGCTGAAGGTGGGATCTAAGCTGGGCTCTGGAGGAGGCAGAACACTGAGAGATGGAAGGGCTGCGAATGAAAGGCATGGGCCAGGGGAAGGCACAATCAAGGGCACAATCCTGAGTGGCTGCTCAGTGGATGATGGACCTTCCAGGGTAGCTGGAGCACAGGTTGTGGGCAGGGGCGAGATGGGAGGAGAAATGTAGATGGATGGATTAGGGTCAGGGTGGGCCTCAGACGCCAGGATATGGTGGCTGCACATTACACAAGGTATAGAGGGGAAACATCAAGCGTTTTAAAGACGCAAGGCTGTGAGCAAGGAATATTAAGTAGTAGGAGAGGAAGCATCCAGGGGTGAGGACAGACCCTCTTCTGAGATGAGACCCTGAATCCTGGGCGCAGGTTGGATTGGAGAAAGCCAGAAGGATGTAAGAGACACAGAAAGGAGCAGGCCTGATGACTGGCTGGTTGGGTGTGGGTCCTCAGAGCCTTGGAGCCCGGTAGATGACCGACAGCGGGTGGTATCATGGGGGGCTCGAAAGCCTGGAGGGGAGGAGGATTTGGAACAGGTTGAATCTGAGGTGCTGGCAGGCTATGCAGGCAGAAATGTCCCACTGGGTGTTTAAAATGTGGAGCGAGGGTAAGCCAGGAGCCAGAGATTGGACACGTCGCACAGAGATCAAGGCTGAAGCTAGGGAATATGTGAGACTGTCAAGGGGAAGAGTTGAGAAAGGGCAGAAGAGGAAGAAGAAGAGGCCCTGGGGAGAACCTGGTCTTAGAGAGTAGGGAAATGAAGGGCAACCACAGAAGACAACACAGAAGCAGCCAGGAAGGCTGAAAATTAGGGAAACGTGGTCTTAGCGTCGAGGAGGAGGGAATTTGAAGACAGAGGATGTAGCCACTCCCACCATTCTCACAGACCAAGCATGGCTGGGAACCAGCGTGTGGATCACTTGTCACTGCCGACCTTCTGAAGGCAGGCAAGGTGGGGGCAGCAGGACTCCGTAGGATGAGGAGTGAGCGAGTGCCGCAGGAGTGAGGGTGGTCCAGCATTTTGACAGGTTAGGAGCTGAGGGAGGCACGGCGGCAGGCACAGAGAGGGCAGATCGCCTCTCTTCCAAGCTCCTTCCCCACTGCAAACAGCAGGACTGGAGGGTCCTGGGGCCCACCCAGTTCTGTGATTCTGTGACTCCCTACGTTTGAGGGCGGCTTGAAGGGCAGCAGGGTGTGGGAAAGGTGAAGGCAACGGTGTTTTAGGATGGGACAGTCCAGTGTATATTTATAGGCAGGAAGGGGAAATCTCTGGAAAAGGGGAGAAAAGAGGAAGAAAGAGCCATGTTAGCTGGTGGAGCAAGGGCCCAGGAAGCGCAGGGTGGAGGCAGGGTGGCGGCAGGGTGAGGCTGAGGCCTGAGCCTGGGTGAGGTAGAGGGTATGGGTGAATTCACAGAGAGGAGGGAGCTTGTGCTGGCCCCAGAGTTGTGCTGAAAGTGGGGCAGATAGGCTTGAGGCTTGGTGTGTGGGAAGATTTTCAGCAGAGTCACTCAAGGGATGCGACAGGAGAGAGGAGAGCTGGGCTCAGGGATTACCAAGGTCCAGCTGCAGAGGGGGAGGCTGGATGCAGACAGGCAGCTGGGAGCAGGGGTGGCAGGGACAATCAGGCTTGGGTGCAGGTGTGCGTGGAGAAACCTGCACACCACGATTCTAGGAGCCAGGAGAGGAAAGTGCTGAAATCCTGACGGGTTGAGCTTACTCTGAGAGGTGCTTCCAGGCTGGGGAAGATGGAGAGCCAGACAGACCCAAGGTCATGGGGGGACTGTGCAGGAGAGCAGAGTGTGGGCGTGATGGTGTGGGCATGATGAAGTGGGCAGCCGGAAGGCAAAGGTCGTATGTCAAGGAGCAGGAGCTCTGAGTGGAAGGTGATGTGATTCTGATTCACGATGAGTCCACTGTCATGTCAATGAGAGAGGGCCAGTCGGCCTGCCTTCCACACACGCCGTCCTCAGCACAAGGGCTTCTCCCTGCACAAACTCTCCACACGCTCCCCCATCTTCCGCCTCACCTAGCTCATCTTTGTCCACAGAGTCACACTGCCTCCCCTTGTGCCAACCCATGTCTCAGAACTACCCTGCTCTCATGCCAGGACCCACACAATCGCCCTCCAGTGTTTCCTGATTTGCACCTGCTCTAGGTGGAATGGGAGTGGGGCCTGGGACGGACTCGTCACCTGCTTGGTTCCCCTACCTGGCTCAGCATTAAACACTTACCAGTCATGTGAGTAAGAAGCAAACGAATGGCTTCATGGACAGGGCACGGCTGGCGGTTTCCATCTCAGGACTGGTAATGTCCCATTGTATCTTTAATTGTCCCAAGGGGTGACACAAATGCTCCTTCCCAAACACTTGCTAGTCTCAAGTTAATTTAAAACTTCTTGACATATTCAAAGGTCTTGGAGATGCATTGGAAAGCCCAAGGATGGGGATGGTTAGGGCTCACTGCCACTTTGGAGAATGCTGGGGGTTTGAGTGCTAGCAGCGGTGCTGTGAACGCAAGGTGAGAATGCGGCAAAACGCTGAAGACGAGGTCTGGTACAGAAAAGGCGTTCAGGGAATGGGAGCGGCAGCCACTTCCATGTGTTTGCTGGCATTAACCAATAAATCATCCACACATTCCCAGTGTGCCCAGTGTGCCCTGACCAGAGCGGGGAGACAACATGGATACGTGCTGAGTTTTAAGGGATAAATCATTCAGGATTCTCATTTGCCAGGGAAAACGCACAAATGGTCGCCCGGGGACTGAATTAAGATCATCGTTCCTGGTGAGATCTGTCGGCTCGGATCGGCCACTGTAGCACACACGCACAAGTGAAGAACCAAGGCTAATAGTTGTTTGAGTTGTACTTACCATGTTGTTAAGTGTCACCTCACACACCAGTGTCCGGCCTGCACCCCACCCCTCGTGAGCACGTGCATGTATGTGAATAAACACACGTGCACACACACACAAATCAGGGTGACTTTCCCAGACTAGCAACAGGACCCTGCGGACTTGGCATAGCCGTGGACCTGTGCCAGAGGTCCAAGCACGGTGTAACTCCCAGCTCTGAGAGGCTGGAGGTACAGCCCAGTCAGTTCCTCATCTCCCTCCCAAAGTCTTGTTGGCTTTTAAGGGACACCCCTACCCTGTAGGAAGGACTTCCTTCACTCAGATTCTAATTATTGAGCTCCTACTCTGTGTCAGCCCCTCTACTTTCAAGGAGCTCTCATCCTAGAAGGGCAGGTAGAGCTTTAAACAACAACCTCTAATAAGAGAAATGGGAGGGTCCAGGGAAAATGCTGGAGACAAGGAGAGGACAGGAGTTAGAGCAGGGAAGACTTTGTGGGAGTTGTGACATCTGAGAGAGCATTGAAGGATGCATAGGCATTTCCAGCTGGAAACAGAAATTAGAGGGAAGGGTAACCCAGGCATAAGGAACAGCATGTGCCAAGGCAGGAAGGAGCAGGATGCAGCCAGCAGGTGTTGAGCCATCCAGTGGCACTAGACCCCACGCTGCATGGGGAGGAGAAGGGAGGTGGGCTGGGCCTGATTACCAAGGGTTATGTCCCAAGCTAAGGGGCAGCAGGGCCTAGGCAGTGGCTGAAGGATTATAAGGAAGGAAATGCCAGGCCAATTCTGATTTTCAAATGACAATGCTGACAGGAGGGTCAGGGGACAGGCAGAGAAAGAAGGGAGCCTGCCAGCAGAGTATGGAGCGGCTCCAGAGAAAGAAGTAGAGGGGCCCTGATCCTGGATTACAGCAGGGGCTTTGAGGATGGATAGAAGAGGACAGATCCAGAAGATTTTTAGAGACTAAGAAGACAGTGGGAAGGAGGTCCCAGCAATCACACTGGGTGCTGCACACCCTCCCCCGAAGTGGACTCAGCCAGGGTCTTCCCCGCTCTCTGCTGGGCAGCGACACCGCAACCCTCTCATCTTTCTGGCATTTTCACACTGGTTCAGATAAGCTAAGGCTGGAACTGCACTTATCCAGGGGGCTGGAACTGCCCTCTCAGTCCTTGCTTCAACAGCTCCCTCTGCCAAGAACACCCCTCCCCAGGCAACCACTTTGCTGTGTCCTCACCACCAGGTCCCTGCTCAATGCTGCCCTTCTCGGAGAGGCCACCCTGACCACTGGGTGTGAACACCGCAGACCGTCCCAGCACCCCGGGCCCTTCACAGCTCTAGCTCCTTTTCCTCAGCCTTGCAGCCTTCTAATTCACTGTTTGACAACATTGCTCTTTCCTATCTGTCACGCGTTCCTTGCCGGAATGTAAGCTCCTTACAGGCAGGGATTCTTGTCTTTTTGGTTCATGGATGCACTCTGAGCACCTACAACAGTGCCCAGCATATAGCAGCACCCAATAAACAGTCATCGTGTGAATAAATGAATGAATGAATGAATGAATGAAAATGTTCAGTGACTCCATCTCATGACAATGAAGGGAAACTTAATAGCCTGGCATTCAAGTTCCTAAGCGCTATGGACCCAACCCACTTTTCTGGCTTATGCCTCTTCCCTCTCTTACCAGTGTTTGTTTCTCAGGGAAACCTGTACCTTTCTGCTTTTCCTGAACACCTGACGATGCCCTCCTTCATTCATGTCCTCCTCCCCACTCACTCCCTGTCTTTCAGAGCCCATCGTCAATGCCCCTTCTTTCCTGAAGGCTTTGCTGATCTCCCCATGGGAGGGGACCTCTCTCTCCTCAAAACTCCACAGCTCTAAGTGTGCGCCTCTTTCCGGCTTTTATCTCCTGTTTACAGTAGATCAATCATTTCAGCCCAGGGCACCTGGGCCCCAGCAGTTCATAAAGCTAGTGATGGAGGTCCTTGAACTCTTTTTATTATCTCCAAAAGCCTAAAAGACATGGACACATTTGCAGACCTTGCACAGTTAGCAATGATAAGGCTGAGGAGGTGAACTCATGCATCGCCTCTTTGTTTTGGGCTGCAATGATATCAGTGTGGTACCACTGGCTATCTCCTGCTAATAAGATGCTGGGCCAGGCAGGGAAAAATGCTTTAGATTAGTTAAAAGGGGGAGGGGAGGAACAACCTAATGACTACTTAATACATGTAGTTGGTTTAATTGACAAATCTTTTAAACATAAGGCCTTCAGAGGGGAAGACAAATAATACCTTGGCCATATATGCACTTGACCTATCCCATCTACTAACTTCCAACCTCAGGACAGAGAATAGAACTGAGTCCTCCTCATCTTTGGTCTCCAGGACTGGGTACAGCACCTGGCACATGGCAGGGGGGCAGGGAAGGGAGGGTGAACTTGGCAATTACTGAATAGAACAGAATCAAATAAAAAGGGCAAATGGGCCGGGCACAGTGGCTCACGCCTGTAATCCCAGCACTTTGGGAGGCCAAGGCAGGCAGATCACAAGGTCAGGAGATCGAGACCATCCTGGCTAACACGTGAAACCTCGTCTCTACTAAAAACGCAAAAATTAGCCGGGCGTGATGGCGGGCGCCTCTAGTCCCAGCTACTAGGGAGGCTGAGGCAGGAGAATGGTGTGCACCCGGGAGGCGGCGCTTGCAGTGAGCCGAGATCGTGCCACTGCACTCCAGCCTGGGCGACAGAGCAAGACTCCATCTCAAAAGAAAAAAAAAAAAAAAAAAAGGGCAAATGGTCTCTTCCCCTATAGATTTTATTTTATTTTTTTGAGACCGTCTCACTCTGTCACCCAGGCTGGAGTGCAGTGGCACGATCTCGGCTCACTGCAACCTCCGCTTCCCGGGTTAAATGATTCTCGTGCCTCTGCCTCCCAAGTAGCTGGGATTTCAGACGTGTGCCACCGTGCCTGGCTAATTTTTCTATTTTTTTTTTTTTTTTTAGTAGAGATGGGGCTTCGCCATGTTAGCCAGCTTGGTCTCAGACTCCTGGCCTCAATCCTCCCACTTCAGCTTCCCAAAATGCTAGGACTACAGGCGTGAGCCACTGCACCTGGCCTCTTGCCCTACAGACTGAGAGCTCTCTTTTTATCACCTGGAAATGAAGAAACAGGCCATGTAAACCCACAGACATTCCATGTCCGCTTCAGGATGTGGTGGGGGACGGTCCTGTTTTGTATACAGCAGGCACCCCCCAGCAAGGTGGGCTGCTGCGAAGGGGCAGGGGTCCCCAGGGTCTGAATCCAGCTCCCCGCTCTGTGTCACAGGTCCCCTTCCCTTGCCCCTGCACAGCTGCCCCAGCTGTCAGGGTGCCCCCAAGAGGCATCCACAAACTGTGGTGCCTCTCCACCCCGATCCTCCCCCCAGCTGCTCTGAAACACATCAAATATCATTTCCATAAGAAACAGCAACTTGAGTGTAATTACGCTGTCAGAAATTGGGCTCAGTGCTGTGATTAGAGCTCCCATCTTCTGTTCAAGGGGCAGCCTGTGAGTGCTTAGAGCCGGGGAGGCACCCCAGGGAGCTGCAGCTGGGAGCCCGGGAGAGCCCACTTACCAGGATGGTGGTGACGACCAGGGTGGTGTTGAAGAGAGTGTCCGAAATGTTGGAGGCATAGAGGCGGCTGTCCATGCTGAGGCCCTCTGCCACATGCCACTGGCCGATCTGAGGAGACCAACGGAGAGGACTGGGAAGAAATGGTGGCCTTCAGGGCTGGAAGGAGCCAAGAGACTGACCTCTGCCTCCGGCTGTGCTGCATGTGAGCAGGGAGGGGTGTGGAGTATGGAGCAGGGGGCTGGACTGCAGCAGGGAGACTATTACCCAGGGTTGGGGGACTGAGGGAAGCGGGGGCTGTAACAGGGAAGAAAGAAATAAAGATGTGGGGGAGAGGTGGGAGAGGAAAATGGAGAAATAAATCAGGAACGAATGCAGTTTGGTGAAGTTCTCTCACACAGAAAGGAACGGAACATGTGGAATCACATTATTTTGGGGCAGGGATGGGCTGTAGAGCTTTTTTGATCCGGCCTGCCTTCAATCATTTCTGAGTATCAAAATAAGAATGAGAAGGCTATACTGGAGAGAACTGTGTCCTTTGATAAATGTTTGCTGGATGGCTGAATGAATGAATGAACTTCAACAGGTCTAGTCCAGATTGACTCATTTACTGGCTGTGAGAACTCAGGCAAGTTATTCACGTCTTTCAGAGCCCTAGTTCCCCATCTATCAATGGGGATGGTAATGCGTGTCCTGCCTTCTCGGAGCTTCTCATGTATGTGCCAGTGGGTGTTCCATTATTTACTCAGACCCAGGAACACAGATCTCAACAATGAAACCTTAGAAAAGTTACTGAACCTCTCTGAGCATGTTTCCTCACCTATAAAATGGGGATAATCATAGAAACCTCATTGGGTCATTGTAAGAATGTATTTAACCTGGCATTCAATACATGCTGCTCTCCTTCCACGTTGTCTTTTGTTTTCTCTCTCTATTGCGTTTTGTTTCCTTTATTCTGTTTTTATTTTATTGTGATAAAAACACTTAATATGAGACGTACTTTTTTTTTTTTTTTTGAGAAGGAGTCTTGTTCTGTCACCCAAGCTACAGTCCAGTTGTGCGATCTTGGCTCATTGCAACCTCTGCCTCCTGAGTAGCTGGGATTACAGGTGCCTGCCACTGTCCCCAGCTAATTTTTGTATTTTTGGTAGAGATGGGGTTTCACCATCTTGGCCAGGCTGGTCTCAAAACTCCTGACCTCATGATTCACCCGCCTCAGCCTCCTAAAATGCTGGGATTACAGGCATGAGCCACTGTGCCCGGCCGAGATGTACTCTTTACCAAGTTTTTAAACGTACAATATATTACTGTTGGGTGTCTCATTGTCTCAAAGACCACCAGGTGAAAAAAATCCACAACTTAGTTCTTCACTCTGGAAAGTTACCTAAACCTAAACTCAACAGCAATGAGGTTTCAGATTGCTTGTTTTTCCCAATGGATCTCTCTTTTTTAAATTTTTTTTTTTTAAATAAGAGATGGGGTCTTATTATGTTGCCCAAGATGGTCTTGACCTCCTGGACCCAAGTAATCCTCCTGCCTTGGCCTCTCAAAGTGCTGGGATGATAGGCGTGAGCCACTGCACCTGGCCGTAACTCTTTTTATACATATAAAAATACACACACACATCTCTATATACATCAAATCCCAATATATCTCTACTAACTGGAGCCCCTAGCAAATCATTGCTGTTGCTGAGTGTTTTTAGGTGGGCAGACAGGAGAGACGGCTGGCTAAAAACCCAGTGAAACGCACACACCCTTCTCTGCCAGGCTTCTGCAGGCAGCAGCAGCAGCTTCCCTGGAAGGCCCACGGGAGTTCCACAGACGCCACGCAGTTCTACTCTGCAGAGCTGGGCCCTGGGTTCTTTCACGGAATTTCCAGCCACAATAAAGACATGTTGTACCCTTTTCCGCTGCTCCCATCCTATGGGGGCCAGAGGAGTGAGAGTGAGAGGGAGCGGCTCCCTGCCTTCACAGTCTGGAGAAGGTGGAGCGTGTGGACGGCAGGGTCAGCCAGGCCCACCCCGGACCATCAGCTGGGAGCTCTCGCGGACCTCCAGTTCCAGGCAGGAGCCTAACGGTCTCTACAGTTGGGGCTTTCATGTGGAAAAGGGGAGATGACCAAATGCTCCCGTCCATGCCCTGCAAGAATGCCACCTGGAAAAGGGTGGGCAGCTGTCCCCATCTCTGCAAGGGCAGCATGGTTCTGTGCATGTTCACATTCCTTTGCCGTTTACAAGCAAGGCCTCATACATATCCATACAACAAGCCCCGTTTTACAGATAAGGAAACGGAGGCCAAAACAAAACAGCCCACCCAACTTGCCTGAGGCCACAGAGCCTGTCAGCTGAGAGGCCTGAGCTTTAAGCCCTGCACTCTTAAGTACAGATGAATCTTCCCGAGGAAGGCTGCCTGGTCATCCTGTCTGACTCCTCCACCATTCAATTGCACATGCTTGTTTACTTGTGTGTCTCCCCCATGAGCAGCCAGTGTGGCTCAGGACAGCAGGTGCTGGCCTTACTTATGCTTGTACCCTTGCTCTGGGCCTGGCCTTAGAAGCAGGGAGTCACGGGGGGGACCACTGTCTCAACAGACTGCTGTTGTTGGTGAGGCATGGGAAGAAGGCACTTTCTCTGAGCCCTCCTCTGGCCTTGGGAGCTCCTATTGTCTCTTAAAGGGAACAGCCAGGCCATGTTATGGTCCAAGATTCCCCTTCCTCCTTCTCTCTGCAGGGGTGAGGGATGAACTGTTAGGTTTCCAAATGAAAGGGAAAAGGGTAATAGTTACTGGACACCTGATGTGTTCGATGTGTCAAGCCTATCATCTCTGAATTCTCCCATCAACCCTTTCGAGTAGTTACATGCGTTTCTGTTTTAGTTAAGAAGAAACTGAAGCTCAGGGAGGTTTAATGGCTTGCCTAAGGTCCCCTGGCTGGCAGGTGTAGCACGGGATTGAACCTAGATCTGTGACTCCTAATTCTGTGATCTTTCCTGTTTCTGCTGCTGTCTCTTAGGGTGGGGATACGAATGTGCCCTTCACTTAAGCAGGCCAGGCTAACCAGGGAATGGCTTCTAGGGCCCCCACCATGCATTAAGTCCAAATACATAGCTTTCTTCTCCTTGGCCTCGACACTCCACAAAGCCAGGTGAAATTATTGTCCTCAAAGAGGCTCAGTTTCCCTGTCTGAAAAATGGATAGAATTGGTCCCCAGCGGTCTCCTAGGTTGGGAGGGGCTATATTGAGGCAGAAAGAACAGAAAAAGCAATTGGGCTAGAGGTCAGCACTGGGATGTCTGGAATAGAACTGAACTCCTTAGAGTCCTTTCTGTCATCCTAAACCTCATACAACAGAGCCAGTAAGGCCTCAGCTCCCTGCTACCCCCGTTCCCACCTCCACTGTTCTCAAGGGGTCTAATCCTCACTAACCACTTGTTCAAAGAAGCCCCAGCCCCAGACTCCTTGGTCTTCCCCAAGCCATGAGACAGGTAAAAGCCAGAGCCAGATCCAACAGCCTGAACTACACGCCCTCCGCCCTCCCTCCTCTGGGGACACGGCAAAGAGACTAATTAGCCCCCAAGCTCCAGTCAGGAAGCGAATCCCCCACCTACCCTCCCACTAGCCCCCAAGAAATTAATAAACTCATCAGATCCAACAAAGCGGCTTGGCAGCCATTATCCAGTGCAATCTAATTGCAGAAAGGCAGTGGGAGGGAAAGGGAGATTCAGAGCCAGGCGCCCTGGGATACAGGCTAATTGCCCCACCCACTGGGCACCCTCGAAGCCACACACATGCCAGAAGTGGGCAGGAGATACAGCTCTTTCATCACGGACAATCTGTGGCTCTGCCTCCAGCCAAATCCCTTTGCTCCACCCCGCTGACACCTGCCCCCCAAGCCTCCTGTAGGAACAGCTGTTTTGTAAGCCGCTTCCACATGCCCACATGTGCAGGCTTGATTTTGCTTCAAATAATGTCTCTCCTTGGCTCCCTCTATACTTTCTGTCTTGCACTTGCTCTGCCTTTCCACCGTTTAGAGGCCCCAGGGGTTGCAGTGGAGGAGGAGAAGGTATGGATTTGGACAGGGCCACTGCTAGCCTACATACAGCATCTTAATACCAATAAGACAAAAGCACCCCTCTGGGCTGAGGTGGCCCTGCCAGAGCACCCTCAGAATGCAGAGTTTGAGCTGGACTTCATCCCTGGGCGCTGCACAACCAGAGCCACCGATGCAAAGTTGGACAGGAGTTTAATCTGGCTTCCTGCTGAAGGGCTGTGTGAACTTGGGTAAGTTAGTGAATCCCTCTGAGCCTGTTTCCCCCATCTGTAAAATGGGGATGAAAATAGTAATTATTACCTCATAGGGTTCTTAAGATTAAGGGAGATGGTGTATGTGCAAAGTACTGTGTCAACCCTTATTAGTTTTTAATACCATTGCCCAAGGCGGAAGGTGGAATCTCCTGTGTGCTCTGCGAAAGGTTTCACACTATGGGCTTTAGTTGATTAGGCAGATGAGGCTGGTGTCTCAAAGCATAGTTCTTAGAAATGCAAATTATCTTCTTCTCTGAGATGGACATTTAAAAACCAAAATGAAAAATGAAAACAAATGCAAATTCTTGGGCCCCACCCCAGAATGACTAAATCAGAAATTCTAGGAGTAGGGTAGCCTGCGTTAGAGCAGAGCAGAAAGACCAACTCAGATGACAAACAGGATGACAGCAAAGGGCTAGGGTGCAGAGATTAACAGTGCTTCGATGCCTGCCCACGGTCAGTTAGGAAATGTTACAAACTGGCTCTCCTGGGAAGAAAAAAAAAAAGGCTCTGATGTGTAGCATTTGCCAGTTTCTGTGATGTAAACACACCCACTATGGCTGATTTAAAGCTGCCAACATGATGTCACCAAGCACAGAGCTGGGAACGGATGTGTGCAACGGACTCCTGCAGGCTGGGGCGAGCCGGCTCTAGCACTTGACTGCTGCCCGCCATACTCACACGGGCTCTGTGCTGGGCACTAGAAGGTCGTGCATACTAATCCCATTGTCACCCCACTGTATTCAGAAGGAAAGCAGGGTCCAGATACGTTAATAATTTACCTAAGTCGCAGAGCTGGTGAGGAGAAAAAATAGGATTCAAAACAAGGTCAATGGCTGCTTAATTGGTTTCACAATATTTAAAACAAATGTGTAGTCCTTCTACCTACAGATTCTTAATGTCATTACAGGAAACATTTTATGATAGGAGTGCTTAGTGAAATATTAAAATGTAGGTAAATATAATCGATATGGGATGTGTTTGCACGTACACAACGTGTATCATTTACCCAGCATCCCCAAGAGACACAGGTGGATATAAATTAATAATGATCTTGCTCCTTAAGCATTAAAATTTCGAAGAGTTTAATTATTTATTCAAAACCATTGTTTCCAAAACTCCTTTCTAAAGGAATTATTACGTTCCTCTGTCCTCTTGAACAGGGAGCCTGTCTACCTTAATATGCAGTGTTATCATTACCAAGCCAGTGATTACACTGTGCCGTGATACAGTGCTACCCTTGGGGTTACTGAAATGTGGAGGGCCACTGCCTGCAGTTCTGCACTTTTGTAAGTTAATTTGTCTGCTTCTCGTAGTGTCTGTTTCTTTTCTCACTGTGAGCCATCACTTCTTGCTCCTATTAGGACTGCTGTCTCTGAGCATGTCTTTGCAGGACCCCTGGGTAGAGCAGCTAAGGACCAAGCTTGAAAGAAATGTAAGGAGAGCCTAGACAAGGGGGCTGATGGGGTCACAGGGCTGTAGTGAATGGTTCTGTGGCATCGGTAGGGGCTACCCATAGTTCTTTGGAAAGGTGGTGACTGCACAACTGAATGAGTGTCAGGGACTTGGATTTGGTCTGTCACGTGACCCCAGGTCAACATAAGCAAACTGGTCACTTGTGCAGCAATGCACGGCAGAAAGTCCTGCACCCAGGGGCCAGAACCACAGGGGCCCTCTGCTGCTTCCTGACAGAGGCTGCAGTGTGTTACCTGGCATCAGGAGACCCGCATTAGTACCTGGTACTATGGCCACAGGTGGGTGACCCTGAACAAGTCAGTTAACTTCCTCGAGCCTCACCCCTCCCCAGCCTCCACCTTAATCAAAATCCCCACTGACCTTGCCTGGGACTAGAATCCACTCTGGGCCTCCCTGTTCTGTTCTTCACACAGCAGCAGCCATCGTCACAACCAAATCTCACATACCTGCCAGTCCCTGCTTAAAACCCTTCAATTCTTTCCCATGTTGGCTCAAGGATAGAGACCAAACCCCTTACCATGGCCTGCAAAGCCCCAAGTCTTTCCTTTGCCCACTCTCCACTCTCCATCTTCTTCTCATGCTCTTTGGTCCAGCTTTACCTGTGCTGCAGCCACAGCTACCGTCTTCCTGCGTTCCAGTGCGACAGGCTCCTTCCCGCCACAGCCTTTGCACATGCCATTCCCTGTCTGGAACTCTCCTTGCCACATGAACCCCTGCCCCACAGGCCCTTTCAGCTAGTTTAGGAGTTGGCAAATCCTGGACTACATGTGGAATCCAGCCCACTCCCTATTTTCTGAAATAAAGTTTCATTGGAACGTAGCCCCACCCCTTCATTTGTGCGTGTGACTGCTTTCCTCTACAACAGCAGATTCGCTCACAGCCATGTGACCTGCAAAGTCTAAATATTTATCATGTGGACCTTCATAGAAAAAAAATTTGCCAAATCTTGATCTACTTTACATCTGTTAATCCCCTCAGGCTTCAGCTCAAAGGTCCCTTCCTCCAGGAAGCTTTTCCTTGCTAACCCCTCAAAGTCAGACTCCTCCCAGAACCACGTTCTTTTCCTTCCAAACCTTCATGGATGTGACTATTGCTTATGGCCTATCTTTCTTACTAGATAATAAGCTTCACGAGAGTAGGGATCATGGCCAGCTTTGCCTGCCCTTTTATCCCTAGAGTCTGGCACAGTGCCTAGCTTATCACAGACGCTCAATAAAATCAAGTTAAGTGAATACACCAGGAACACTGCCTATAGTATCTCATTTAACCTTCAGCCTATCTTTAAGAGGGAGTTATTTTGTACTCATTTTACAGATTTTAAACCTCTTGAATCTCAGCAAGGTTAGGTCACGAATGTCCCCAAAGTCACATGCTGCTAAGTACCAAGACGGGGATATAAACCCGTGCTTTCTGCATCCCCAAAGCATGTGCTCCTAACCACTGTGCTATTTTGTTTTAGAGTCAGGACAGCGATGGGAACAGGCATAGCACAGTGCCTGGCGTGTAAGCAGGGATGAAATGAACTTTGCCAAGTCCTTTCCTCTCTCTGTGACTCGGATTCCTTCCAGGCTGCAGTCAGTGAGCCCTCAGGCCCTTTCCTGTAGACCAGCCCTGGAGGCCCATGGGCTCACCTGGGTGTCATCCCTGGGACTTGCAGGCCCTGCCGCGGAGGGGAAGCCCTGGCAATCCTGCCTGCTCACAGCTCTCACTCCTGCCTAGAATCACACAGGGCTGTCATTTTGCCACTTTGTTCCCTCTCAAGTAGGTAAAAAGAGATTCATTTTTAAAGCCTTGAGGGATTTCCTCACATCTTTGCCTGCATCCGTGGGTGTGCACGCAGCACTATAACATTTAATATTTTATGTACATTTAGACGATTGTTCTTTGCACTCAGCGCTGCCAGGATCCAGCTTCTTCTAGGGAGGCCACCGTAACCCCAAGGCAGGGTAAGTCCTTCGGCTTCAGACTCCGGTTTTGCAAACACTTATTGATCACCTTTGCTTTCTGGGCACTCAGCCATGTGCTCTGCTTACATAAATTTCCTTGATTCTGCACAACAACCTTGTTATTATTCCCACCTGAGAAATGTAGGCTTAATGGAGGTACTTCAGACAACAATAATAATGCTTAATGTAGGCACTTTCATACCAGTTTCTGTTGAATAAATGAATGAATGAATGAAAATGAGACTCAGAGATGTCAAGTAACTTGGTGAGGGTCACACAGTCACCAGGAGATTAAACTGAGATTGGAACTTAGGTTCTATTTATTACTGTATCATCTGGTTGAGTTAGGACAGGTGTATGTTGTCTTGACCATAAAACCTGGGCCTTCCCACATTCCTCTCGGATCGTCATGAACTTGTTTACTGAATACAGCCCTGAAGGGAGTCACTTCAAAGAGCCCATATGAGTGATCCTGACCAGGGCCCACAGTGCTTACTTAGGAGCTAGCTTGGCACAAGGGGATTCAGGAGGTACAAGAGGACCCACATTGTTTTTCCCTCCTCTCCCATGCGTAAGCTGTATGAGCTGGGGTAAGGTATTTAACCTCTCTGAACCTTCTCCATCTGAAAAGAAATGAATCTGCTTACCCATAATACAGCGTTGTTGTTGTTGATAAGCAACTGAGATAATGTACATGATGGCCCTTGATGAGCCACAATAAGCCATGGGAACATAAGGTAACAGTACCATTTAACAGTACCATTGTGTATTTGGTGGGAATGGAGCTGGCCAGAAGTCAGGAGATTTGGGTTCAAGTTCCACCCTGCAACTTACTACATGGTCTTGGGAAGTTGATTTTGCTACCTGTAAGATAAAAATAGCTCCCCTTCCCTTCTCCCCTTATTAGGATGATCTGAGGCAATTACAGATGTGACAAAAGTCTCAAGGCCTATTCAAATGCAAGCTCTGACGGGGTGCAGTGACTCATACCTGTAATCCCAGCATTTTGGTAGGCCAAGGCAGGCAGATTACCTGAGGTCAGGAGTTCAAGAACAGCCTGACCAATATGGTGCAACCCCATCTCTACTAAAAACAGAAAATTAGCCAGGTGTGGTGGCACATGCCTGTAATCCCAACTACTCTGGTGGCTGAGGCAGGAGAATCACTTAAACCCAGGAGTTGGAGGTTGCAGTGAGCCAAGACCATACCATTGCACTCCAGCTTGGCCAACAAGAGTAAAACTCCATCTCAAAAAAAAAAAAAAAAAAAAAAAAAAGAAAAGTAAGCTCTTTCTATTTTATTCTATTTCAGATCCTTGTTCTCTAGGGACATCCAAAGTCAGATGAACCATAACCAATGACTTTTTTTTTTTTTCACTCTCAGGTTCAGGGTACTAAGTTGAAGTTCTCACTAGGAAAGATGCATATTAATAATCTATTTGTGGCTTCATGAGTGCACAGAAGTGATTTTGACATATGGGCCAGAAAAGTGACATTCAGGTGAAAACACTATGGCCAGGGATCCCAGGAATAAATTGAGTTTGTTAGAGTTTCAAAGTCTCTTACATTATATACATCTGTACTTTGAAATAAAACCAACTAAAAAGGTCTGTAATATTAGCCTCTGTGGTGAACACCTTGGCACGAAGGAGTAAATGCTTACTGCATTTAAATCTAATATCTCCAATCATAAAAGTTTCATTTACAGAGGAGACTGAGTCATGAGTAAGCAAGAGCCTAACTGAGTCCCGGAGTGGGTGATCTGGGGAACAAAGGGAGTTGCTGAAGTTGGCCAAAGGCTGCATTCTAGTAGCAGAGGGAACCATCAAATGTGTGCTTGTGCAGAATAATGCTGAAAATTCAGGATCAAAAGAAAGCAATGGTAAATGCCAAGGGTAAGAGATCAAAAACAAGTCCAGGGAAGGCTGGGAAGACTCGACATCAAGTGAATTCTAACTGGGCTTTACTAAGCCCGCAACTCAGTTTGTCCAAGGCAGTATTTTGTTAAACTGTGGGTTGCAACCCATTAGTGGGTCATGAAATCAATTCAGTGGGTCAAGACATGCATTTTAAAAAGCAAATCTATACCTAGAATAGATCAGGGTGTAATGCACATAGCAGGGGTAACTTGTTTCACAAGCTTTGGTTTCAGTTACATATAGATGGATGTTTATGTGCATCCTGAATTGCAACCCCAATGTAAGTCATGCTCAAGAAGTGTGCAAGTGCTTGGCATAAGACATTTGGACACTCTCTCTGTTCACTACTCTATCATCAGCCCTTAGTCGAGTACCTGGAACATAACTGGTTCTCAATAAATATATATTTTTTTGCATCGATGAACTCCTAGTACTGGTCACTTGTTATAACTGAAGGACTAACTACAGTATAAGAAAATTATACAAGCTAAGACTTTTGAACACTTACCATATACCAAGTACTGGACTAAAGGTTTTGTATTTGTCATTTCATTTAATCTTCCCAACCACATTAGAAGGGAAATACTGCCATCATCCCTGTTTTACAGATAAGAAAACTGAGGCTCCGAGAGGTTGGATTTCTTGCCCAAAACTCCATAGTTAATGCAGATTCAAACCCAGGCAGGTCCGCTATGCTACTAGATATAGATACTAATAGATATAGATACTAATACTAATAGATATTATTTCTATTGGGTTGGGACTATATAGTTAAACATTTAGTAAACATTCGAATCCTTATCCTTTATCCATTGTCATTTGCCACAAGCGTTCCTGCCTGAGACCCCATATCCCTGAAGGTGGCCTTTGCTGTCCCTTGTCTTTGATTCTGAGTTACATATTTAGAAGAGGATACATAAATAAAGCTTGAGGAAAGGGAGGCTGGGCGGCAGTGAAATAAGCAGAGTGGGAGTTCTGGCTTCCCAACCAGCTCTGCCATCTACCACAACCACCTCTGGGGGGCCCCATTCAGGCTCCTCACACTCCCCTTCCCCTGGGGTTTCCCAGTCATCCACCAGGTTTCAGCCTGAATGTCACCCCTCAGGGAGGCCCCTCCCAGTCTTTTGTCTCCATCAAGATCCACGTCACAGACTTGTGCATAGTGCCCTGAACTACTGCTTTGTAGTACTCATCACATTCGAAATTATATAGGTATTTAGGTAATTATTTGTTTCACACCCCTCTCCTGTACCAAAGTGAAGAGACTCTGTCTTGTTCACTATCATATGCCCAATACCTTGCATGAAATTGGCACTTACTACATATTGGCTGGATGCATGAATAAATTCCCCTTTGTGGCTCCAGCTTCCAGGGAAGTGCCTGGCCTATAAAGGGTGCTCAATAAATATCTGTTGAATTGAATTACAAAGTTCCTTTGGGTAAGTCATTTCTTTTGATCTTTAGTTATCTTACCTATAAAAGAAGGATATAGGCTTGCCCCTTCCAGTTCAAACAGAATTCCTGAAAATGCTGGGTATATTTATAAAGTGAGGTAAATTTGCAAAGTGACTTGGGGCAGAGCCTAAGAGAGACAGGTTTATTCTTTTTTACTTTTGTGAGTGTCAGCAGGTCTCGTCTGAGCAGTTGTCTGAGCAGGCAGCCCCAGAAGGCCTCAGACAGGTGACGGTAGGAGGCGACGGGCAGCACTGCTTCCCTGGCATGAAGGTGAAGCAGGTGGCCGCCGACATGAGGGATACAAGGAAGTCTCCTCTCCCATCTGCCACAAAACAGCTCCATGAAATGAAAGTAGTGACGGGAAGGGTGGAATAGATATGTGGAACCAAGAAACACAACTAAGGAAAAAGGAAAAAGGCTTTAGAAAGAAAGATTTCTGCCCAATAGATAGAAGAACTTTCTAAGAATAAGAGCGTTCCAAGATGGAATATACTGTTCCTGTATGAGTTCCCTGACACCAGAGGCACTCAAACAGACTCTATGATAAGCCATTTGCAAGAATCCAAGCAGAAATTAGAGTGCTGGCCTAGAAGACCTTTATTATTCTTTTTGACCCCAGGAATATAAGATCTGGATTCTACTTCTGCATCAGGGGAACCAGGAGAAAGGCAGGACATCAATAGGAAATGAAGCCCTTGCTCATTTTGAGAAAACAGGAGAACAGCAGTATGGGGCAGTGAACGCAGAGAAAAGGCCATTGTAGAAAAACTTCAGCTACTCATACGTTTGCTCATTCCTGGTCTTCTTTCCTGGCTGAAACTCACTACAGGTGATTCTCATTATTCATGGTAGTTCTGTTCTATAAAGTTGCCACAAACACTGAATTAGGGAATACTGAACCATTTTTGTTCCTATGGGAAATACAGGGCTAGGTTCCTGTGAGCCTCTGGTCACATTGTTTTCTTCAATCAATCAATCAATCACTTTGTTTTACATGTGTTGCTGTTTGCAGACACCTCGCTTAATATATATTGTTGATGCATCAACATTAAACAACAGCAAGCCCACTCAGCCAGAACGCAGCTTACCTAACACATGTGCTTTCACTGGAAGGTACATCACTGTTCTTGTAGGTAGGAACACTAGATAGCACTTCAGCACTATGCTTAGGGGTCATTTTAAACAGAAACATTGCCAAGAAAAAGTACAAAACTAGACAAGATATGGCATGCAGTGGACTGTGAGAAGGACACTTGTTTACAGTATGGGAGCTGAAAAAAAGAAGACACGGTGCAGCCTTGTTCAGCCTCAGCTAGGAACGTGCACATCGGTGATTCCAATTTTTTGCTGCTCTGTGCATGTCTGCAAAAGCACTGTATTGATTTGGGGGTTACAAATAGATTTTCGCAAGTAGTCGAATTTGCAAACATGGAATCTACAAATAATGAGGATCAACTGTACTTGTCTGCTCTCAAATGTGAAGCTTGTGCCAAGACCTGCCCAGACTTCCATCCCTAATCCCCAGTGTCTGGCATAGGAAGCAGAATTTGGTCTAGCCCTCACTGCTCCTCCTGCCAAAGAGAATAAAAGCACATTGGCTGTTCTCAGAGATTCCAGTGACAGCGAAAATAATAGGGCAGGAGTGAAGCTCAGTCCACCCCAGTCAGCTCTGACTAAAAATGCCACCCCCGAATGATGTTTGTATGAACTTAATAGACTTCCCACCTAGCTCATGGTTTCTGAAGTTAAACCTCCCAGAGATGAGCTGTGAGGATGCTCAGATCTTCTTTCTTGTTGGACAGAAGCACTAAGTGATTTCAAGAATTTCTGTTGCTGGCAAGGAGTGGTGGCTCATGCCTGTAATCCCAGCACTTTGGGAGGCCAAGGCATGTAGGTGACCTGAGGCCAGGAGTTCGAGATCAGCCTGACCAACATGGCGAAACCCCATCTCTACTAAAATGCAAAAATTAGCCGGCTGTGGTGGCAGGCGCCTGTAATCTCAGCCACTTAGGAGCCTGACGCAGGAGAATCGCTTGAACCCAGGAAGTGGAGGTTGCAGTGAGCTGAGATCGTGCCATTGCACTCCAGCTTGGGCAACAAGAGTGAAACTCCGTCTCAGAAAAAACAAAAAATAAAAAAAAGAATTTCTGTTGCCTACATCACAACTTCCTTTTCTTTTCTTGCATAGTCGAAAATCCTCACAGACTCACTTGTAAACATTTTGGGGGACGATCACATTGGCCTTCCTCAAATTGCCATGTGTGGAGTGCATGGCGGGATCCGTCAACATGAGGACTCATCTGCACACCCTGCTCTCACCTCCAGGAAGCTAGAAGTATTTCGAATTAGCTGCTGAGGAAAGAATGTACCAGAGAGCTCAGGCATGCTGGAGATTTTTCATCTTACAAGAAAATTACTGCCAACGAACATGACACAGACAGGCCATGCCTGGCTTCATTTGTTAAACGCACCAGGTGGAGAAGGATCTTGGGAAAGCTGGTTGTATTAATAACAAAACTTTGCGCTCTGAGTGGCAGATGCCAACTGAACTCATGATTTTAATGAAGTGCCTGGGTGGAAGGAAGCCAGTTACTCGCTGTCCTTCTGGAACTCAGGACATTGAAGTCAGCAGAATGCTGGAGGGCAGGGGAGGACGCAACTTCGGAGCTTTCTGCGAGGCCTGAGCATGGCCCGGCTCTGCCCCTGGCTGGAAGCTGGGTCGCAGTATGCAGCTAGCATGTGCGCAGGCCTTGCTGTGCTCTGGCTACATGGGGAATTTTTAGTTTTGGGGGTGTCAGCAGCACTTGTCTGAGCAGGGCTCTGTCAGGCAGGCCTTTGAGGTGCTGGGATTCTCATAGGAGTGGCATCACAGCTTCTGCTTCCCTAGGCTTCACACCCAACCAGAGCCACCGCCAGGTGGAAGCAGCAAGGCTGCCACGTTAGACAGTGGAAAAAGGAGGGGTCAGGGATGGAGGAAGGAGAGAGGCAGGGGAGGGAGAGGCTGTGGGGAGGCCATCCTGAAGCCCCGAGTGGCCAGCCTGGTAGAGCTGGTGTGTGCCCTATCTGGCTGGCACGGGCCGGTCTTTGTGTGGTTACAGCCAGGGTAACCTGGCCCTGGGCATCTTGCTAGACCTCGCTTTGTTCTTCTCTCTGCCCTGAGCCACAGTAGAAGCGAGATTCTGGGAACACCACACACAAAGGTACACAGATACATAGATAGTCATCTCTGTGTGAGATGACAGAACTAAAATTTGCAAATATAGTAGAATCCTCAAAGAACAGCTATAAACAATGTTTCATTTTGCTCTCACAATAATTTTATGATGCACATAAAGCAGATATGATGATGATCACCATCCCTGCTTGACTGAGGAGGAAATTGAGAAACAGAAAGCTAGAACAGAAACTGAGAGAGCTGGGACTCTGCCCTGAGCCTTTGACCATGAGGCTTTATGCACTTCCCAGTGCCCCACACTGCCTGCTGCTGAATGTGGCTCCCTCACCTCCCTGGATCCACCTTCATTCTTTCCCCAGGCCTGCCTGCCTGCAAACCCCACACCTCTGGCCCGTGGCCTGGCCCACCTCCCATCAGAGCTGACTGACGCAGGCTGCTTCCTGAGACCGAATTAGCAGGTCCGCCTCTTCCGCTCTTCCAGGCATGAGCTGGCTGAAGAGGCACGGAAAAGAGTCACTGGGAACTGGCAAACTTCCCCAGACTGATCTCAGGCAGAAGCGTGATCGGGCACATTATAAGAAATACATTTAAAATGCAGCACTTTAAAACCTTGTTCTTCTGCCCAAAAGCGGCCCCCAGCTCGAAAATTTAAGTAGCTCTAATTTGTTTGCCGGCTGATGTGTGAATAAGCTTCTGCAGTCAGTGAATTTCCCATCAGAGCTGATAAGCAGGAAGTCCCTGTGCTTTGGGAGAAAGAACCAGACTTATGTGGGCCAGGAAGGCAGGAGAGAAAATGCCCTTCAGGTTACACCCTGCCAAAGCCAGCTCATCTGCCCCTTGACCGTTGTCCCTGGAGTGGACAGGAGCGCCTGAGTCACTCATAGGAGAAAGTATTTCAGAGCCTTTTAGCGAAGTAGGGGAGCACTGTTCCTGGACGATGGCAAGAAATGGAAAGGGGGAAGATATCAGTGATTGGAGGGGCCTTCTGCTTCAATTTTCAAATTCCAGTTGTCAGCGGGGAGCTTTGTCATATGAAATCTCTCTTGAACAACGTGGCGAACAGTAGCTTTACAGAACTCTCACGAAAAAATCCTCAGGTCTCCAGGGCTCTGGTGTCCCCATTAGCTATGAGCTCCTTAGGGCCTGGACAGCACATCTGTGTGCCCCCTGCACACCTCCCCAGGGCCCAGGGAGGTGGGCTGTGCACACACCAGTCCCTTGTTCACTCCTGTCTTCGCTCTCCAAGCCTGCCCTGAGCACCACTCTCAGCTGGCTCAGGGAGCCCCCAGCACTGAATAATAGTGTGAAAAGTAGAGGGAGCACATAAACGGAGCTCTGGACCGGTGCTTGCAGGAGCTGGGGGGTTAGGGAAGCCTCATTGAGCTGAGTTTTGGAGACTTGAGTAGGAGTAGCCAGGTGAGGCATGGGAGTGGGTATGGGTGCACTGGCACGGGCATGTGAGAGAGCCTGGCATGCCTGATTGCCACAGCACCTAGTATTGCTGGAGCAGAGTCGGAAGGGCCAGTGCAGAAGAGGGGAGGGGACTCAAAGGTATGCAGCACCCAACACCTGTCATCCTGAAAGCAAATGGGGGCTGCCGAGGGCTTTTAAGCCCAGGAATGATGCTCTCACAGATGTGTTCTCTGGTAGGAAAGATGGACTCGCTGACCTCCAACTCTTAAGAATTTTTGACATTCTATGAGATGTTGTCAACTATTTTAAACCTCATTCCAATTCCCCTTCTCCTGGATCCTTAATTAAAAAGAAGAAATAAGTGACTTCTCAGTAACTTTCAAAGCAGCCCCTCAGCCACCCATCTCTCTTTCTGCTCCCTCCACCCGGATCTGCCGCCTCAAAGTTTCCTCATCAAAGGTAAAGTCACTCCCACTGGCTCTGGGGGAATCGCCTGTCAAGTGGCCTCCCCAGCTGGCCCACAGAGGTCTATTCCCAAGCCGGAGAGCTGGCACTCAAGGCTGCCGATTCCCACCAATCAAAGCCGGCTCCAGCGCTCTGAGCCAGGCTCCGGCAGAAGCAGCTTCAAAGGATCTGCATATTTATGGTAAATTCCTTCCTCAAATTGAAAATGCATTAGATAGTAGCAATCACAGTACTCTCAGAGCTACCTTCCCGCTTCCACCCCGCAACCTGTCTGAGCCTTAATAGTCCTTCTCCTTAGCGCAGAAGGGGCTGGAGCTATGATGGGGTCAGCTCACCATACGAGGGGCTGGGGTCAAGGGTACAGATGCTGGGGGTACCTCTCCATGGAGAGCATGAAATCCTCCTCACTATTCTTTCATGCCATGTGAAGGCAATGTCAGTGCAGAATGTCATCTGACAGGCAGGGCGCTTTGATGGTTTTCTGTTGTTCTAGGTTTGTTTGCTTTTGAAATGGAGGAAGGGGCCTGGGTATGGGGACAGGAGTGGCTCCCACCAGAGAAGCAGGTCTGCTAAAATTCCCACCAGAGCAACAGAAGCTATTTTCTGGAGTTCTTGGCTGCACAGGGTCACGATAAGAAACGCAGCTGCCTTTACATGACTTCCGAGTGCAGCAAAGCAAGTTCCACCGCTGCCAACGCAGGAGGATCCCGACTCCCCCGGAAAGGGGGCAGAACTGCCTCTGTGTGGGCTTCTGTCAGGCAGGATGGCAGGAGAGGAGATTAAAGAGAGGCAGCCTGACCTCCTAGCAACGGGTGGGACCTGCAGAAATTTCAAGGAGTTGGGTTGAATTCTCTGAGCCTTCTAAAGACGACACTGGATCCCTGAGTTCTTGGTTTGCAAGGGTGACTCGGGAAAGTCATTTCATTCATCCTCCTCCTCGGGTTAGAACTCAAATCAGCCCCTTGAAGGCTGGGTTGATATAAGCTTTGGAAAACAAAAGTCTGGCTGTCAGCTCACAAGGCTTATTACTGGCCCTCTCCTTCGCTGCCTTGCCAGTTTCTCCAGCTCTGTAGGAACAGTGTGAAATAAATCTGTGGTCTAAGGAAAGTGTGGCTCAGGTCTAATCTCTATGAAAAGTTCACAGGAAAAGAACCCTGCGTATCTGGTGGGAGAAAGGTAAGTGGAATAATTAATTGATCCCAAGGCCCAGAGTTCAGAATGAATAAAAAATTGGAAAACAAATTCCAGTAAGAAAGCTAACGCGGCAAATGGAAATGTGGTGTTCAGTCTGAGGAAACTCATAACTCTCCACTGCTCTTAGCTCTGCTGTTCAGCCCCATCTGGAGTGTGGTGTTCAATGTGGGCCTTGTGTTTTAATAGACAACCTAGACAAACTGAAAAGCACTAGTGGTGAGAGACGTGGCAGCCATGTCATGTTGGGAACTGCTGCCTGAGAAAGGAAAAAATGGAAGAGCATGACAACATCAGCCCTGTACAGTAAGACCTGGCTGCAATTTTTGTCTTCCCCAAAAGATTATGAGCTCTTGGGGGAACCATGATTCATGAATCTTGCATTCCCAGCCCCTGACACAGAGAAGGTGCTCGAAAATTCTATGCTAAATTCAGGCATGAAAGAGTAAGTGAATGAAGTAAAATCAAACTTTTGAAAAACATTTGAAGAGCTGGTAAGAAAGAGGAAGCAGACTGTTCCTATTACGGCAGAATTAGGAGGCAGATTTTGACTCAGTGCCTGGAAGAATTTGGAATGTGTCCCTTGAGAGGCAGTGAATTCCTCAGCCCAGGACATGCTCAAGGAGAGGCTGGTGGTCATCTCCTTCAGGGGAACAATGGAAAACGTTCTTGCACTGGGTTGGAGGAATCTATGAAGGGCTTGAAGGTCCCTTCCAACATGGTCTGGGGCAATTCTGTATAGTGGAAAGACCTTGGACTTTGAAGGCAGCTGTACTCAGACCCAATTCTTAAATCTGGCACTTACTGGCTGTATGAATGTGGATACATGACTTCCTCTCTCTCTGTCTCAATTCCTTCACCTACAAGCTGAGAGAATAGCTCTCCTGCAGGGTTGATGAAATGATGAGAAATTTTAAATACATACGTACACCACTCAGCACAGCACATCACGTAGGTGACAATAAATGTTAGCGATTATGTCAGTAGAGCCGGCTTTCTATGTAACCACAGGCAAGCACAAGACTGTGCCATGCAATTCTAGTTTGGATAATTCTTGGGTTCACCCAGGTCAAACGCTGGGAGGTTACGACCTTCATTGCTCAGAGAAATGAAACTGAGGTATCCACATAGTGATATACAGTGAGCCAATAGAAAAAGTTTAGGTCTGCATCTTAAACTAGGAATAGCAAACCTCAAAGGCTTAATTAGAGCCTGTTAAGCCATTTCCGATCCTGAGATGAAAGGTGCACTCATCTTGTTACGGCACTAACAAAGTTGCTTGGGGGCTGCTCAGAATCTCTGATCTTTAGACCAAGTTAAACGAAGGAAATTCAGGGTCTTCTAATGCTGTGCTTCCTTCTTTCCCAGCCTCTTCCAAAGATTTCTCCCAAATCCAGAAGGGAGACTATACTTTCCTAGTACTGTCCAGGCCATCTTCCGTGTCATGAAAAGGGAGGATATGAGATGGACAATGGAGATCTTGCATGCGCAAAAACTGGGCGGCGGAGCTGAAACAATACTGTCAACTTCTATGCCCATAAGCCAACAACTGGGAGATGGTCCAGGTTCAGAAATGTCACTGACAGGGCACAACAGGGAACTGTCCCTGACCCTGCAGTCTCCAGCAGAAGCTCCACAAAGTCAGTCTCAAGACTGAAACCCCTCTCTGAACAGAATCAAAATAGTCATTTTTAAAATAGTAGAAAACAACCCTGAGTTCTGACAGACTATTTTTAAAACGGTAATAATCCTTTAATCAGCCACCGGCAGAGAATGCGGTATTTGGTTCAGATGTTTTACCAATTACAACCCACCAGGTCCCCGCGTGAGGCTTTCTAAATAATCAAAACCAGCTCTTAATGGTCACTCACCCAGACAGGAAGAGAGAGAATAAAACCAAGCCCCAATGAGAAGACGCCATTCCTAAGGCACGCCCAGCCCAGCTGGTCATCAGGACCTAGGCGCTGTCCTGGTTTGCAGCAGGTGGCAGCAGAACAACAGACCCGGCTAAAGGAGTTTGATTTGGGGTTTTAGGGATTCCAGGAAAGTGAGGAATGGCCAGGAGTGGGGGAATCCAAGAGCACAGGCTTTGCAGTTGGACAAGCCTGAGCATAAATTCCAGCTCTGCCTGAAGTCCTTGCTAATAGCAGGACCAAGTTCCTTCCGCTCCCTGAGCTCCCGTATTCTTATCGGTGAAATGTGAATTTATCTACCTTGAAGGGCTGTCCTCAAGATTGGAAGCGATTTGTGCAAAGTGCTCATGTGATGTCTGGTATGCAAAAAGTACTCAAAAGATGTTATTTCCCCTGCTCCTTGTCCCTTTCTCCTCCCCTGCCCAGCATCGCCTCGAATGGAATTGGGAGAGTATTCGCACAGAGGTATTGACATTCCTCCCACCCTGGAAGAGAGGCCCAATTAATTATCACTCCCTAAACCATTTCTTCATCCGGTGATAAGCAGGGGAAGGACACCTGTCAAGAGGCAAAGATTGGGCGGTGATTGGGAAGGGACCTGGGGACCAAAGCTGCGAAGCTACATCTGTGTCCATGATACATCACGCACAGTTTTCACTTGGTACTCACGGCACCTACACCAGACAGGGAAGCAGCAGGACGCTCACTAGATTTGTTGAAAAAAAAGAGGGGGCAGGATATAAAGAGAATAATGACCATCCACTTTACAAGTCCAATCAAATACATGTGTCCCTTAGAGTAGTTGAAGGTCAAAGCACATCCTCTTTAATGGTCACTTCTGCAGCAGATTCCACCCAACACTGGCTCAAAAAGATGGGGGTAGGATGTGGAGAGGTCAAGAAAAAAATCTCTGTGTAGAGGCTGCAGTTCACGAACACTCTTCTACTAGGACAGTATTTGTCAAAGGGTAGTCTGTGGACCACCTGCACTGTTATCATCTATCTTGGTGCTGGTTAAAATTATGTGGATTTCTGGAATATATCCTGTTTTACTAAACTGGAATTTATAGCTGTGAGGCCTGGGAGTGTTCAATTTTTATGAAGCACTCTCAGTCATTCTGGTGCACGTATATATTTGAGAAGCTTTGCCCTGCACTGCTCATGTGTGCCGCTGCCGAAGAAACTGCAGCCGCTATGGAGGATTCAGGGCACGATCCCTTGCTGGCCTGGGTCGGGGGCTGAAGGATGAGCCCTGGGGGCTGGGGCTGATGACGCTGTTTCTTAATAACTCAGGCAGTCCTCTGGCCTCGGGGCGAGCACAAGCCAGCCTGAGCAGTGGCTGCTGGAGCAGCAGAATAAAGATGAAGAGGCACTTGGAGCCTAATCAGCTGTCCTTCAAGTGGAGAGTGGGATCAGGGCTACCAGCCAGCTCTGCCACTGCAGGTGTCTCTTGATGGAGGGATGCTGGAAGTGGGCTCTTTCCCCGAAGCACTCACAAAGCAGGGCTGAGGTCTAAGGGGAGTGTTTCAAAGCCTGGGATCAGGCTTTCTATGGAGTGAGCGTCATGTTCTCCTAACTGTTCCTCCACTGTTATCATCTCCACTCCCTTCTCCTGTCCCCGTTTTCTTTCTCCGCTTACCACTCCTGACACTATGTCACATATACATTTGTTTGCCCACTGCCTGTCCCCTACTAGAATACAGGCTCCACAAAAGCAGCCACTTTCTCCGTCTTAAAAAACCTATACCTAGAAGAAAGTCTGGCACATAATAGGCACTCAACAAAGATGTCTTGAAAGAATGAATGAATATTCTTCACTTCACATCCCCCAAGCACATTGGGACTCAGAGAAAAGTGTGTCTGACAATTTCTCCACAGGCTGGCAGCTTCACCTATTCAGGTAATTAGAAGCCTGAGGGCACAATCTGAGTGTAATAACCCAAATTTGCACTTACGGTTTTCTATGTCAGGCTCCCTGGACCGACCGTGAGCACTCTCTCCATGCAAGGGCTGAATCTTTTTCAGCTTCGTTTCCCCCAGGCCCAGCATGGTAGCTGATGCATAGTGTACGCTCAATATATGACTTGTTAGATGAATAAAATGGCCATTTTGTGAAACGCCATCCCCGTAGTTTCTGGCTGCCTACCTAACCCTGCTCCCATTTGAGAAATTATGCAAAGTGGTAGCTGTTATTGCTTACAGACAATGCAGCTCTGGCCCAGAGATACAAGGCCTTGCTGAGAGTCAGCAGCAGGACTCTGGGCTCCCCTCTGTCTGGGACTCTTTCCTTTTACTGCCTCGCCTTCCAAGAAGGGTGACCTGACCTCGGGACCCAGCATAATTAAGATCTCCTAGAAAGAACTCCACTGGACTTCTAAGGAGGGCTGATCGGAGCCTATCAGATGTGGGGAGCCAGAAGCAGGAGGCAGATGAGACAGGGCCTCCGCGGGGTAGGGCTTCATTCGAATCACCTTGGGGGCTTGACAACTGCATCAGTTCCCAGGGCCTATCATAGGCCTCCCCAACTAGTCTCTTGTGAGGTAGAGTTTTAAAATCTGTGTTTTTAATGCATTTCCAAGGCGATTCTGATGCATAATTTGTTGTAATGGTTAAGGACTTAAGACTTTAGAGGTAGATCTATTTGGGTCCAAAACCAGCTCTGTCATTACTGTTTGTTCAAGGATAAGTCACTCAGTCCCCCTGAGCCTCAGTTTCTTCAAGTATAAAACTGGGACTAATAAAAAGTATCTATTTTGTAGGGTTAAAAGAGAAAATATATGAGACACACTTAACATGGTATAAGGCCCATGGCAAGAGCCTAATAAATGGAGGCTGCTATGATGATGACAATTGCATTGGTAGTGATGATGATATTGGTGGTGGTGGTTGTGGTGATGACAGTAGTGGTGGTGGTGATGATGACAATGGTGGTTGTGATGATGATGCTGGTGGGGGTGGTGGTGGTGATGATGGTAGTGGTGATGGTAGTGGTGGTGATGATGGGGATAGTGGTGGTGATGATGATGACGGTGGTGTTGGTGGTGGTGATGGTGGTGGTGGTGGCAGTGGTGGTGCTGGCGGTGAGCATGTTGGCAGTGGTGGTGGTAGTGGTGATGGTGCTGGTGGTGGTGATTGTGGTGGTGGTGGTACTGATGGTGGTGGTGATGATGGTGGTGGTGATGGTAGTGGTGGTGATGGTGGTAGTGATGGTGATGGTGGTGGTGGGTGGTAATGGTGGTCGTGGTGGTGATGGTAGTGATGGTGGTGGTGCTGGTGATGGTAGTGATGGTGGTGGTGGTGATGGTGGTTGCTGTGTTGGTGGTGGTGGTGATGGTGGTGGTGGTGGTGATGATGGTGGGGTGGTGGTGTGATGGTACCAGTGCAGTGGTGGTGATGGTGGTGATGCTGGTGATGGTGATGGTGGTGGTGTGATGGTACCGATGCAGTGGTGGTGATGGTGATGATGGTGGTGATGGTGGTGGTGGTGGTGGTGGTGGTGATGGTGGTGGTGGTGACAGTGGTAGTGATGGTGGTGGTGATGGTGGTGGTAATGATGATGGTGGTGGTGGTGGTAGTGGTGGTGGGGGCGGTGGTGGTGGTGATGGTGGTGGTGGTGATGGTGTTAGTGATGGTTGTGGTGATGATGATGGTGGTGGTGATGGTGGTGGTGGTAGTGATGGTGGTGATGGTGGTGGTGGTGGTGAGGTGGTGGTGGTGATGGTGGTGTTGGTGGTGATGATGGCAGTAGTGATGGTGGTGGTGGTGGTGGTGGTGATGGTGGTGGTGGTAGTGGTGATGGTAGTGGTGGTGATGATGGTGGTGGTAGTGGTATGACGGTACTGGTGCAGTGGTGGTGATGGTGATGATGGTGATGATGGTGGTGGTGATGGTGGTGGTGATGGTGGTTGCAGTAGTGGTGGTGATGGTGGTGGTGGTGATGGTGATGATGGTGGTGATGGTGCTGGTGGTGGTGGTGATGGTGGTGATGAGGGTGCTGGTGGTGGTGGTGATGGTGGTGGCAGCGGTGGTGGTGGTGGCGATGGTGGTGATGATGGTGGTAGTGATGGTGATGATGGTGGTGGTGGTGGTGATGATGGTAGTGATGGTGGTGGTTTTGGTGGTGATGATGGTTGTAGTGATGGTGGTGGTAGTGGTGATGGTTGTAGTGATCGGTGGTGGTAGTGGTGATGGTGGTGGTGATCGTTTGTGGTGGTGATGGTGGCAGTGGTGATGGTGGTGATGGTGGTGTTGGTAGTGGTGATGGTGGTGGTGGTGGTGATGGTTGTGTGATGGTACTGGTGCAGTGGTGGTGATGGTGATGATGGT
>NW_012107697.1:3880426-3958301 GCF_000951045.1 Mandrillus leucophaeus | reverse complement strand
GTGGTGGTGATGGTGGTGGTAGTGATGACAGTGGTGGTGGTGGTGGTGATCATTTGTGGTGGTGATGATGGTGTTGGTGGTAGTGGTGATGGTGGTGGTGGTGGTGGTGGTAATGATGGTGGTGGTAGTGGTGATGGCAGTGGTGGTGATCATGGTGGTGGTGGTGGTGGTGATGGTGGTGGTAGTGATGGTGGTGGTGGTGCTGATGATGATCATGATGGTGGTGGTGGTGATGATGATGATGGTGGTGGTGGTGAAAAAGGGTAATGGTGGAGAATGAGCAAAGGAGTGGGGAGCTGAAAGGAACTATGAAGGACAAGGCATCCCTGCAATGACGGAGCAGGCAGGGAGCGGCCAGGAGAGGGGCTGTGCCATTGGCATGGGGGTGGGAGTTGTGGGTTGGTCAGAGAAGGGCAGACAGGAGACACCCAGCCATGCACTCCAACACTGAAGGTTTCCTTGGCCCACATGAGATACAGTCTCTGCCTTGCCAGCAGACTCCCTGGAGTCTAAATGGGCTCCAGGATTAGGGTCAGACTCAGGGAGTGAAATCCTCCCTGGGAATTCCTCCCTTACATGACACCCCCTTGCCTCCCCTTTCATCCCAATTCTCTCCCTCTTGGTATTTTGCTGGGGGTGTAGTCCCTGAGCCACAGTGACTGATCTGGTGGCAGGAAGGGGGAGGCTGGTGCAGGCCAGGAGCCTCGCCCAGGATCCAACCTGCTGCTCTTGGGGATAACTGGGAGTAGGAGGCCATCCAAAACACCAAAGGCATCGATGAAATGGGCTGGGGTCAGAGAAGGAAACAGAGAGGAGGACCTGCCATCACCACGGCACAGCTGTGCTTACCTGCCGAAAACCATTCCTTGTGAACTGTAAGATTTTCAAGGCATAGTTGGACCTCTGGCCTTTGCTGTTGAATTCAATGTGGCCGGTAAGACCTTCCAATTCTACCTGTCCAAGAGAGAGTGAGTTACAGCACCAAACAGGCCCCAGGTTACACTTGCCCCTAAGCAAGATTTCTACACAGGGGCTATTTAAGGATGCCCTGAAGAGGCAAAGCAGTTAAGATCCTTCTCCTGCCCACTCACAGCCAAGGCATCTTGAGATGACAAATGTGATGTCTGCAGAGACAATTCAGACTTGGCTTGGCCTGGAGTAGGAGAAGAATGCTTCCCCAATAACGCCATACCAACTGCACAAACCAACCCAGTCATGGTGCTAACTTGAGCTCACATTCCTCTCGGCCCCTCCTCCAGGCCTTTGGCTGTCCACAGCATCCATCCTCTCTGGGCAGGCGCTCACCCACTCCCAGGCCCACAGGAAGTGAGGATGACTCTCCACCTAACTCTAAATGCAAAGTCCGAGACATTGTGCTGCAGCAGGCCTCTCTGACAGAAGTCTTCCGTGTGGGGTAGAGATCCACATTCATCCACCAGAGGAGGCATGGCTGGGGAGGACAACAATGGGAAACCCAGCCAAGCTAGAAGTCTTGAGCCTGCAACTCCCACTGGGATGCCAGTCTCCAGCAGCACCACCCTTGCCCAGCTGTGTGGAGCTTTGCTGAGAACACTGCTGAGCAGACAGGCCAGGTGCTAAGTCTGGAATTCAGGGGCCCATTAACAGCATAAGGCTCGAGGGCTGTTGCCTTCTGAACAAACTTCCATGGATTCTCAGTGGTTATTGCGGCTTAGGGAACAAATGTGGCTCATGATGCATTCAACTGGGGTCACTAGAGAACACTGATTTATCCGGGGCTGTAATAAAAGGCACATTTTGGGGAAGCCTGGAGTTGAGGGACTATTGTACCTTGAACCAAGTGTCCCACCCCACCAGCCTGGGCACAGCCCTGTAGGGCCTCAGCCGCTCCTCACCATGCGCAGGTAGTTCATGAGGCTGGTGCCGTGCTGCCAGATCTGGGCCGAGCCGCAGGACAGGGGCTTCACGCCGATCTCCTGGCTCCGGTTCAGTTCCTGCACCGCAGTCACCACAGCATAGACAGCATCAAACAGCAGGGCCGAGGAGAGCTGGGAGAGGCCCGGAAGCAGGCAGAGGGAGGGAGTGATGGGTGTAGAGGAAGGAAGGGAAGGGAGGGAGAAAAGAAGAGGACGGAAGAAGAAAAGAGAAAGCAAAAGAAAGGGAAATAAGAGTGCATCTTCATCGCCCTTGGCCCACGTCCTGTCTCTGGGCCAGCTCTACTGCATCCAATAGTCAGGTACTCACCCAAGACACATAATGGTGACAAAGGCTGCTCTGGGATTCAAGCCTTGAACTGGCCCTTTGGGCCCCAAATGACTTCAAGTGTACCCTTTTTTCTCTGCTCCAGGGAAACAAGCAACTGCCATTGCTCCCAGGAATCCTCAAGAGGCAGGTAGGGCTGCTTATGTCAAGAAGAGAAAGGAACCTGGCCACTGCCCCCTATCTGCGCATTCTATAAGGCTCAGTTGAAGGTCACTTCCTCCTGCAAGACCCCACGATATTGTTTCTTCCTAAATGTGCCTCATATTAGTCCACTTTGTACTGTACAACTTGATGAGTAGGTATGAGGCACATGGTAAGTTCAAAGCCCAAAGATGAGTAGGAGCCTATTCCTGTGATTACAGCAGGATGGGGAAGGGAGGTACGAGGAGACAGGGCACGAATAAGGGGAACATAAGACAGGGTGTGGCAGGTCCACAAAGGTCTTGCCGGGGATGGGTTCCAAAGAGGGAAACATCTGGTTGGGCAATTGAGAAAGTCTTTCATGGAGGATGCTGCACTGGAACTGAGCACTGAAGGATGGGGAGTTGCTGGCAAGAGGGAAAGGCATTCCAGAGCATGGAACTGCAGGAACAAAGACTAGAAGGTGGAGAGTTGGACCATTCCTAGAGGGAGGGGAGGGGAGATAAGGGGTGGGGCTGGAGAAAGCAATCCATCGGACATGTGACAGGGGTCATTCCATGCAGGGCCTGAAAGTCAGGGAAGAGGTCAGCACAGTTGTGTGCCCACGTTTTCATCCTCCCTATTAAACTGCAAGCTTCTCAGGGTGGAGAACACACAGGACCTTAATCTCTACATTCTGCACAGCATCTGTTATGGGGCTTGTCATGTGACTGGCCCCCAAGACATCTGCTTGACTTGAGTTAACTTCTGGCTGAAATCTGCCCACTACCCAATAAATGGACACAATGTTCGCAGCCTGTGGGGAGGGGAAAGCTGGGTATCTTGGTGGAGGTGGTAGGAGTGGAAAGACAGAAGCCACCTGTCCTTGAGGAACTTGCAATCTAAGGAGATAATACTACACTATGTTAATGTATGCGGGGTCCCTGGCAATACAAACAAACAAACAAACCCTAGTAAGTGCAATTGACTATATACTCAGTACTGTGCCAGGGCCCTGAGGGGGGCCAGGAAGGCAGGTGGAGGCCTCCTGGGGGGAGTGGTGTTACAGGGCTAGAAGTCCACACACAGCCCCATTACAAAGCAAGTTCCTTCACTGAAACCAGACATTCCATCACTGGCGACTCAACATTGCCCCTTCCAAGCCTCCTCTTTCAACTGATGGCATCCTCGTGAGGGTCCCACGGGAGACCCTGTGAGAGCAACATTCCATGGGACCGAGTGCTTACAGCCTGCCTCCTTCCTAGCCAGCCCTGGGACACCAGCGCCCTCCAAGGCTGGATGGAGGGATGCTGTCGCAGGGTTTTCAAGCTCTCCAGGCGGTGTAAGCAGTGTGAGATAGCGAGGTGCTGAGGAAAGAGCTTGAAAGCATGAATACCAAACCCAGAGTCCAGACCCCAGCCCTACACTATGTGCTGAGTGATCCCAGGCACGTGAATCCCTCCAAGTAAGCAACAATTTCTGCATCTGTAAAAGAGAAGCAGCGACAGTCCCTGCCTCAGAAGTCTGTAAAAGTGCTCTGCAAACGGCCAGTGTCAGAAGACAGCATTCCTGAGGGCAGGGGCTGTGCTCTCAGCTCCAGACAGATGTCAGCAGGTGCTCAGGAAGCAGGTGTTGACTGAACTAAGCAAGGCTCCAGGGAGTGGTAAGGACAGGGGGCTACAGGCATGGTGGATGGCCTTATTTCCTACCCAGTTTTGCTACGTGTTCGGCCAGGAGGCCTATGAGGGGAACTGCGTGAGCCAGCTCTGGGTAATCTCTTTAAAAGGTAATTACAGAGCAAAACAGTCAACAAAGTTTGTCTATTCCAGTCCAAGTTCACCTGCATCACAAAACCACCTGGCTGCTGTATGCTTTCTCCCTCCCTCTCCCTCTCTCCCTCCCTCTCTTGCTGCTTCTTCCCCTCCTTGCCTTGCTTCTTTGTTTTATTCCCACTTTTATTCAGCCACTACCATCTGGCAGGTACCATAGACCTCAACACCTTCCCACTCTCCACAGAGACACTGGACCAGGCCACTGCCTTCGGCCTCCATCGAGTCTCCTGCATCCCCTGCTCCAACTCCCCTCCTGTCGGTCCCTGGGTCCCGGAGCCTCCTGGAACCCGAAGACTAAGCAACAAAGGGCACCGAATTCTCACCATGGGGAACAGTGGACACCTCTGCAGTCCTGCTGAGCTAGGATGAGCTGGGCTAACACGCCACACTCCCGAGTCCCTCCATCCATTGTCTTCCATTCTCTCTTCTCTACCTCCCTGCTCTTCCCCTTTGCCCTCAGTTCCTTCTTCATTGGATTCACCCTGCATGGCAGCGAATGCTCCTTTGCAAGCCTACAACCGTCCTTGTCCTTCCATGTAACTCACTTTCCCCTGAGCACATGTGGCTCTTTTATCAATGGGCCTCTCACGTGCCACAAACTAATGCTGCAGACTCCCCCTTTCTGGCTTAGACAAATTGAGGGGAAGTTAGCTGCCCCTACTGAAATTGGCTTCTAGATTCCTCTGTTTGGCTATTTAAATGATACTATAAACCAATTTCTGTCCCACCTTCTCCCTTGCCTCCCAGTTAATCTCATCATTCTCAGATTCCCAAAACTGCGGAGTGTTTGAGCTGGAAGGCATTCTAGAAAAAAACTCATCCAGCCAGGCCCGGTGGCTCATGCCTGTAATCCCAACCCTTTGAGAGGCCAAGGCAGGGGGATCACTTTGAGGTCAGAGGTTCGAGACCACCCTTGCCAACATGGTGAAACCCCACCTCTAGTATAAATACAAAAATCAGGGGCCAGGCACAGTGGCTCACGCGTGTAATTCCAGCACTTTGGGAGGCCGAGGCATGTGGATCATGAGATCAGGTGATCGAGACCATCCTGGCTAACATGGCGAAAACCCATCTCTACTAAAAATACAAGAAAATTAGCCAGGCGATGTGGCTGGCACCTGTGGTCACAGCTACTTGGGAGGCTGAGGCAGGAGAATGGCATGAACCCAGGAGGCGGAGCTTGCAGTAAGCCAAGATCATGCCACTGCACTCCAGCCTGGGCAACAGAGAGAGACTCTGTCTCAAAAAAAAAAAGAAAAAGAAAAAGAAAAAAAAATCAGCCGTGTGTGGTTGTGTGCGCCTATAATCCCAGCTACTCGGGAGGCTGAGGCAGGAGAATCGCTTGAACCTGGGAGGTGGCGGCTGCAGTGAGCCAAGATTGCACCACTTCTTCTTTTACGAATGAAGAAACTGAGGCACAAGACATTCTTCTCTTGCCCAAGGTCACAAAGCAAGGCCTGGAGGCCCGGCACCCCTTTGTCCAGCCTGGCTTCCTCCCCTCTCCACAGCACTGTCCTCCACCTCTGTCCCGCTGAGAAGCCCAGGCTGTCGTTGCTCTATCAGATTTATTCTTATGCCTCATCTCCTAGGACAACTTGGGGCAATCTTTCATTGTTGCCTTCTCAGCAGCAGATGGGAGCGTGGGACTCTGGCGCCAGGGTGCGGGCAGGAAGGGGTGGTGGGCAGGCTTCTTGAATGCCCTGGGTTGGGGCCATCACCCAGTTTGCCTCCTGGCCAGACTGGCTGTTTGTCCTCACGTTAGCCCCTCAGTTAAGAGCCATTAGCCATTGGCTGCCTACCTAGCACCCATTCTCCCCTTCTTCCTCCTATTTTATTCAGGTATCCTTCCTTGTCCCAAGCTGCAAGGAGCTTCAGAGGAGGCTGAGCCAGCCCCAGGTCCCAGGGAATCCTGGGTGGTCCAAGATTCCCAGGCCAATATGTGATTTGGGACTGTGTGAGTGACCCCATTGAAACAATGAGCCATGAACAGCGGCCTGGAAGGAGGGGCTTGCTTCTCAGGGAAGTTTCCTGTCTCCTAAGAGGACGCTCCTTCTCTCTCCTCTGGACATGTCTGTGTCTGGTTGGGATGCTTGGACTGCTGCAGCCAGCCCAGCTCCAGCCTGAGCATGAAGCTGGCACCAAGCAGGGACACAGCAGAGATGGAAAAGATTTGGTCTCCAACCTCATCACTCCGGAATCTTGCTAAGCCACGCAGTAACACATTTCCGTTTTCCCACAAGGCATTTTAATACAGGGTTTCTGTTGCCGAGAGTACTCTGGTACCAAGGCCCTGGGGATCCCTTTCCTCGCAGAGGCATTGTTGCACGAGGCCCCAGAGTCTACAGGCCCCCTTCCCAGGTCCCCTCTTCCTCCGGTGAGGCTGTGTGCTGGTCCCCAAGAGACCCTCATCACGGCACAGTTGCAGAGAAAGCGCCACGCCGTTTCTCACATCCTCCCACCAAGCCCCCAGCTTGTTCCTGCTACATGGTTGCCACTATTCCCACTCCGTCTGGGACATGGTTTCCTTGGCTGATGCTCTCTTATTAGCGCATGATGTGGATGCTGAGAGATCCGTGCATGCCTGGTGGCAATGTTCTTTGGCATCTCCAACTCCAAGGCCTTCAAGATTCTTCGAGTGCTTCTAGTACTAATGCCAGCTAGGGATGCTGGGCGCGGGGAGCAGGTGGAAGGAAAATCCTCAAGGTTCTGGTCTCCTCTCCATCTGTGCGTGGCCTTCAGAGGGGCGAAACCAGTGACGAGTCCCCCGTAGGCTCTGGGCTTTACGGTTCCTCTGTGTGGTTCAGCCTGGGCTGGTCAGAGCTGACCCCTCCTAAACCCCAAACGTATTCTCTCCCAGTGCAGTCTCCTCGGGTTCCTCCGCCCATCACCAGGCCACTCTCTTCTACAGGCTCCTGGCAATCTGCTCACACTTCTCACCTGGATCCTTCAAACTGCTCTGAGAATTCACTTCCCAACCCTTGTGCCTGCAGCTTTCTCCTCGCAGTCACCAATCTCCTGCCCTCACCCAATTTCTCCTCTGATGGTGTGCGAGCCTGTCATCTCTCTGCCTCATCAGTTTTTCCATCTTGTTTCAGATCTCCATCCCATAGCATCTTTCTCCCTCTCCTAATTGCTTTCTCCCTCCGCTATTACTTACTCATTTAGCTCTGGAAAGCATTTGGGGCTACAGTCAGGGAGAAGCAGTTTCTATTACAAAAGCCCTCCGGGCCTGGCGTGGTAGCACATGCCTATAATCCCAGCACTTTGGGAGGCCGAGGCGGGTGGATCACGAGGTCAGGAGATTGAGATCATCCTGGCCAACATGATGAAATCTCATTTCTACTAAAAATACAAAAAAGTAGCCAGGTGTGGTGGCACGTGCCTATAGTCCCAGATACTTGGGAGGCGGCAGGAGAATTGCTTGAACCCAGGAGGCAGAGGTTGCAGTGAGCCGAGATTGTGCCACTGCACTCCAGCCTAGGCAACAAAGAGAGACTCCATCTCAAAAAAAAAAAAAAAAGAAAAGCCCTCCATCCATGTCTCCACTTCTGGGCCCACCAGGGGAAGGAGGCGTCCCCCTGCCTCACTCCATTTCCACCCCTTCTCTGCTCTCTTATTCCATTTCCTTTTCCTCTCTGTCTTTCTGTGGCCTCCGCTCCTCATCTGTGTGTGCACGCCTCTTGGTTTTTGTCTCTGCTTCTCCTGTCCCTGTCTCTTCTAAATACTAAATCCCCCAAATGGCTCAGTCCTCATTTAAAATCCTCTCCTCTTCCTTGGCACCAAAACATTGCTTGGCAATGAACCCTCGATTCTCTTGTTTTTATATTTTCATTTGGTTCTTCATTGTTATTTTCTTTTGAGCTGTTTGCAAATTGTTTAGGGGAATGCAAAGCTCTGTATAAATTAAGATGAATCAATTCTGACTCAGGGAGCTGTGGCTGAGTTCCTTCCCCCTCCCATGACATGAAAATAAGAATATCTCCTAAATGCACACCTGTAACCCTCATCTCTCTCCACGCCCCAGATGACGGGATTCCCAGGATCCTCCCGGATGCCGATTTGTCTCTGAACTTCTGCAGCTTAAACTCTACCCCCCAATATAAAACCAGGACAGGAACCATTAAAATCTCATGGAATCGTTCTTACAATCTGGATTTTATTCAATGAAATAAACACTTAATTACAAACATCTGCTTTAGCCTAAATTCTAATTACTTAATCTAGCCATCTGTAATTTTAATGATTTTCCAGGATTTTTGTTCTTTGCCGCGTGATTAATGGGAACGGCGTGTGAAGCTAGCGGGTGTGCGTCTCCATTTGCGACACCCCGTCTTCTGCTTGCATTGTCTCAGGCAGAAGCACGTTTGCAGCTTCTGTTGGCCACCTGGCAGGTATGGCCTGGGGGCAGGTATGGCCTGGGGGCGTGGACTGATCCCGAAGGTTAGGAATAGTGGGAGACACTTACCCAAGTCAGGAGAAAAAGGCAATGGAGAGAAGAAAGTGCCAAGAGTGAAGAAAGAGCAGGGAACATCATGTGGAGAGAGAGAAACAGAAAGGAAGGTCTAGGGAGAAAAGGGTAAAGAAGGGGAGAAGAGGGAGAGAAAGAGAGAACGTCCCCACTGAGGCTGGAGCTGTAGCCTTTGTAGAACGCTCGATGGCGGGGACAGAACCAGACTGTTTTCCTGGAACGGACTCCCTCTCGCCTTCCAGCTCCCCAGAACATAAAAGAGCTGGGCTGTTTGTGCTGTGAATTTCTCAGCCTCCAAAGAGACAGGAAGAGGCACCACTTTTCAAAAGCTGGTTGCTAAAGTGAGAAGCCTTGAGAAAGGTGTGTTGCTACTGTTGCTGCCGTGAGCTTCCTTTCCACACCCTGAGATGAGAGTGTCTGGAATACTTTCCCTTCCCTCTCAGAGGCCACAGAGACAGTAGCTGGAAGGTTCTCCGGCACTGGGAGACAGATGTAGGTTCTACTCCAGGTTATATTGGAGTGCTGATCTCGGGGGACCCTTGATGTGCCATCCAGCACTTCCAAGCCTCAGTTTCCCCACTTGTCCAAAAGGGCTACATGACCACTCTTAACTGTTACTAGGATGCCCTGAGGAGGAAAATAGGAGAAGGTGGGATAATTTCATGGGAAGGGCTACAGGAGTCTTCAGCTCTGTGCCCAGGTGAAACCCAGTGGGGTGGGCGCCCTGCTGTCCTCTGGAAGAAAGAACACTTGTCCATTTTATTGGCAAGAAAACCAAAGGGGCTTGGCTGAGAGAAAGCTGATTAAAGTAGACGCAGAATCTGTGACCGGCACAAGGACCAGCTGTAGGCCTGAGGTCCACATAGATGCTCCTCGCACAGTCCCATGAGACAGCCTCGAGCCCGCGCAGCTCAGCCCATCTTTACTCTTAGTCTCCACCAGCAGCACCGAGAGAGCCTCAGAGAACACCCCCACTCACTGAATACCCCCCAAGCATTCTTGCGGGGCATAAGATGCTGAGGCCTTCGGAAGTCTGACTTTGGACTGGGAAGGAGATAAACGAGGTCAGGGTTTCTATCTTTTAAACGGCCCTGGGCAGCATCCTCATGACAAGACACCCTCTCCAGTCCACTGAGCGAGGCAGCACAGCGCCCCTGCTCCACTGGGATGCCGTGACCCTGCCTGGTGTATTGCACACAGATGAGCAGCAAATGACTGGCCTCCCTTTCTTCCGGCAAGCCTTCCCCGACCTCTGCAGGCAGAACTCAGGGGCTTTCCTCCGCTTCCATGAGAGTAACATAAGCCCAGGAGTCACCTTCCCAGGGGTGGAGGTGAACCCTGCTCCTGCATGGTGCATCTGGAGGACAGCGGCTTTGATCTTCACTGTGTGACTATGTGATGGAGCCAGCCCTTCATCCCACTCTGCCACGGTTTGTTTGGTCCCAAGTCTCATGTGGCAGTGACCCGGGTGGGTTGGATAAAGGGGGTGGACGCTTCACAAATGGCTTTGTGCCTTTCTCACGGGAGCGAGTGACTTTTCACTCCAGTTCCCACAAGAACTGGCTGTTGAGAAGAGCCTGACACCTCTTCCCCTCTCTCTTTGGCTTTCTCTCTTGCCATGTGAGCTGCAGACGCCCCCTCCCCTTGCCTTCCACCAAGAATGGAAGCTTCCTGAGGCCCTCACCAGAAGCAGATACCAGCTTCTTGTACAGCCTACAGAACCAGGAGCCAAATAAACCTTTTTTCTTCACAAATCACCCAGCCTCGGGTATTCCTTGATGGCAATACAAATGGACTAAGACGCACTCTGTATTTGGATATTCAGACTTTTTACCATGCGGCTTTGCATTTTTTTCCTCTAAAAGGGTAGAATACATTTCCTCACTCCCTAACATGGAGTTTGTGTGTGTGTCTTTCTTTGGCCAAGAAAATGAGTGTGTGCCTTTCTGGGAGCCTAGGACTAAGAGGTCCTTGTGTTTCCACTTGCTTTGCTGTCCTTCTGTCATCACCATGAGAATATGCCGGGCTGGCCTGCTGGTCCAGGGGAAGAGGTACTGGCCCCACGTAGGCCCAGTCTGGATTAGCCAACCCATGCATGCTGAGAGATCTCAACCAGAGCAGCAGAGCTGCCCAACCGAGCCAGCTTAGACGAGCGGCTCCCTCGCTGACCCACAGGTCCACGGGCTTTATAAATGTGTACTGTATGCATATTTATTGTGTATCATGAGATTTAGGAGTTGGCTGTTACACAGCATTTACATAGCAAAAGCTGCCTGATAAATTTAATAATGCCTATTCCAGCATCTGGCATATATAGGTTGTTATATTAACTTACTTGGTGAATAACTGTGAATTGAAGATAGAATCATATCTGATTCCATCTTCACAATAATGCTCTAAGACAGTCAGGCATAATTCACCTAAAATTATGGTAAAAGAATCTGAGGCCCACAGGGGTTACATCACTACCTAAGATCACATGGTGAGAAAGTGTCTAGGCCAGTATTCGACTCCAGGCTCTGTGACTCCAAGGCCAGTGATCTTTTCAGCCTGCCTGACCATGGCAGCGCTGACCCACAGCTCTCTGAAAGGCACTCCTGGCCTTTGTGCTGGATCCTTACAAAGAAGCCCACTAGGAACCGAAGGACCCTCATTTGTCTGCTCGTGGCCAATGTGAGCATCAATGCAAAGGCAGACACCCTTAGAGAGAATGAGGAAATAGGGCCTAGGACCATTTACTTCACTAGGCCAGATGCCAAATGTGGTGAGGCTTGGGTTGAAGGGAAAGAGACAGATTTTTTTTTTTTTCCTTTCTTGATACTGTGTTGCAAGCCTTTCAAATTGGCCAGCACCTATTAAAATACTGGACTGAGAACTGTAGGAACAGCAGACTCGGCTGGGAGAACAGGGCTTGCATTGCTGCTGGGGGTTGGGTCTGATCCTGCACATGAAACTGTGCTTTGAGATGTCCCTCTCTGTCCCTCAAACCATTTAATGGGCATGACTCCTTCCTTCAGCTGCCCTCCCCAGTCCTTCCCATGGATTTTTGCCTATTTTAGGTCTAAAATAGCTTGTTGGGATGGGTTCCATAAACCTTCATGAAACTCTGTTTCTCAAACCCCATCCTCCATCCTCCTGTCCCATTCCCTGGATCAAAGCTTCCTGAGTTTTCCATGAGCTCTGACCTCCTTAGCTATCCCTTCCTTCCTAATATATCCACGAGGCCACATGATCATAAAAGCACAGAATTTTGTGAAAGGTCATTAAGTCCAAGCCCTGGCTTCCGCAGCCCGCCTCCAAGGTCACCATGTTGACTAAGCACTAATTAGACGCCAAGTGTGCAGATGTCTAGATATGCCTTTGCCTCTGGGCATATTTTATCAAAGACAGGCATCCCTCCTATTTTTAAAACTCACCAGAGAATTTCCCACTCCAGGAGTGTACCCAATTCCATTGCCATCTCCTAGACCTGATGCTTTTCCACTTCTATCTATAACTCATCATTCCGCCTGACTCACTCACTCACTCATTCACTCAACAAATACCTAGTAACTGCAGACATGTGTTGCTTAACAGTGGGGACACATTATGAGAAATGCATCATCACGCAATTTCTTCATTGTGTGACCATCAGAGAGTGTGCTTACACAAACCTAGATGCTATAGCCTACTACACTCTTAGGCTATATGGTATAGCGTAGTGCTCCTGGGCTACAAACCTGTATGGTATGACTGTACTGGATACTGTAGGCAATTGTAACACAGTGGTACGTACTTGCATATCTAAACATACCCAAACATAGAAAAGGGACAAGAAAAATGTGCTATTATCATCTTTGGAACCTCCATCATATAAGTTGTCCATTGCTGACCAAAATGTCATTATGCACGCATCACTGTACTTCCACCTAGCCAGGCTCAATTACAGTACAGCATAGCAAGGAAATGACAGTCCTAGAGAGATGCAAAGTGGCACGGAGGTTAAAAGTATAAACAGTAAAGCCATACGGCCTGGGTTCTGGTCCTGGTCCTCTGCTCACTGGCTGTGTGACCCTGGGCTATTTGCCTAACCTTTCTGGGCTTCGGTTTTATCATCTGTAAAATGGAAACACTGATAGTAGCTGCCTCAGGAAGTTGTAGTGAGCATCACAAGCGCTGCCTCGTGGAGCTTTTAAAAATAAAATAATGTGTATAATGGGGCTAGGCAGGGCATAAAAAGCCACACAATCCTAGTCTCCTGAGAACTTGGCTCTTAACAAATGTACACAAGCAGATATTCTTGGCCTGCCCCACAGAGAAGAACATCCAACTCAGTGGAGAATGGTCATGGAAAGGTTTGCTCCCGTTACACGAGCCGGAAGGGGCCAGAACTGCAGGGAGGAAGCACAGCGACTGGGCAGAGAGGAGCCACTCCGGATGAGCCCTGACTCAGGAAGTGGCCAGGGGGTGGACAGAGCACCAGACCAGGAGCCAGGAGTCCTGGGGCTAGTTCCACTCTGCAACAGCCTCGATGTTTGCCCTTGAACAAGACCCCCACATCCCCACTCCACATCCCATTCCAGCCTGGGCTTCAGTTTCCTTATGTGAAAAATGAGGGAGAAGATCAGCTTAAAGGCCCCTCCAAATGATTCTTGGATCCTAAACTCAGGTAGCTCTCGGCAATGCTATTATTGAGAGTCTGGCCGCGGGGGACCTGCAGACATCACTAAGTGACAACCCCGTACCTCTACACAGCCTCTCCCCGCTGTCTACAGCTCACTGCTTCCCAAACATCACCCCCTGCAACCACTTCCCGCACTTTCTACCTCCCTTTCTGAGCTGGGACGGGAGCGGAAGACGGCTGGACTCCAGGAGGGTGTGTTGCCCAGGGGCTGGTCCACAGAGGGGCGATGTGCAGAGGCCAAGGGGCACCAGGAAGAGCTCTGGCGGGTACTTACCGCAGGCCCAGTGAAGGGCACATGATCACAGTTCTCCTGCCAGGACTGGTTGAGGCTCTGGGCAAACTCTTGGAAGAAAGCATGGGATTGGTTGAAAATGGAAAATCCCAGGATGTTGACACGATCATCCACAAGGCTGTCCATTCTCTGGAGTGAGAACTCCTGGAAAGACCCAGCATCAGAAATAAGAACATAGTTAGGAAAGGGTGAAGTGAGGGATGGACTTCGGTAGAGCACGTCCAGGTACCTCATTCTAGTCCAGAGAACACCAGAGAGTCTGTTGGGACCTAGGAGTCCAGAGTTAATGAGAGTTTTTCTAGGAGTTAACACTGTGACAGTGGAGGGTGAAGGAGGAAAAAAAAAGCAGAATGATCTCTAAACAAGTATATACAAGATGCACCAGCTAGAGAAAGAAAGAAAAAAGCCATGTGCCCAGTGGAGGCAGCACTAGGCACACGGGGTTTTTTCCACGGGAAGTGGGATGCTTGAGCGGTGTCTTGAAGGATATATAGGCATTTTCTGGGTGGAGAACTGTGGGTGGTCAAAGGCTACTCCAGCCAGAAATCCCCACGTATACAAGGGCACAGAGCTGAGAAAGTGCATGGCCTTTTCAGTCAACTGCCCGTGCTGTACTTGTACTTTGATGAAGACGTCACTTCTTAAAGTGTGATTCTACCGTCAGCATCATCCAGGTTCCTTTTTAAAAAATGACAGGGCTGGGTGCGGTGATTCACACTTGTAATCCCAGCACTTTCGGAGGCCGAGGCAGACGGATCACTTGAGGTCAGGAGTTCGAGACCAGACTGACCAACATGATGAAACTCCATCTCTACTAAAAATACAAAACTAGCCAGGTGTAGTGGTGCATTCCTGTAATCCCAGCTACTTGGGAGGGTGAGGCAGGAGAATCACTTGAACCCAGGAGGCAGAGGTTGCAGTGAGCTGAGATCGTGCCATTGCACTCCAGCCTGGGCAAGAAGAGCAAAGCTCCATCTCAAAAAAAAAAAAAAAAAAAAAAAAAAAAAGGATGATTCCTGAACCCCACCTAATACCACCTGAACCCGAATCTGGGGAGCTGAGGCCCAGGAGCTTGCATTTCCAGCAGGACCCTAAGTCTTATACACCTGAAGTGTGGGTTAGCACACTGGATACAAGGGGGCCTGGGAGAGGGATGGTGAGAAACAAAGCTGGGGCAGTCAGCAGACGCCAGACCATAAGAGTGAGGATGTCAGGCTTGCGAATGTGCCCTTTGTCCTAGGTGTCATGGAACCCAAGGGAACTGTCAGCGGAGGAATGCCAAAACCAAGTTTGCTTTCCCAGAACCTCAACCTGAGGGTTTGTGGGTAGGGTGGTGCCTTCATTTACCACTAATTTTTGCATTCACTTGATAAACATTTAAGCATTTATCATGTGCCAGACATGGTTCTAGGCGTGGAGGATACGGATGAGAGGGACACACTTGCTGCCCTCAGGAAGCCTGCAGTTAGTGGAAGAGACAGATAGTAAGGAAACAAATTCATCATCATTTCGTATAGCTAGGGGGATGGGACTTGGGGTGAGGGACTGCTACTTTAGATGAGGCAGTCAGGGAAACCCCATCTAAGGCAGTGATATTTAGAAGCTCAAAGGCGTTCTCCCTGCAACCCATGGTCCTCATGCAATCAGCCGGGTGGGGCCAAGTGACAGTCAGCAGGTGTGAGTGCACCAAGGCCAGTTAGAGTTATAGAGAGGGGCAGTGTCCTCCTCTGAGCTCGGAGCCCTGGCCCCCAAGATCTCCCTGGGCCCTGTACAGCGAAACCAGTCAAGAGGGTGTAGATTATCCAGCTCACTGATCCCTGCTCCCAGAAAGATGCCTTCAAATGTGTGTCAGGCCACCTTTTCACACAAAAATCACATTCATTGCAGGTTCATTCCAAGTGCCTTGCACACAGCTCCACACCCTGGGGGTACACAGGACTTCCAGACCCAAGGACTAGCCCATCAGCTACTCAGCCTGACATGACAGATGGCAAGCGCCTTGGGCTTTCCTTCTGGCCAGGCAGGCAGAAATATTGCTTTCCTCCAGGCAGTCTCCTCTTCTGAAGACTTAGCTGCTGTAGGCCCCTGGCGCCACCCTTGTGTCCTTGCCACACAGCTCCAGTCACTGCCAAGGTCTCAGGCTGCAGGCCTGAGCTCACCTGCCCAGAGCCTGGATTCATTAGCTTACACGTGCAAACTGGAGGTACCAAGCTTCTTCCTTTGAAGCCACCAATGCCTGACAGAGTGGATTTGGATAAGGATTAAGTGTATTTTGGATCCTGCCACATTCCCATTAGGGGAACAAGGACATGCCAGAGAATGTACTGATTCCTACACTGATATTATCTCCCATCTCTCTAACAGGGCAGCTGCCCATGTGCTGTGGGCTATCGGTAGGCACAAGGGGGCAGACGGCTAATGAGAAGAAGATTCATTTGGCAAGGATGCAGTGACTGGGGCAGAGCCAGACTGTTGCGGGCAAACCTGGGCACGGTTGGCAGGGGCTGGAAAATGTCCTCTTCCCTGGCTTCCTTATCATTGTGGGCAGACACATCAGTTCAACTCCATCCTCTCCCCACATGCAGAGCCTGATGGATGGAGGCTCATTTTAAGGAAGCCCTGAGGCCCTGGATGTCCACAGATTCACAGTGGCAGCTGGGGTGATACAGTGGACTCAGGCTTTGGTGTTCAAATCCAGGTTCCTTACCGCACTGGCTGTATGACTTTAAGCCAGGTCTGTAACCTTCTGGGCTTCAGATACTCGTTTTTAAAAAAGAAACAATATTAGCAACCTTATAGGTTATTTCAAGGAACAAGTAAGATGCATGCAAAGCTTAGCATCGTATTTGGCAAATACGACAGCTACTGAAAGACCACAGTGAAATCTGGGGCAGCTTCTGGCTCTCTGCCTCTTCAGTTCCACTTGTCTTGGAAACCTAAGTTAGGAAGGTATTCCCTTCAAATGCATGTTCTAGGTGGAGTAAGAATGAATGAGTTAATTACAGACACTTAGAGACAGTCTACCCAGAAGTCAGCCAGTCTGTCTTCCTGCTTTTTTATTCCTACCTTCTTATCCCTCAATTATACGCAACTTTCAAAGGCCAAACCAGATAAAAAGATAAAAAGATTCCAGAAGTTTCCTTGATAATTTGTTCTGTTTATAATGACTCATGGGATAGCCTGTGGAAGGACAAGGAAGGGGGAGGGGCACATTCTTTTACTGCCATTTCCCACGACACTCTAAGATTATAGTATCTAAGAATCCTTACAGTTAGGAAATTCTTTTCATCTAAACTTAGACTTTCCTGCTGCTATTGAAGACTATTGTCTAAAAGAACATGGGAAACAGCTGACCACCGCTAGTTTACAAACAATGAACATCTTCTGTGCCAGTATTTCTCAAAGTGTGTTCCTCAGGGCATTAGGTTTCCAGAAATTTCATGAAGACAAGTTTCCATGCTCAAATAAGGCTGGAAAACAATGCACATTATATCTGCCTTTTCAAGATTCATAATACTCACTAGCCTATTAAAGGCTGAAAAAAGTACGGCAGCGAAGCAGCTGGTTTCATTTTGTTTAACCCTGAATTTCCCAAACACACTGACCATGGAACAAATCAGGACCGTGGGTTTTTTTTCCTCCTCCAAAATCCATGAGTGCCTGGCAGTAGCATGCTTCAGAACGTAATCTGGGAAATGCTACTCTACATCTATTCAGAGAAACATTTCTTATAAATCCAAAGTCAAGTGGTGGGGGCATTTTGTGGAGACAGATAGTTCATAAAACTAACACATTTCAGGAATGGAAGGGATTAAAGTTCACCCAGTTTCTGCTGCCCACCCATCTTGAGTCCTACCCAGGAATGCACACCTGGCTCACTTAGGTTCCTACTCTGCCTCCCCAACCCCACCCCAGCCACACTGCCTGGCTGGTTGTAACCTTCATACAATGACAGAAAGGGCTGGAAGCAGTCCCTCAGGTGGAACAGGTCCTCATGGGGACCTTGATCCTCTTCTTACAAATGTCCCAGGAAGGGATGTCCTGAGGGTCCCTGCTCCCAACAAGCGTTGACTCCCATTGTCCCAAACCAGGGAACCAGGGTGAAGCACAGAGCAAATGAAACCTGGTAAAGCCAAGTGGTGGGGCAGAGACCAGGACCAGGTCTTCCACGACTCCACGTGTGGGTGGCTTTGTGACAGACCCCGTGTTGCAGTCTTTGTTCACACACGTGGCCTCTCTCTACAGAGGGCTGTGTGTTTCCAGGAAGTAAAGATACATTTGCCTCATTTTTGAACTTCACATTGCAGCTACAGAGTGCTTGATACCTAGAAGCTGTTTGGTCAATGCTGTTTTGAGGACAGTTGATTGACGACATCTTAATGCCTTGGGTCTCACTGTGGCCAACTCTAATACCGAGCACACCCTGTCACACCTCCAGAAGGTGTAAAAACATGCGTAGAAGCTGTGCTAACCACTGACTGTCGCCTGTGAATTGCATTACTGTATTTTTAAAAATCCTGACAGCTTGCTTTCTTATCACTGGGCTTTCACATGAAAAACATTTTTAAAACTGTGTGCATGTGTGTGTGTGTACACATGTGCATACGTGTGTGCAAATCTTTGTGTATACAATGGTATGGAAGGGTCCAAATAGCTATAGTTGAAGGTCAGGTCAGAACCACAAGTGGATACAGGGGGATGTTATCCTGGGATGAAGGAAGGCCTCATGGATAACGGCTTGAGAGCTACACGGAAGGGCGCCCCTCACTTTCTGCAGCAGATGTGCCATGTCCAATGTCCTGGTTTACCAACAGGCATCCATTCACCGTGAGCTGCAGGAAGCTTCATGGGTCTACTGCCTATTCATCACCTGGGCCAGGGAGCAAGAGCAGGCTCTGCGTAGGGGCTGAGTTGGGGATGGGCTCAGACAAGCGGAGGTCCTAGAGCTGAGGTAGTTTTGTTGGAGGAAGAGAGGAAGAGAGGGCCTGTGAAACTGTGAGATTACCATGGCTGCAAGGGGCTGACCATGCCTTATACCACACAGGGTCTGGTGCCAAGAAATACATAGCTTCAGTGTCTGGTATCTGGGAACATGGAGGGATAAGGGAAAGGCTGGGCAGACCTTGTGGGCAGCTTCTGCAAGGGAGGTCTGGGGGAAGCAGTGCCCTGAGGACATGTTCAGCTGGGCTAAGCAGTCCAGTCCTGTCACTGGGGACTGGATTTAGTCAACCCTGGGGACAGGACGAGGTTAGTCAACTACAGCTAAAAGCACAAGAACATTTAATGACCCAGATTAAGTTTCTGTGTTTGACCTGAAGTAGAAAAGCAAGAAACCAAAGCACAGGTCCAGGAGGTGTCCTTAAATCAAGTTCATCTCCTAACTCAGGCCAGATGGGTTAGTAGGGGAAGTGGCATTCCGTGATGTTTTCTGCCCAACAGCCCCTTCCCCTTTGCCTTCCTAAACAATACGTGCATTACTATTCTCCCAGGCACCTAAGCTAGAAACTTCAGAGACAGCCTCGACTCCCTTATTTTTCAACTCCACACCCAGTCAACTGCCAATTCTGTCAAACCTATCTCTTAAACGTCTCTTGAAGCTGTCTCTTTCTTTCTAATCCCACCAGGCCTCGTCATTTCTCCTCTGCAATAGCTGCTATTTAATGGAGATCATGCCTGTGATTTTGGGATACCTAGCCACCATACTGTTCAACTCCCAGGTTCCATTTATACTGATGACCATGTGAATGGTGCCCCTTGGCATTGTGCAATGTGGCAATCTCATCACGAAACAGTAGCATGTATTAGAAAAAGCACAAGTTTTGAAATAAGGCAGTCTTGGTTTCAAACCCTCATTTGACCACATACTGGCCGGCTGATTTCAGGTGGGTCTCTGAACTTTCAGTGTGTTCACCTGTAAAGTGTGGGTAAGAGCATCTACCTTGCACGGGTAATCCATGAGCAGTGCCTGGCACACAGGCACTCGCGGCCTGGGAGTCCTCTTCTGTCCAAGTGCAATCTATCCTCCATGCTGCCGGTGTCACCAAAGTGGGTGCGCTGCCCCACTCTCCTCCCTTTTGCTGGTCCCCCTGAACTGCTGGGCCCTGCCAAAAGGAAAGATCTGGCCTGGAGGTCTTGCCTTTCTCTTTCTCTTCCTCTTTGCTTGGAAAGAGATGATTCTTAGCTACTTGTCAAATGGGAAAAGTTTTGCTAAATAAGTCACCACAGGCTGGGCGCAGTGGCTCACACCTGTAATCCCAGCATTTTGCGAGGCCAAGGCAGGTGGATTACCTGGGGTCAGGAGTTCAAGACCAGCCTGGCCAATATGGTGAAACCCCGTTTCTACTAAAAATACAAAAATTAGCCAGGCGTGGTTGCGTGGCATGTGCCTATAGTCCCAGTTACTCGGGAGTCTGAGGCAGGAGAATCACTTGAACCCGGGAGGCAGAGGTTGCAGTGAGCCAAGATGGTGCCACTGCACTCCAGCCTGGGTAACACAGACTCTGTCTCGAAAAAGAAAATAAGTCACCATAAGATGCTAATTGCTTGGTGTGGCGATTTGTGTTGAGATAGATGCCTTTAGTTGAAATTCCAGATCTTCCAACCATGAATAATCACAAGAAAGCAGTAATTCTAATAATAACTACTACAATTTACTGACCACCAACTGTGTGCCAGGCAAAACTGAGCACTTCACTGAGAACATGGGAGAGCTGAGGTTCGCCTCACATCGCATCTGTTCAGCATGAACAATCCAGACAAGGAGTCACAGCAAGTACCAGGTGCAGCAGGTGGGAAGGAATTCGAAGTCAATGCAGTACAACTGCAGGCTTGTGTGGCTACGATGGCTCAGAGAAACAGGCAGTCGAATGCAGCTTGGTGAACTTGGCCAACTTCTGCTGAGAGCTGTCCAGCAGCCTCAGCCACCCCTAGTAAAATCTCTCCACGGTCATCATTATTTGAGCCTCAAATACTTCCCTGCTGGCCTGTGAACTCCTGGAAGGCAGAATGGACTGTCTCACTCATTGCTGTGTCCCTGGCACCTAGAAAAATCAGTGAAACCAAAAACTGCCTTCTGGGCTCAATTAAACGGTTAGGAGAATAATTATGCTGGGAAGAGTGAGTATGGGTCTGGAGTCGCGGCATTTTACATCATACACTGTCTGTGGGCATTTTGACCTAGATTTTCCTCTCTGAAATCCCACATTCCAAAAACCAATCTTTTTTAAAAAAATCTTTTATTTATTTTTATCTTTTTTAATCAGAAAAGTTTCCTCATTTTAAAATGGGGGAAATCAGACTTCACAGTGCCATTGTGAGACTCAAAAATGATAACACATAGGAGAGCTCTGTGCAGACTGGAAGCATGATACAGACTCCTTGAGTTATTACTATTATTAGAAATAATAATAGAATAGCTCAAGGAATGCATGTTTCATGTACTTTCAGGGATCATTAGCAGGTTGTGAGGAAGGCAGTGTGAGGAGGCCTTCCTGAAGCCCACCAGATCACGCCACAAAGGTGGCCATCTCCGGCGTCTGCATAAAGCCCTCAGCCCCAGGTAGCCCAAGAACCTTAACAGCTCCCTTCCCACCAGGGCCACAGGCAACCTATAAAAGATGTCACCCCAACACTTCTATGACCTCTGAAATCTCTCCGAATGTGAACACCTGGACCCACTGGGGTTTTAACTGTCCCTATTTGCAGCCTCTTCACTCCAGAACTGGCTCTGCTTCTTAACAGTGGTGTTTAAAATCCTTAACTCCCTTAACAGTGGGGTTTCCAGCAGTCCCTCATGTCTTGCCTGCTTTCACCCAGGCCTCAGCCTTTGATCCTCTCTGCTCCATGCTCAGCCCTGGACCCTGACTGCCTGGGAGAGGAGGCTGGCAGCCTCATGTCACCCACGTCAAAGTGATTTATGAAATATCAATTTATTACTGAGTATAACAACATCAAATGCTTCCACGGATGTGGCTGAATGAAGCTTACAGGGCACTTTCATGCACTGCTTTTGGGTCTCCCAACCATAATTGGAAGTGGACAGAACAGGTTTTATTCATGTTCACATGTGGTACAAGAGGAAACCATGGTGACCAGGAGTTAAATGTCTTGCCCCTAAGACAGATATGGAATTAAGATCCAGGTCCTTGGTAAAGAAGACCAGTGATTATTCTATCTTCCCTTATTCTATTTTCCCTTGTTCTATCTTCCCTTATTCTATCTTCCCTTATTCTATCTTCCCCACCGTGTGCTCAGCACCGGGCTAGGCCACTAGGAGGTGGTGTCGGGCCATACCCCATCCCTGAGATTACTAATGATTGACAACTTCAAATGTTCTCACCCCAGGAGTCCTGAGAACACTAAACAATTCTAATTTCTTAGAATATTATTATGAAGTTGAAAAGGAGGAAGATAGCCTTAAGACTGTATCACTCTTTAACTTGAACTCTTTATCTTCCCACTTGGATCTGCTTCCCTCCCTTGGTTCCCTGTTTGTGAATGTCACATGATCCACCTGTCAATCAAGCTAGAATTTAGAATGCATCCTCCACTTCCATGTTCTCACTGTCCCCATCTCATTCATGTAAGCAGGTATGCACTCGTTTATTGTCATTTGAGGACATTTTAATTTCTTTACATCTCTTGAATCTGATCCCTGCCCTCCACCCCATCATCTCTACCTCAAATCAGATCCTCACCAGCTGGGTCCTAGACTACGGACTCACTGGTTTCTCTTCCTTTAGTCTTGCACTTCTGCAAGTTCCTTCTCCATGTTATTGCTGGAGTGATCTTTCTAAACTCCAAATTTGATCATGAACTTCCCCCTCGCCGAATACTCCTTTACTGCATACAGGACTCCTTTATTGCATACAAACCCTTGGCTAGACATATAAGTCTTTTCATGCTATGATTCCTGTCTACCTTTTCCTCAGTGTCCACCTTGACCTCCTCCATCACTCAAGCCTGGCAGAAGTGGCCACTCAGTCATGCCCCCATTACACCTCATCTACATACCTGTCATCACTTGGAGCTTTTTACCGCGAGTTTGTTCAAAGCTACCTCTCCAAGGACTAGATGCCATTTGAAATAAATGCACTTACATTATCAGTGTTCACTGTGGTGCACCCCATACAGAAAGAAGTCAAGGCTGTTGACTGAAAACATTTAGGAAGGGAGCACTTGTCAGGCTGTGCCTCATCTCACCCCATTGGCAGCCTGGCCCTCTCACCTGTCCAAGGCTCTTCTTCATAGTTAGATCCATTCACTGCTCCTTGGGATCTAATGCATCGCAGAAACCAGGCCCCAGACCCTTGTCTTAGAAGTCCCCTCTTAGCCTTTTTGCAGGAAAGCCCCGGAGCCACCAGAAGTCCAACATCTCCTGGGCACGCTTACATCCTCTCCTTCCCTCCTGAGCCCACTTAACTGTGGTACCTGTCTGTCTATTTATCTGCATCAAAGCCTGTGCTGTCTGTGTAGGCTGGGAGATGGCTTTTTGTGTAATAGGTCTTTGAAGACAGTAGCAGCTGGGAGGCTAATTCATACCTGTCAATGAATTTCATTTAATAGGAGATTGGTCCTAAATCTCCCAGCTTTGGATTCTTCTCCCTGAATGTTTCGTATTCATTTAGCCCCATAACCTGGACATGCACATCCCTTCCTCCCGGGAACTCTGTCCTTTCTCTGCTTTTCTTTCCCAACATGAGTCCACAAACAGGACTTCAAAGGCAGACCATATTCCATCTTGTTCAATGCTCTATCCCCTTCACCGTATCTTGTGCTTAGCAAGTGCTCAATACACATTCATTAAATTAGTTAATGTTCACCTGCAAACACTCATCAGGGTAGAACTACCTTTACAAAGCCTTCAGTCACATGCTTCCAGAAAGAGGAAGGCAGAGGCCAGGAGGAAAGCCCTCTTACCTCCTCGGCAGCAGCTGGGTCTGTCTTCATTTTTTTTATCTACAAGACTGTTCTGGGTCTCTGGGTGCGAAATAAGTAGTTACTAACTGTGTGGTTAACTGTGCAGCTGAAACCTCAGGAGGTCAAATTGACATAAGAACTGGTGGACACCTCGGGCTCTCCCCTTAGGCTGCAGTGAGCTACCGCTTTTCTGCAGGCTTGCTTTCTTCTTCAAGCACGGATCAGGATTCAGCGATCAGGCCTCCTGTTTATACATCAGGTACTAAACCTCTCCTTTCCCAGGTCCCAACACATTAGAATCAGGCATGCAGAGATCCTAGGCACCCCCAGCCCCACCATCTCACCAGGGGTACAAGGAGTTGTTTAGGAAGATGAGTGATGCTGTCAATCAGTGGCCTCTGCTCCTGACTAATTTACGTGCTCCATATTGACAGCAGGATCAAATAATGGGTTCTCCACAAGGGCTGGGCGTCTTGCTGACTCTGCTGTGTTCTAGAGGCCACCAGGCTCTCAGATAGGTTCCCACAGTTGGGGGGGTGGGGGCTGGAGGTGGGGATATGCATAACAGTTTTGCAGCTCTTGGACACTTTTTAGATCTTAGTTTCACTCACTCCTCCATTCATTCAACAAAAACATGAGTGTCTCCTTGAGAACACACATCATGCTGGGCACTAGAAACAGAATGATAAGCACATCCCATGCCTGTCCTCAGGATGCTTAAACTTAGTAGCAGGTGGAGGGCAAGTCCTGAAGTGTGGTTAATTACATGGTGCGGCACGTATAAAGTGGTCTCTTCTACCAGAATTGCTGCTGATATTCCTGAGCTGAGAGTTGACTGCAAGTTGAGACCCGAAAGCTGAGCAGGAGTCAGCCAGATAAAGAGGTAAAGAGGAGTTTCATGAACAAAGAAACCACAGCATGTGCAGAGCCCCAGAACAGCAAGAGCTTATGACAGATTCAGGGACCTGCAAGTCCTTCAGTATGGCTGGGGTGTGCAGTGGGAATGGGAGGTCACCGGAGTTATGTTAAAGGGTCAGACTTTATCCTGAGGGTAATGGGGAGACAGACACCGAAGGGTTTTAAGCAAGAGAGCACTATGATCAGGAATGGTTTTAGGACTATCTTAACTCTCTGCCAAGATAAAAATCCAGCTTTGGAATTCACAGGAGAGGCATCTACCACGTGAGCTATGGCTGGAGGCTTCAGTGGGATGGGCAGGCCTCGGGCTTGCCACTGGGCTGTGAACGTGAGGGAAGCTTCAGATGGTGATTCACTGAGCTGTCGATGCCTTTGACATGGAGTGGAGCCTGACTGAGGATGGAGAAGCTGGATTGCTTAATAATAACAGCAATTGCTACTCCTAATGGTGCTTGTAATACAATAGCACTTATAATGTAGTAATAATAATAATGCGATTTGCCATAATGCCTTTTATTCTCAGTCTCCCTCTGCTTTCCAAACATTCATTAAATCTCAAACACACTTCTCAGCAGGGCCCAAATTCCTCAGGGCCACCAGCCTCCCTGCTAGCCACAGCAGTTTCAAGAGGCCTTGGTTTGCCCCTTTGCCTTGGCTGTCAGTTTTCCCTCAGGGGCTGGTTTACAGGCCATCATCAGGACGCAAGGGATGGGCCCTGCCCTGAGCTCCGCCTTGCTCCAGCAGAGACAACACAGAGTTTATCATTTGCATGATCAAGGGATGTATGGATTTCCTGCCTCAAGTGTCTCCAGCACTCTCCTCCCGGTGCCCTGGCCCCAGATCTCTCCTTGTATACCCTTTCACCAGATGGTAGAGGAGAAAGGAAAATAAGTAAACTAATTTACACAGTTGGCATGTGTGGTAGGCAGGATTCTAAGATGACCCCCAAGAAACACACACACACATACACACACACACACACGCATTCCCCAGGACTGTGACTATGATGAATTTTACCTCTGCAATTAGGTTACGCTATATGACGCAGTTGGCTTCAAAGAAGGAGATTATCCGGATGAGCCTGACCTAAGAGTCCTTTAAAAGCAAAGAGTTTTCACTGACTATTTGCAGAAGAGGAAGCCAAGGAGACATGAAGTGAGCGAGGGGTTGGACTACAGGGAGGTTCCCTGTTGATGAGATGGAGCAGTCATGGGGAAATCTCTTATACACATCTAGATGTGTATAAGAGACAGACAGGGAGGTTCCCTGTTATGAGATGGAGCAGTCATGGGGAAAGGATCCAAGAATGGTCTCTCGAGGCTAAGCTGTCCCTAGCCAAGAGCCAGCAAGAAAACAGATTTCATTCCTATAACCACAAGGAAGTAAAGGAAGTAGATTCTGCCAACCACAGGAATGGGCTTGGAGGGGGACCCTGTGCTCCAGATGAAAATGTAGTCGGTGACATTCAGATTTCAGCCTGAGCAGAGAGCCAATCATGCCATGCTGGACTTCTGACCTACGTGACTTTGCACTAATAAATGCTGATGTTTTAAGGTGCTAACTTTGTGGCAATTTGTTACACAGCAATAGAAAACCAATACAGCACAGAAAAGCCAAAAAGATCAGTTTGACACGTACAAGATGTGGGCTGGGAGGTAAAAAGCAGATTCTCATATCTGCCACTTATTGAGTGAAAACCCTTAAACATCTCCGAGCCTTACTTTCGTACTGCGTAGAACCGGAACACCCACCTTGCAGTGTTATTCTGAGGGTTAAAGATCTTGAGTGGGCCGGGCGCGGTGGCTCAAGCCTGTAATCCCAGCACTTTGGGAGGCCGAGACGGGTGGATCACGAGGTCAGGAGATCAAGACCATCCTGGCTAATACGGTGAAATCCTGTCTCTACTAAAAATAGAAAAAACTAGCCGGGCGAGGTGGCGGGCGCCTGTAGTCCCAGCTACCCGGGAGACTGAGGCAGGAGAATGGCGTAAACCCGGGAGGTGGAGCTTGCAGTGAGCTGAGATTCGGCCACTGCACTCCAGCCTGGGCGACAGAGCGAGACTCCGTCTCAAAAAAAAAAAAAAAAAAAAAAAAAAAAAGATCTTGAGTGGAAGGTGCTGGGCATGGCGTCTGGCACACTGCTGGTACTCAGAGCCAGCAACGCCTGTTGTGATAATACCAGCTTTGGGAAATGGGCAGATTTTTATTATTAGACTCTCTTCATTGTGAATAATTGGAAATTGCTGAATCAGCAGACAGAAGGAAGGCCGAGGTATTTCTCATTAAATTAATGAGACTTCGGAATCTTCAACAACTTTGTGACAGAGGTCAAGGCAGCTTCCTCTCCTCCCAAAGCTCTATTAGATAGAAGGCCTGGGCAGTCAAAGGCGAGCATTTCCATTATGTGTCCAGAGATCAGAGATACTGAACCACAGTAGTCTCCAGGGCCTTGTTCTTATTTCAGTTTGATGTATTTTATATGCACGGTCTGATGCACCCAGTCACCAACACACACGGGCATAGAAATTGTGTGTGTGTGTGTGTGTGTGTGTGTGTGTGTGTGTCAGGGGCAGATACAAGCAATACATTTCAATTTTTACTAAATGGATGCTACACAAATATTTCAAACTCAGCTCTGGGAGCCCCGTGGGACTTATCTTCTCTGTCATGCTATTTGTCAAACATCAGCAAAGGGGTTGTCTGATAATTGGTTCCTTTGATGCAAAACAAGAGTTTCTTCACCTCCACCAGGGTCTCAACACCCTCTGTTGAGTTCAGGGGTGCTGCATTCAGACACTAAATGCTTCTTCAGTTTCTATTGATTTCCTGGCAATGCCCATTCTGTTCTCACGCCCCCTGTCCCCCTTGGTTAGGAACTGAGGGTATCTGGAAACTCCTGCCTCACCTTGGATAACCAGATCTCACTGAAAGGCCCAGGGGCTGGCTCCTCTTCCCCTACCCGAGCTCTGGGTGGGATAAAGACCTAATTGGTTAATTTTCATTTTTAGTAATCCTGCATCCCCAGGGTACACTGGCTGGCTATTCTTCCAGGATAACTGACAATAATGCCTCGTTTTCCCCCGATATACTGACTCATCAGTCCCAGCTGAGACCCACTCTTGCTGTGGGTGGAGAGCAGATGAAGGGACCCAAATCGAACAGCTTAATATTGGGGTACTCTTGGGGAAAGTTCCCATGCAGCTTGGGGCCATTCTTCTGATCACCTGAGCTTGCCAAGGGAAGGGTCTCATCTCTGATACCTTTTTCTCCTCTTCCTCTAGCCCAATAGGACTGGGTGAACAGCCACATACCCACCAGCCAAGTAAGGCAGTGGCTTGATTCAAATGCCCCCTGAACCAGAGCCTGTGCTAGGTACTGTTAGCATAAGGAGAGGGAAAGTCAGAAGTACTGAGGAAAGAGCGGCCGCCTATACATGCTGGCAAGAAGAAAGGTGAACAGAGCACAGGAGGTAAGCCCTGCCCACCTGGGGCTGCCTGGAGCTCCGGATGAAGTTCATCGATGGCATGGAGCATCTTAGAGTCAGTCTGTACCTGTGCCTACTACATCCCCTGCTCCCTCAAGGGCTTCCCGGCCATCCTCCCTGCAGCATTCCTCCTCCAGGAGGGAGTTTCTCCTGCCTTGGATCTCAGGGCGAGAAGGCTTCCAGGGTCAGGAACAGGGATGCACTCCAGTGCTGGCAGAATAAAGTTCACCTTTCAGATGCTTCTTCCTAGCTAGCACCGGAAGCAAACCAAGGCTACGCCACCTTTAGGACGGGCCTAACCTCCCTGTTCCTGCCCTAGGGAAGCTCTGGTTTCCATTCTCTTTTTAAGCCAGTAGGGCCCACAGCCTGGAAGAGGGACGCTTGTTGACAGCTATCCAAGCGGTAATCCCTGGGTCTGGGATGTTAGGATATTTAGCCTGGGACAGGCATTTGTAACAAGCCACCACCAAGCTAAAGGTGCTGACTCAGGTCCACTTGGGACTCACACCTTTCCTCTTCCCCTGTCTTACATAGGATAGTAAGTTGGCTGACCGTGTGGAGTAATATGAAAGCTCTGAAAGGTTCTCCCCACCCCCAAAATACCTTCCTTACAAGCTCCACAATTTCTCATGCAATCTGCTTCCTTGGTTAAGGCCTTAGTTAAAAAGCAAATGTTGTCTGGGATGCATGAGCCATTAACTGTGTGTATCCCCCACTTAGAATGTCCTTCTCTACCTGGCTGACTCCCATTGATTCTCCAAGGCCCTTTGGATGTGGCCTATTCCAGGAAGCTTTTGATGAACCTGCCAGGCTAGTCTGGAGGCCCTCCTCTGATGGCCCCATAATACCCTGTGCATATCTTCATTACTTTATTGAACCCACTGATTTATGATAATCGGCGTGTGTTCTTCTTCCCCTGACCTCCTGGAAGGTCAGAATTTTATTCTTCATTCTATACCCGACACATAGCACAGTAAGTGCTCAATTAATACTGGTCTAGGGAATGTGTGAACTGTGTGAGTGAGGAGACCTCCTCTCTCTACTCCTGACTCACTGTGAGAGCCTGGCCAAGTCACTTTCCCTCTTCAGTTCTGTTTACTCAACTGTAAAAGGATGAGATTTAGTTAGATGCTCTCAACAATCTGAAATAATTTAATGTTGTCATGGACATTAGCACCTTGGCATGAACTGGATTTTCAGATTGTGCCATCATCTCCCAGGGCTCTGTGGAGCAGGTGAGGACACAGGACAGGTACTTCTGGGTAAGGGAGTGGTAAGAGATTGAGATAGCTCACAAGACACGGGTGCTTCCCCACCTTGGGGTATCTGGACAGTTGAGTGCACTGCAGGGATGAACCAGCCAGACGAGGACACTGGAAAAACCGAGAAGAGGAGGGTGGCCGATTTCATCTGGAAAACAGGCTGGCCAGGAGAATTCATCTGGTTGTTCATTACGTATTCATCCAATCCATAAACTCAACAGAATTTCAGAGCTGAAAGGTCTTTGGAGACCTTCCAGCTTGTCTCCAGAGGAGAAAGGGCTTGTCCAAGATCACACAGTCAGTGGGACAGCCAGGACAAGACCCTGGGCCTACTGATGCCAATTCCAATGTTGAAATGTCCGGCAAATGTGCGTAGCAGCAGGACATCATCTCACTTGAGACTCCCTTGGCTGGCTCTGGCTCCACCTCTCTCCATCCCACTCTCCTGCTCCAGGCACAAAAAGGACCATAACTTACCACTGCCTACATGTCACTCTCCAATTGCCATCTCCAACCCATCCTTCATTAAGGGAAGCCATATCTGTAAACCCTCATCCAAACCCCCAAAGAAGAACTACATGCTCCTTCCTCTGAGCTGCACACCTCACATTAATAGATGCAGACCTTTTCAATTCACATCCTGCTGGACCACATCCTCCTAGTCCTTATATCTCCCACCATACAGCAGGCACTTAATAGATGTTTGTTGAATAAATGTAGTTGATGGTAGCATTTTCCATAGGTAAATTGCCTAATCATAGCTGGCTAGTCATTTTATAATCCTATAACTTGGACCAAGGAACGTCAAGCTGTCAGCCACAGTTTCCACAATGCAAAAAATAAATCTGCAGTCAATGCCTCCTGAATCCCCTTGTGATTCTCTCTGTTGTTTCTCCTTCTGAATATACCTCCATCTTCCAACAACCATGTGCAGAGAACAGGTACAGGAAGGTTAGCAGCTTTGGAAAACACAGTTTTGGATCAATAGCATCTCTGTAAGAAACTGCCGTGCCCATGTACACCCAGGAGACACCTGTCACCGCCAGACCTGCCACCTCTCAGGGTTTGCATTTGGTGGGGTGGTACCTTGGCAGCTCACACTGACACAGGAGGAGCTTTCACTCCATTACTCTTTTTCTAGTTGCACTAAAAACATATTTATTCACCAAAGTATACTATATTATGCAGAGTGGCTCTCCTAAAAGGCTCCATAAAGCTGAAATATGTGGATACTCTTAATAATTTTACAATAAACTACACTTTGGAATCAATTGCTCTGGCACTAGAAAGTTGTCTGGCTGATGGATTATAACTTCTGGCTGTGTGCGTGTGTGTGTGTGTGTGTGTGTGTGTGTGTGTAGAAGTGTGCATAGGGATGTGCGTGTATTCGTTCAAGTGTGCCTGTTGCATTTTCCGTGAAGGATTGAAATATGTGGAAAAGGCTCAAGCATCCTGGGAACTATAGTTCCAACGAGGTGAGAGGCCAATTGAAATGTTTCTGATAACAGCTGTAGAGTTTTGGAAAGCTAGAGGCAGTAAATCAGGAAACTGAGGTCTAAGGATGGAAATACTCAACAGGGAAGTGAGGAAAAAAAGAGGGAAGGGAAATAATATTTACTAACAACCCTCAGGATTAGAAACTTCCCAAGGTGTTCACAAAATAATGTTATGAGATAAGCATTATTATCTCCATTTTACAAGAGGGAAAACTGACAGGCCAACAGGTTAAGTAACTTGCCACATGTACATCTAATGTATGGCAGGGCCCAGATAGGAACTCAAGTTCTCTTTGATCTGAGGCCCTGGCAGCTTCCATTAAACCATATCTCTATCCTCAGTGTCAACACAGTAATCAGGCTCACCCAACCTCATATGCCAAGCCACTGGGACAGAAGACAGGACTAGATCACTTCGTAATGGCCTTTATAACCTGAAGGAGAGGTTTGTTTTAAAGACCCTTGGCTTCTGGCTCCGTGAGTCAGCTGCCAGGTGTTGGCCCGAAGACACCACATGATCAAGGCTGACCAGGGCATGGTGCGGCCAGTGAAGGAAACAGTCCCAGGTGACAGCGAGACCACTTGGCACAATCAGTCTGACTGTCCTTGCACTCTTCTGCCTTCCCCTGCCTCAATGATCATTCTTGGTGCCAACCCTGGGCCTCAGGTTTTGACATCACTCTCACTCAGCAGAACCCCTGAAATTGTGTCTCTTGGATCCTGAACTAAACCACCCTGCATGGGCCTGCACAACCTTAACTTCAAATCTGTCCAGCTCAGAATGGGAGGAAGGGTATTCCAGATGGAGTAGCTGTCATGTAGGCTACTCAAGTACCAGGGGGTACTGGGGAATAGGGAACAGGGCCCAGCTCTCCTCGGCTGAAATGCAGATAGCTTCCTTCGTGCCTGAGGCTTAGTTGGGATGAACTGAATTCCTGTGGGATGTAAAGAGATGAGTTATCTCACTTAGCCAGCCCTTCTACTCCAAGAACTCCAGATACTACGGAATGCTCCATTCACTCATACAATATTTATTGAGTGCCTACTATGCAGGAGGCCACTGGATCTACGGTGATGAACAAGACTGATTTCATCTCGCTTTTCTGAAGCTCAAAGTCTGGTGGAAAGGTTAGCGTAGAAAAAGGGATTCCCACTCAAGATGAATGCTACAAAAACTAGAACGCACGGTGCTGGGAGAGCGTGTGACGCAGACGTAACCCTGTGGGGTGTCAGGGAGAATTCCTGGGGGAAGTGACACTTAAGTAAGACCCAGAAGATGAGTAGCATCAGCTCGCCAAAGCAAGGAGTGAAAGAGTGGGGCTGTGTGCGTTCTCACTTCCTCCTGGAATCAATTATTTTTTCCCTCTCTGTCTGACCTGGGTCCCCTTTCTGTAATAATTTTAGCAATTTCAAATTACTTATGGCTAATCTCTCTGATAAACCTTTGGGAAAATAAACATAGGCTCAGGTCTGCTGACAATAAAATGAACCCGGGGAGGAAAATTGGCTGCACATGTCCTTTCTGCCCAAGCAAGACAGAGACTGGGGCGTGGAGGGGTTGTTCCTGCAGGACTCACTTGGACCTGACTATAGTTTGGGAATCTGAGGAGCTGTCGGGTGAACAGAAACTGCTTCCACAAGTCACACGAACTCCCCAACCTGATGGGGCACTCTCCCCTCTCCCCAGGGAACGTCCCCAACTCCAAGGCATTGTGAACTGAAGTGAAACAGGTTCAAGGCTGAAAAGGCCCTTAGAGATCACCTAAAACAACCTCACAATTTTTCAGATAAAAAACTGAAGCCCGGCAAGGTAAAATGGCTCACCCAGATACAGGCGGTAGAGTGAAGAGGTTAAGAGCTACCTGCCAGGATTCGTGATCTGATTTGATCACCTTGATCAAGATACCAACGCTTTATAAGTCTTAAGCAAGCCTCAACTTGCTCATCTCTAAAATAGGGATAAAACTGTGCCTCCTGCTTCAGTTGTTTTGAGGTTTAAATGGGAAAATAGCTGGGAAGCACTTATTAGCAGTTACTCACAGAAAGTATTCAATAAATATCAACCATTGATATCGCCATGCACCCAGCTAGTTAGCAGCAGGTCTGGAACTTGAAGCCATAGCTGCTTCACTACTAGTCCAGGGCGTCGCCTTCTATAATAATGAGGCTTCCTGCTGGCGTACTCCTTCCCCCTGCCTTCTAACATGGCATACCCAGCTCTCAGTCCCTTCTCTCTAAAGTCCCCGAAAGAAAAACTTCGGGTGACCACTACCTCTGTTGACACCCCACAAATGGCAGCCTACCCTCCAGCACAGTGATGGTGCCAAGAGCAGGGAGCTCTGGCCCTGCCTGGGGAATGGCAATGAAATAGTGGCGATGGTGTCCAGCTAGTCACACCACCTGCAATGCCGTAGCAGCTCAGTGACCAGCAGAATGCACAACCTCCTGCTTTCAGCTTCCAATTATTTCCCACCTTTCACTGGCAGTCCCTGACTTTTGACCCTTACCCTTAAATCTCAACACTTCTCTCTGCCGAGATGGCAGCTCCTGCCTTTGGCACAGGGCCCACTTATGTTCTCTGACAATAGATTGGGGTGATTTTATCTTTTCTATTAGGCAGTGACTGCATATCTCTCTGGGTTCATTAGTAGCTGGATAATCCCTCTAGATTTATTAGCTCAAATTGAGCTTCCTCCTTCATCTTTTCTCTTGTGGCATCAACCACTCCTGCTGTCTCAACGGTAGACTGGTTGCCCAGAGGCCCTTACTTCTTTATGTCTTTTATCCAAACTTCCATCAATCTTGCACAACAAAGGTTTTCCCCAACCAAACCCAGAGGCCAAGTGGAAGACAGAGACTCCCTTGCAGAGTAAAGAGCAGAACAAGCACAGTGCATCTATAACTGTCCTATGCGTGCCCTCCTTGGATAAGAGAACACAGGGAGCTGACATCCTTATAACTAAGTGCTGATCTCCACTTTTAGGATCAGTTATCCTCTAAAAAGACAAGCCAGGGCTTGGGATGCTAATTTCTTTTTTAGCAATACATGAAACAGATGTGTGATGATGATTGACAATTTAATAATGTGGCAGAAACTGTTTTGTGGTCATTAAACCCATTTCCTGTTCTCCCTGGGCACATGGCTAGACTACGTTTCCCAGCTTCCCTTACAAGTGAGTGTGGCCATGTGATGAATTCTAGCCAATGGAATTGGGAGCTGAAATAATATGTGTCGCTTCCAGGCCTGACACATAAACCCTCCCATGTATGATCTTCCACGTTGTTTTCCTAACACTGGTCTCTAAGAGGACACATTTATAAACCAGAAGAAGACTGGGCCCTTGAATAACCTTACGGAATGCTACTCACCAGGAACACCCTTTTGGAACTTCAATTGAGTAAGAAATTTACTTCCACTGTATGACACTATGATATTTGGGGGTTTATCTGTTATAGCAGCTAGTATTACCTACCTGGTTCAGTGTTATCAGTAGCTAATTTTTAAATCTTACTAAGATTGTTAAAAGATGGATGTTATTATTATTCACATTTTACATATGGGGACAGACAACCCCCAAAGGCCTCAGCTTATAAGCTCCTGAACTGGGGATTTTTACCACTTCCGACTGATTTTAAGGATGCAATTTTTATACATCAGCTACTTTCTCTCATTATAAAGCTTCTTAATCACCAGGACTCTCAACTTCAGTTATGTGGTCTTGCTTCTTCCAATTTGCACACTTCAAATAGAAATAAAAAACACATCTGACTACTTCACACTCATTGGGATGGTTATTATTTTAAAAATGAAAAATAATAAGCATTGTCAAGATTGCAGAAAAACCGGGACCTTTGTACATTGCTGACAGGAACGAAAAATGGTACAGTCATTCTGGAAAACGTTTGGAGGTTTCTCAATAAATAAACGAATAATGACCACATGACCCAGCAATTCCACTCCTAGGCATATACACAAAAGGATTGAAAGCAGGGACTTGAACAGACATTTGCACACCCATGTTCATGCCAGCATTATTCACAATAGCCAAAAGGTGGAGGCAACCCAAGTGTCCATCCATGAATGAATGGATACACAAAATCTGGTGTGTGTGTCTACAGACACATAGTCTACTATTCAACCTTAAAAAGACAGGCAATTCTGATGTATGAATGAACCCTAAACAAAGTCAAACACAAAAGGACAAATATTATATGATTCCACTTATATGAAATACCTAGAGTAGTCATATCCATACAGAGAGAAATTAGAAGGTGGTTGCCAAGGGCTGGGCGGAAAAAAGAATGGGGAGTTTGTGTTTAATGGGTACAGAGTTTCATTTTGAAAAGGTAAAAAATGTTTCAGAGGCGGATGGTATTGATGGTTGCATAACAATGTGGATGTACTTAATACCACTGAAAAGTGTACTTAAATATGGTTAAGATGGCAAATGTTATGTCATATATATTTCACAATAATACAAAGCTTAAAAAAAGAAATGCAATTTCTGACACATGCTGCAACATGAACGAACCTGGAAAACATTATGCTGAGTGAAATAAACTAGACACAAAAGATCAACATTGTATAATTCCACTTCTGTGAGGTACCTAGCTAGAATAGGCAAATTCATTGAGAAGAAAAAACATGGAGGTTACCAGAGGCCATGGGGAGGGGGAATGGGGAGCTATTGCTTAACGGGTACAGAGTTTCTGTTTGGCTTGATTAAGTTTTAGAAATATATAGTGGTGGCCAGGCGTGGTGGCTCACGCCTGTAATCCCAGCACTTTGGGAGGCCGAGGTGGGTGGATCACGAGGTCGAGAGATCGAGACCATCCTGGCTAACATGGTGAAATCCAGTCTCTACTAAAAATACAAAAAATTAGCCAGGTGTGGTAGCGGGCGTCTGTAGTCCCAGCCTCTTGGAAGGCTGAGGCAGGAGAATGGTGTGAACCCAGGAGGCGGAGCTTGCAGTGAGCCAAGATCATGCTACTGCACTCCAGCCTGGGCGACAGAGCAAGACTCTGACTCAAAAAAAAAAAAAAAAAATCGAAATATATAGTGGTGATGGTTGTACAACACTAAGAATATAATTAACGCCACTAAACTGCAAACAAAGGCAGGCAGATTGATTTCTGGATGAGGGCAGAAACTAGTTCTCTGTGTTGCCATGCTTTTATGACTTGGCACAGTAATTTTATTTCTCTTAATTTGTTCCTTAATGGGTCCACTTCATTTTGGCCTGGACTCTTGACCCCTTGCCTCAGTCTACCTGCCACGACTTACTTCCTCATAGTTGCTCTTCGTGTGCCTGACCTCTGGCCATGTGCTGTCAATTCACCTGTCAAGTTCTCATGATTTGGACCTCATAAGCTAACCCTCTGCCCCAGGGCTCCCACCTTAACCAGGTGCCGTTGCCATCTGTTGATCAGAGATTTGCTCCGAGGGGAATGATTCCTGACCCACTAGAACCAGAAGCAGTGGCACGATGCTGTTTCACTTATCAAGTCTCTAACATCAGTGCCGACCACCCACATCTCACTTTGAAATAGATAATATAAATAAAAGGCTCAGATGTCAGCTCACTGTTTCCTATGACTGTGTGCCTTCATCGCTATACTTCCTGTCACTGACTTCCTCCTCTGTTCTGGAGAGGGGCTGTCCCTGTCTGCTGCTCCCTCCTCTCCTGCAGAAGTGTCTCTCTCATTGCCTGACACCTCACTGTCACCCTGTCACTGAGCCCAGCTTCCCCTGTACCAGAGACCTGGCTCTTCCCTGGACTTGCCCAGCTTCTTCCAGCTCTGCCTGTGATCGCCGTGTGACCTCTAGCAGCCTCCGCTCTCTCTGGCTCAGTTCCTCTTATTGCATCAGTCACCTCTGTCACCCAAGGTTCAGGGTTAGCACACTCACTCTTCTGCTGGCTAGACCCTGACAGAGAGAGAAATTGTGTTTCTATAGGGTCAAATGAACTGATGGTTTAGAAGTTCGATTCATGATGAATAATTTTGTCCCAATTCTTGTGATGGTTAATCAACTGACAGAATCCACAGCAGTCAACCTAATTCATTTATGATAGATGCCCTAAATCCACCACTTTTCTTTATGCCTGGATGGGAGTGAGGTATGGGCATTTGATCAATTACTCAGTAATTACGGACACAAATAAACCCTACAATGGTCGGTTCAGTCACACACAAAAACCGTACTACCTAGTCCTATTTCTTATCTGGAAATAAATAAAATGGCATTTTAGGAGTCACTTTCACAGGCCATGCATGGCTGGGGAGCAAAATAAGCATCTTCCATTCCTTTGAGCCCATGGGAGGCATAAGCTGGACTTCTTAAAATAACACCTTCTCCTAAATAAACTTGTACTGTGAGTCTGTTGCTGTGTGTACATTATCTCCCAAAGCATGTGCTATTAGTGTCTACTTACAGAAGAGGTTCCTGGGGCTCAGAAAGGTTAAGCAACCTGCACAGCATCACACAGCCAGTAGCAAGTCAAACAAAAGTTTTGAGTCATGAGTACCTAATGCCAAAGTCCGTACCCTTCCCGTTTACCAAGCTTGTTCTCTAAAAGCTGATCTGAGGACCTACTGCATCACTGTAGCAGAATTCAGAGTGATGAGACATGGTGGAGATCTCCAAGGGATTCAGAGAAAGAAGAAATAAGAATGAAAACCCACTTGGCATCTGTATTGGGGAGAAGGGACTGGAAAATGTAGAAAACAATTCATTATCCTTTGGATGAAGCCTCTCCCTCTATGGCCCAAAACACCAACTGGGCCAGATGCGGTGGCTCACGCCTGTAATCCCAGCCCTTTTGGAGGCCAAGGCAGGCAGATCGCCTGAGGTCAGGAGTTCGAGACTAGCCTAGCCAATGTTGTGAAACCCAGTCTCTACTAAAAATACAAAAATTAGCCGGGCGTGGTGGTGTCTGCCTGTAATCCCAGCTACTTGGGAGGTTGAGGCAGGAGAATGGCTTGAACCCAGGAGGCAGAGGTTGGAGTGAATCAAGATGGCACCACTGCACTTCAGCCTGGGTGACACAGCGAGATTCTGTCTCAAAAAAGCAAAAACAAAAACAAAAACAAAACACAACAAACAACAAACAAACAAAAAAACACCAACTGCAGCTGGGCAGAAAGAGTGGTCCTAAAAACAGTTTCTTTACTATTAGAGGTTTGTCCCTTTTAGAAAGCCAAAGCACTCATGAGAAGCTTCTAGAATATTCTCTCACTGGCAGACTTTTGCAATGGCTCTGCTGTCGTTTCCTTGACTATTATTCAGTCAGCATCACTCAGTTACTTTTCATCATGATTTCCCCTTGCAAACTTACAAACTGTTAATTCCATGAGTCCTGTTGATTCCTAAAGCTCATCTCATCCATGGCCACCCAAAAAGGAGAAAAGTTCTTTGAAAACTGAAAGCATCATAGAGATATGTATTTTTCTAAATATAATGCCTTAGAAACATACAGTACTTTGATATTTACAATAAATTTTTACTTACAGAATTCCATATAAAGGTTTTATATTCCCAGTTTTAAAATGAGAAAACAGGGGTTCAGAGTCACTGCAACTCAACCGAAGGCTCACAGCGAGCATAAGGCAGAGCCAGGACTTGACTCGGGCCTCCTGACTTCAAGGGCCAGTGCTTTTTCCACTAGATAACATTGTCACCATTGTTCTTATGATTTCTATGAATGGGAAATAGTGGTACACTGTGGAGGATGCTGTCTTAAAAACCTCTAAGCCAAGCAACTCCACCTTATTCTGGTTACCGTCCTGGGAACTCATGTTCTAAATGAATGGCTTCCTTCCATCTGCTAAATCACCCCAGTGACACCTCGCTGCCCAGTTCCTTCCTCCTCTACTGATGTTGCCGGCCTAATTTAGGGAGCCTGTCTGGCAGGCTGGCACTGGCCTGCTTTTTCCCTCTCCTCCCTCTATTTCCCAGGCTCCCGAAATGGAACACAACTGTACTTTCATCTCTCTTTGCTCCTCTGCCAACTTGCCCAGGCTCCCCCAGATGCCTCCTTACTTTAAGCAAATGTTTTTGCATTGTTCTGGGAGAAGTCTAATCCTTTTTTCCCTTTTTCCATATTAATGCTCTAATTTACAGCAGCAGTGTTAAGAAAAAAAAAAAGAAACAAAGAAGTTCATCTGTTTTATGTTTTGAGGGGCATGAGGGGGGCTTCTGGGGTGCTGGTAATGCTCTATTTCTGGAGCTGTGTGCTGCTTACACAGGTGTGCTTACTTGGAGAAAGTTTTCTTAAGCTGTGCCTATATAATATGTGTGGTTTTCATCTACATGCACGCTAGACTTCAATGAAGATGCCAACAATGGGGCAGGTATTTTGACAGTGGTGGTGAACTAGGCATTTCTACTCAAGTTCAAGCAAAGGCTGAATGACTTCCTGGCAAGCCTGTTGTGGGAGTCCCTATACCAGAAGAAAGGTCACACTGAATTCCTCTAAGGTCTGTTTCAACTCTGAGAACAAAGGCCTGTCGGATGCTACAGGGTCAACATTCCCACAGCAGCCCCCGGAAAGGACTGTTCGTAGACACCGACAGCTGGAAAAGAACAAGGATCTGAGAGTCTAAGCCTGTCTCTCTGGGCTGACATCTCATAAACCTCACAGGACATTTTAGGACACCTGATCCCTAAGTCCACGTAGAGACTGGACTACAGGCCAGACTCGTTCCTCCTGGACCTATTGAGGCGGCTCCTCCATCATACTACGGCCCAGAATTTGCTTTATGTAGCTAGCGGCGTTTGAATGGCAGCATTAGATTCCCCAAATCCTCATTCTCCTGTGGCTCACAATTGTTGGGATGAGGATTTCCAGGATGCCCTGCCTCTCTGGTTGGCTTCTGCTACTCTGCTTCTATCTCCCGTACTCCCCATCTCCTGGGCTTCGTCCCTCATAATCCACCAATCCTGACCACTGACAACACTCTCTTCCAAGGAGGTGAGCTGTGAGAGCCCCTTACCAGATTAGTGAAGATGTATGTGTAATAGGCTGACACCATCCCAAGTTCGGCTGCCTGCAAGGCAAAGAGAAGGAGATTAGAGAAGAAAACAAAAACTCACTTGAAACAAATGAGCAGTAAGGGTTCCAAGTGTCTGCCATTTGTCTGGCCCACTGCCCTTTGGCACCAGGCAAAACAGAACATCTTGACTGGTTCTTATGTTGCCCTTGATCTTGGAGGATGGAGCAGAGAAATTCTGGTCTCAAGAGTGGGGTCTCTCCACCTCTCCACCTCCACTATGCAGTGGCACGCGTAGTAGCTGATGTTCTTATACACAACATACTCCCACGGTTATAGCCAGATCTTACTGAAACCAAAAAGGCTTTTAGGGAAATGAAGCAAATAATAAAACAGACTACAATAATGATCTCCACAGCTATTAACAATAACAATGGCTAACATTAACCCACTGTTTAGTATGTGTCAGGCACTCTCAAGCATTCTACATGGGATAACTCTATGAGGTTGGCACTATTATTCCTCCCCAACCCCATTTTACAGCTGAGGAAACTGAAACAATGAAAAGCTAAGTGACTTGTATAAGATCACATGTCTCATTACTGGAAAAGATAAAAGCAAATCCAGGCAGCCTAATTGCAGTGCTTATATCCAAACTATACTCCCCCTTCAGGACTGTTACATTGATGGAACCACAAACACATCTCTCTTCGGGCATAGATAAGAGAGTCCGTAGGTTGTAGCAATGAAAACGAACTCCACTCCGTCAGAGTGCAGGGCAGACTCATAAGGGTATTCTTGAACCTGCGGTAACGTCAGAAACAAGTGACTCATTTGCAAACCTGGGTCCTTTATTCGTAGTAAGGAGTCAGTTGCCTGTGACATGCCTCACCCTTGATCACAGCGCATCAGTGTGACATCACTCCACAGCTGAGAATTGCTACATCAGAAGAGTCTCCCTTTTGTCTGATCTTTGTACCCGTCATAAATACCCCTAGCCAACCTTCCCTGTCAGTGTGCCTGGCTTTGAGTGTGACAGGTGCTATAGAAACTGACATGTAGATCAGGTAAATAATGAGCTCCGCTCTCTCCGGGGCCCTCATCCCTCCTGACAGTTGGCTATATTTTCCTAATGTATCCTGCAGCCCTGGGCCACTGGGAGACCGTTTTGTCATGACTATTGAGGTGGATGGAAGAGAAACCAGACCAAGGATGATTACATTTTCCTCTTACATAGTGTTTATCTCCCAAGGAACTCAAATAATTTTGTGAGCATTCTTTTTTTCTTCCTTTGAGTCAGAGTCTCCCTCTGTCACCCAGGCTGGAGTGCATTGGCGCGATCATGGCTCACTGCAACCTCCGCCTCCCAGATTCAAGTGATTCTCCTGCCTCAGGCTGCCAGGTAAGCTGAAATTACAGGCACCCACCACCACACCTGGCTAATTTTTGTATTTTTAGTAGAGACGGGATTTTGCCATATTGGCCAGGCTGGTCTTGAACTCCTGACTTCAAGTGATCTGCCCGCCTTGGCCTCCCAAAGTGCTGGGATTACAGGCGTGAGCCACTGTGCCCAGTCATTCTTACAGGAACCCTCGCAGGCTCCCTGAGGAACAGGTTGGGGGTAATTCTATCATGGTTGTTCCAATGGGAAGCTGGAGGGCAAAGGCTCAGGGGCTGCGGCAGGAGTCTCGGGGCACAGTGGAGCTCAAGGCCTCTTTGGTGAGGCTCCTTCTTCCTCCAGGCCAAGCTAAATTTCCTCCTCCACTTTCAAGAGGATGGTGTGGCAAGATGACCAACCCATCCTATGCCCCACTGCACACACACAATCGCACAGTCCAAGTAAGAGTGCTGCTGCATCTCACCCCTGCCTAGACGGATGCGACCCACTGAGCGAGCCCGCTGCTTACAGCGACGGGCTGGGGGCAGAGGGACCGGGAGGGGCCACAGTCGGGAGCTAAAATCCATTTTGTGAAATCTGCTGTCCTAGAGATAAAAGACAAGAGATCCTTGGTTTTTCTGGGTAAACATGGAGTTTGTTGCTGGAACAGCCGCTCAATAAAATCAGGGATTACTCTGCAAATCCTCCTGAAATCAAGAGATGGCAGAGTGCTGCCAAGCTCCGGGGGCTGGGCTCCCACGTGCACACCGAGTCTCCCAGAGTCCCCGTGTGCTCTCTGCCCACTCTGCTTCCCACCCTTGCTGAGGCCCTGCGAGGCCCTGTTGTGCCCTCCTGGAGGGGGGAGTACGGAACCCCAGGGAAGCATGAGGACAGAGGCCAGGCCTGATGGAACACCTGCCTGCCTGGGAAGGCAAATGGGAAAAGGGAACAGGCTTTCCTGAAGCCTGGCTGCTCATTCATCAGTGTGGCTCCCAGGTCACAGGAGTTGGGGCTGACAGGTGGGCTCAGGAAAGACAGCCCTGAGGCATCGAGCAGAACCATTTGCTAATAATGATCACTACACTACAGGCAGAGCTTCCTTCAAAAGCATGGCCACACACACACACAGGCGCACACACAGAAATCTACAAAGCGTTTTTAATTAACATACCCAGTATTGGCAAGGGTGCTATAAGACACCTATACGCTGCTGGAGAAAGTGTAAACTGTTACAGCCTTTATAAAACGCAATCTGGCAAATCATATCAGAATCCTTAAAAGCATGCATACCTTTAACTCAGTAATTCCACTTCTAGAAATATATGCTGGGGAAATATTCACGAATGTGTATAAAGATTTATGTACAAAGATGTGCATCTCAGCATTATTTATTGTAGCAAAAGATTTGAAACAACCTGTATCTCCAACAATAAAGTGATGGTTAAATAAATTATGGGACATCTGTATGATAGGAAATGAGGCAGCCATTAAAATATTTCTAGAAAAATGTTTAATGACATGGGGAAAATGCATGGCATAGAATTAAGTGGGGACAAAAAGCGCTTACAGGAAAGTTTGTGTAGTATGACAATAATTTGGGGGGAAAATGTGTCTGTAAAGCAGAAAAAAACAGACATCAAAATTTAACTGTGGTTAAACAGCTCTGGGTGATAGGATTGTTAATAATTTTTAGTTTCTTCTATGTGCTGTCTTTTCTATACATTGAAAAATTTCTACAATGAACTAGTAATATTGTTCGAATTTTAAAAATCATAGTGCAACATCAGACGCTGGGAGCCACGGAGGGCAAGAGACTGGCCCCCAGAGGCTTCTACCAGGGCTGTTCAGGCAGGCTCCAGCTACCGCAGGGGGACCTGTGCATTCTGAGCTACCCTCCACAAGGGACATGTATCTGCTAAGCTGAAGCTCTCACTCCCTGCTCCCAACCTTCCCTAAAGAGGGCCCCTCTCCTCCCGTGAAACTTGGAGGAGCTTTTCCACCCTTAATGACTTCATTGATCATAGCTCCAGGCATAAGGAAGACAGAGAAAAAGAAGAAAAGAGAAAAATGCTGTGTTTCTGTGTGTGTGTGTGTGTGTGTGTGTGAGAGAGAGAGAGAGAAAGAGATACCGTCTGTGTGTGTGTGTGTGTCAGTGTGTGTGTCAGAGAGAGAGAGAAAGAGAGAGAATGTGAGTTGGGTATACACACACAGACAGACGTGGCTTTGGAGCTCTGGAAGATTACTATAGCAACGGGCTGAAGGGACAGCCCTCGGTACTGAGAGAACTCATTCAAATCTCTTATTAACTCTGAGTCAAAAACGAGCTGGGGAGGGGCAGCGGGGAGGGAGGGGGGAAGGAGAGGAGACAATCATCTGAGTGTCTGCGGGCTCCTCACAGCTTGGCAGAGGTTAACGAGGAGCCTCGCTGCCCTAGTGGAAGATGGCAGGTTGTGTTTAAATGTGCAATTAAAATGGCATTAGAAGAAGCCAGTGCGCCTAGAGAGGTTGGGGGAGCCGCCAAGGGGCCTGGAAACGGGGCCCGCTCTCTCCGAGGTTCATGCCCAGCCCAGCCACCAGCCCAGGAACTGGCGTCAGGTGACTCTGATGCTGCCCAGCTATTTCCAGCTGTTTGTCCTGTGTGGGGCCCCTAGGCTCCTGATTTCTCTCTCTCTTGGATGAGCCTCACTCACACAGTTCTGGTTTCCAGTGTGCATGTTCTGACTCAGGCGCCAGCACTGCCCCTCCGACTCCAGGAGCATAGGAGACACTACCTGATTTGCAGGTAAGAGAGGGCTGTGCAAGCTCGGCCCTGCTCCACTCAGGGCTGGGCCTTGGACGCATCTGTTTATCTCCCAGAGTCTCAGTTTCTTCATCTGTGGGGGAAGACATTATACCTACCTCACGTCATTGCTAAGAGCTCTAGGCCAGGAGACTGACTGCACAGAAGCTCTGTGTAAACTGTTGTGGACCGTGTCAGATTAAAGACAGAGCTGGCATTCAGCAGCACACACTGGTGTGACGGTCCTATTGTGAAACTACGGAAACATTTCTACACCATTTGGCAAACAGCCTCTGCCCAAGCCCCTTGGGTGCCCCACCCTAGCCCCTCCTAGGAACCCACAGACCTCTCCGCAGAGCCCTTCGCAGAGTCTAAGTTTGGCAGCATCTAGGTGTCTCCAATGCCTACTGCCCTGCTGCCCCAGTGCTGAAAACGACATCCCCTCACCCTGCTTTCTTCAGTTTTCGGGAACCACCCATTGAAAACGGAAGCACAGGGAGAGGTTTGTCAGAGTTCAGGTCCGGCCCGGGGCTCCGTCAGCCTCAGCTCAGGAGGACCCTCAAGGCAAGGAGTGTGGAGGGTGGGAGCTCAGCAGGGGAGGGGAGAGAGGGAGGCTCCCACCTTCAGGAGGATGGTGTGGGACATGGAGGCGTTGGCGTGGATGATGATGGTGGCCGTCTTGTCGTCCCGGATCTCCTTGAGGAGCGGGGTGGGGTCCCGGGTGTCATCCAGCATGCGGACGGACAGCGTGTCCTTGGAGATAAGGAATTGCCGGAGCAGCTTCTCTAGGTTTAAAAGGCCTGGAGGGGAGAGAGGATGAAGCCCCTGAGGGTCCACAGAGCTGCCTCTAGAGACACCTGGGCAGAAATGGAAAGGCACGGAGATGTGTGCTGGGAGTGGGGTTGGGGGGTCTAGCCCCATTGCCAGCATTAAGGAGCCAGATTATAACCTGAGCAGGTTTCTCAGCCTCTGGGCTTCAATGATCACATCTAAATAAAAGAACACTTCAGAGCCCATCACCTCCCCCGACTCCCTAGAGAAAGTTCTTTCAAGGTAGAGACAGAAGCTCCCTTGGAATAAGAGAATCCCCCCTCCTCCTCACCATCCTCAAAAGCTGGACAGGATGCACAGAGACCAAGACCTGGGTTCAGAGACCACCAGGCCTGAGTCTGCTTCTCTAATCCATGGACTTCTCCATGTGGCCAGTTGTCTTGGCCTCAGTTTCCTCATCTGAGAAGTTAGAATTATCACAGCAGTCAGCACTCAGTTCCAAGGCAAGGATTACAGGAGGCCACGTGTGAAGGGCTCAAGCCCGAGCCTCGGACACGGTAAACCCTCATAAATGTTACACTGGGCTCTGTGAGAGCCTTTGTTTTCATTTTGGAGGTGGAGGAGCAATTCCCTAAGATCCCAAGGCCCAGAAAATAGATCTAGCAAAACGCTTTGAACTCCTCAGAGCCTCGTGGCTGCATTAAGACAAAATATTATGATGATCATAAGAGAACAGGCTTTGAACTGCACTCCAGCAGGCAAGAATCTGGGCCCAGAACAAAACAGAAAAAAGGGACTGTGCACCAAGGACCTACCCCTGCCCTCCCTCACTCCCTCCTCTCCTACCCACCAGCTATTTGATGCCTAGGGCCCTGGTGGGAGGAGGGGTTCCGGAATGACGTCACTGAGACAAGAGGGTCTTAATTCTGCCTTGTCTTTGGAAAGGCATGCCAGCCAGGAGAGGGTATGTGTGTATGGGGTGGGGGTGGGAAATGTGGGGGATGGGGTGATGTGGGGGTGCAGGAGGCAGAGTGTGGTCTCAATTCCCATTGAAAAAGACATCATGTAGGCGTTTGCTCCCAAAAGCAATGAGAAGGGCAACATTTATCAAATGCTTATTGTGCTCCAGTTAATGTGCTAAACACTTTCCATGGCTTATCTCATGTAAGTCCTCACAACAATCCCATAAAGTAGTATAATCCCCAGCACAGAGGAGAGTCGGAGGTAGAGGGAGGACAAGCAACTGGCCTCACACACTGGGATGGCGAGGGAAGGGTTGGCTTTCTAACCAGTCCGAGGTCCCGTGCTGCTGGTTTCTGTCCTGGCTGATGGGATATTTAACCCGGGGATGGCTTGACTACAACCCTGGAAGACTCTTTCCCGCACAGGTTCCTCTCCGCCCAGGCCAAAAGGAGGAAGAGCCTCCCATCCACCTCCTCGCGTTGTAGATTGGTGACATGACTTGCTCAGCACACAGAGACACGGGGACACAGCTGGGACCAGAATTCTGATCTCCGTTTTTTGATTTCCATCCAACCCTCTTCCCATGACACCAGGCTGCCTCTGAGGACAAACTCAGCTGGAGGCAGCAGGCACAGTGCCCGGGAAGGCCCAGAGACACGCGTCTCAGGACTTAGGGGAGGGAAGCTGATGTGGGTGTGTGTCTGTACTTTTTCTTTTTTCACAGGAAGGAGAGGATAGCGGAGTTGGAGCCCAAGGGCCTGGCCTGATAGAGACAGGAGCTCTGGGAAGGTGCTGCCAACCCGTCTTCGTGTTACCTGTTTTGAGAAGGCTTTCTAGGGAGCTGGAGGTTGTGGCAGGTCGGGGAGAAGCCCTGGGAAGGCCTGTTATTTATAAAGATGGTTCAGAAACAGCCCAGCTGTGCAAACCACAAAACTGGCCTTTCCTCTCTTCCCTGACAGGGTTTCAAGGGAGACTTGTAAAGATTCTCTGCCGCCGCCGTCTGTGCCCCTCACAGCCCCTCACCACCGGCCCCCACAACAGTGGCACTGACGTTGCAGGTTACTCCCTGCCAATCCTGATCCTGAGGCTCTAGATTCAAGCTCAGCGTCAGCCCTCCTTAGCTACATGACCTTGAGAAGTTGTCTAACCTCTTCAAGGCTCCGTTCTTCATCTGTAGAATGGGCAAAGGAGGATGAGAACTCACTGTGATTATATGAGAAACCGCCGGGAAATGGGATGTATGGTCTCCATGTTACTCTCGTATTTACCCATCCCCAGAAGTGATCCAAGGGCAGGCACGGTGAGGCAGCTGAAGAGTCAGGCAAGGACACGTCTGTTCAACCAACAGGACACCAGGCAGAGAAGACGGGTCAGATACAATCCCTGCCCTCAGGAGTTTAGGGTGGCGACACTCGCAGCTAAGTTGACAATGAAGTTCAAAGCACATCCCCGTTTTGTTTGGCAGCCTGAATTTAATTTTTTTTTTTAGGGGGCAACCTCATTTTGTCCTATATGTAAAATGGAGAGAGTATTTACCGCCTCTTCCTCAGAGACGATGTGAAGAGCTACCTCCTGCCTGGACAAAGGTCGGGGTGCCTGATCCAAAAGACACTCCAACAAGGAGGTGCAGGGAGGCCACGGAGCTGGGGCACCCAGAGTCTCAGCTGTCTCCTGGGCAGGCTGTGGGTGACGGTGCCCCACAGTTGGAGAGGTGAACAAGTAAGGGGTGGCAGATGTAACCCCCCATCCAGGTCCTAGAATGGAGCAGGAAGAATCTTTAGAGCCTGACTGGGAAAGAGGCCAAATCCCCTGGGATTCTTCAGACAGGCAATGAAATTCAGTGGGACGAGACAGGGAAGGCTGGGGAATGACAGCAGGATTATGCACAGCATGGTGATGCCTGGCAGAGGCCGCCGGGAATGCTTTATTCCTTTGCAAATGGCAGGTGCACAAAACTCCCAGGGAAAGAGAGCCCCCAGATGTCAGATAAACTGGGGACCTGTTCCAATCAATTCCCAGCCTGCTACCCCTTGGAGAGTTCTGCTGTCCTTTAAACAAAGAATAGCATCATTCCCCATCCCAAATAACATGCTCTGTGTGCTGAGACGCAGGGCGGGGAGAGGAGAGAGGCGGCGGCAGCGAGTCCTCTGGGAGGTCTGCATCCCGCCCAAAATTGCCTATTAGTCAGCTGCTCTGTTTCCCAACCTGGACACACCTGGCTCAGCACAAAGAACCCAGTCTGGGGACGTGAGTGCCAACTCCAGCACTGCCAGGCAGGTTACTATGGCAATGGCCCTACCCCTCTGTGCCTCAGTTTCCTCTTCTGTGGAATAAGGGGAGTGACTACATTACAGGGTCATCAAGAGGATGGCAACTACAAGGGGCTTAACAAATCTTGTTTCCCACTCACCCCACAACTGCCCTTTATCCCATCTCCTTCTCGAAACCTTCTCTCCATTCTCCAGCCTCCACCCCCTTCTCACTTCTCCCACCTCTTACAGGATTATCCAACCCACCAAAGATAGACTTGGTTTTAAACCATGGAAAGTATTTGAGAGCACGTATATGCGTATGTATGTATATGTGCATATATGTGTGTGTATATATTTGTAATATACAGTCTATGTATAAATGATTTCAGTGTTCGGTAGGGAACCCATTTCAGACTTCCTGGCACATCCCCAGGGCAGGCAGGGTGCATGGTGCTTGCTGGATTGGACTGATGTAGAGACAGTGGGGGAAGAAAGTAACTACATCCTAACGGGTCAGGGGAGCAGCAGTGCCAGGCAGGAACCGTTGCCATGCCACTTGAGGAGCAGCTGACTTGGGTGCCCGGCCGGAGGGAGAGTGGGATGGGCTGTCATGAGGCAGGCTAGCTCTTGGCAGCCTCAAGGACTAAACTCAGGAGTCATGAGGGAGTGGAAGTCACAGGGAGACAGACTCCAGCTCAACATAAGGAATAACCCTTCCTTTATGATGCAGTGGGCTGCCCATGAGGTAGTGAGTTCCCCATCACTGCAGGCAGTCAAGGAAAGACTGAAGCCCCTCTTGAGGATCACTGTAGAGGGAATTAAACCAGTGGATGAAAATTTGAACTAGAAAAACACTGACGTCTTTCCAGCCCAGAGATGCTCTAATTTTATGAATCAGAAGAGGATACTTTTTAATTCTAGGCAGTGGAAGAAATTTACATTAGGAAAAGTGTGGCTTAGTTACATTGAGAATATTGAGTTTTCAGGGCAGTTTGGCATTTTCGAATTGTCATTCTCCTCACCTTTATCTGTATAATGGAACTAAGGGATTCACCAAAGGCAGCTGCCATCACAGGGGTTAAAAGCTGCTCTCTTCCCCACACCCCATCCACTTCCACCCCCACTCTCCTCTCCTTCGGGACCATGGCCCAGCATCAGGCCTGCCTGCCTGCCAAGTCTAAGGCGGAGAGGGGCCTAGGGAACCTATTAGCCTTGCTCAGGATGCAGCGGGACGGATCGATGAGAGACTCGGCAGGCAGGCTGTTCTGGGAGGAAGAAGGGAGGCTGGCTTCCGGAACTGGAAGGCAGGGGCCAAGACGGGTGGGAGGAGGATGTCAAGGCAGGGAAAAGGCACAGCCGGGGTGGACACAGCTGCAGGACAAGGACACGAAGACCTAAGTGATGGGTTCGCAGGGGACACAGAGGACCCTTGTATCAAAAAATATTATAAAAATAAACACCTCTTTCACCAGCTTCCTTCCCTCTCTACTGGCTGGAGTAGCACCTTGGTCTGGGAGCAGCACTTTTTAACCCTGTGGGAAGCAGCTCATGTAGTATTGACCTTGGCAGATTGTGGTGAGGATTTAATGAGATAGTATGAATTCAATATGGCACATAGTGTCCTAAACCTAAACCTTCCCCTTCCCCCTGCCATGTGCCCATGCCTCAGGGTGTGTGGCTGTCGGACCTCTTCCATGAAGCGAACCCTCACCAGAGGGACAAGATGAGGGTCCAAGGTGTCCCCAGGTGGGGAAGGGGCACAGAACAAGTTCAAGTTCTGGAATGATGTATTTTACCTGCATCCCAAATTTGTCCCATCCCACACCTAAGCTCTGCTGCAGGAACAGGCAGGGGAGACCAGCGGGGCAAGAGGAGGAGAGGGAGAGAGGAGCTGGCTGAGGCTTCTTGCTCACAGGCGGACCGTAGGTGGCTGTTTGGCCATCGAGGCTGTCTCTTCTACGATGGCAAGAACGGGTGTGGGAAGACCCCGGCCTTCGTGTTCCCATCAGCCTCCTGATTTCACGATGTGTTTCCAGCTTGGGCCTCAGCCACTGGGACCTGGTAGACATCCCTGCTCTGAGAATAACCTTCAGCGTTTCCTAAATTCCTTCACATACACAACTGATTTCATCCTCACGACTGCCCCGGGAGGTGGGTATTATTATCCCTGAGTCAAGATAGAATTGCTGGGTCGGGAGAGATTCAGTGACTGAGATCATAGGGTCAGAGGTCCCGGGACAGGCCAGGATCCAAACTCAGGTTATCTGATTCCATATTCTGGTCTCTGATACATGGGATGGTCTCGGTCCTCCCGTACTATAGGAAAGATGGTCCCTCACTTTTCTCTCTTCTTTAGGAAAGCTGGGAGAGAAGGTAGCAGGAATCATGTGACCTTGAAAATAGAGATAATCTCTCTTTTGTTCTGCATTTAATGAGAATGTTAATAGGGCCCATCTTATACGGTTATCGTGAGTTACACGGTTTAAATAAGAGAATCTAAAATTTAAATGAGATAATATAAAAACCCTTAGCATGGTGTTGGGCACGTAGTAACTGCTCTGCAACGGGAGGACTGTGACCCTCCTGGTATCAGCTCAGAGCTGCATGGTTAATTTTGAATCATTACGAGCAAAAGGCCTCCCACAGGGCCTCCTGGGGACGGCACAGGGAAGGCCCACAACCGTCCTGGTTACTCTTCCAGGGCCTTGGGTCTCACTACTTACTCCCCATCCTCCACCCCCACGATCACAACCAGAGTTGCAGAATACAATAACAGTAATTAAATGTGGTATCATGTTCTGGGCCCAGTTACTTTCCCATCCAATTACCTCAATAGACATTATTATCGCCTTGTTACACGGGAGGAAACTAAGGCTCAGAGAGGCAGATTGACCTGCTCCGTGTCACACAGCTCCCAAGTGGTGGTGCAGCTTGGCTGACTCCGGTATCCTGCCGTTCTCTTTGGCAGCACATCCTCCCCAAGGGCAGGGACTGCCTCGAGATCCAAGTCTGCTCCACTCCAGCAGCCTGGGCCACGTTTGGTGAACACAGGCTGGTATGAGGACAGAGCCCGGCCTCAGCTGACTCTTGCTCCCGGGTCTGGCCATGCCTCATTTGAAAGAGATCAGAGGAAGGGAGGAAAGGAAAACTCGTGTGTGCCGAGCATTTCCTCGGTGTAGACGCAGGGTTATTCACTCTCCAGGTGTCATCCTATTTAATCCCCTCAGCCATCCCGGGAGGGAGGTCTCACTGCCCCCATTTTACAGATGAGATGACAGAGGTAGAGGGTAAAGTCACTTTCCCAAGATCTCACAGGTAGAAAATAAGTAGCAGAAGATGTGGGGACATAGGCCATGTAACCACAAAAAAGGACGTTAAAATATTCAGAAAGAGGCCAGGTGCTCACTCCTGGCCTCTGGGATTGTGGCCCTGGGATTGTGGCTCACTCCTACAATCCCAGCACTTTGGGAGGCTGAGATGGGCGGATCACCTGAGGTAAGGAGTTCAAGACCAGCCTGGCCAACATGGTGAAACCCCGTCTCTACTAAAAATAGAAAAAGTTAGCTGAGCGTGGTGGCTCACATCTGTAATCCCAGCTACTCGGGAGGCTGAGGCAGGAGAATCGCTTGAACCCAGGAGGCAGAGGTTGCAGTGAGCAGAGATTGTACCATTGTACTTCAGCCTGGGCAACAGAGCGAGCCTGTCTCAAAACAAACAAACAAACAAACAAAAACACTCAGAAACACAAAAGCAAGCATTTAAAAAATAATAATAATAAAATAAGGCCAGGCGCGGTGGGTCACACCTGTAATCCCAGCACTTTGAGAGGCCAAGGCGGGCAAATCATGAGGTCAGGAGTTCGAGACCAGCCTGGCCAACATGGTGAAACGTATCTCCACAAAAACATACAAAAATTAGCGGGGTGTGGTGGTGCATGCCTATAATCCAAGCTACTTGGGAGACTGAGGCAGGAGAATCACTTGAACCTGAGAGATGAAGGTTGCAGTGAGTGAGATTGTGCCATTGCACTCTAGCCTGGCTGACAGAGTGAGACTCTGTCTCAAAAAAAAAAGGAAAGACAAGAAATAAAAGAAAAGAGAAGAGAAGAGAAGAAGAAGAAGAGGAAGACGAGGAGGAGGAAAAAAAAGATTTGAGCCATGCAGGAAGATAGCAGATAGCAGGGAAATACACAGCATATTATACCTGTGGCTCTGGGCTTTGCCTGAGGTCAACAGGTAGATCCGTGGCAGGGCTAGGTGATCTGATCAACAGGCCCTGGGCACCCATAGTGGTGAGCCCCAACTCTCCTTGGAAGCCCCCCAGTAGCCAACTCCCTCAGGCTCTGTGAGTGCCTCCCCCAGCCTCAGCAGGAAACAGGCACTTGCAAATGTTCTTTTTTCTCATTAAAGAAAAATAATGTAATATACGATATCGCTCTACTTGGTCCAAAACCTGCTTATTAAAAATCTACTTTTGGGAAGCAAGAGAGTAAGTGGCATGATTCTCCATGGAATTATCTCCGTTATGCCTAATTTTGATGGCTGGAAAATAGAATTAGATTCTGCTCCTAATTCTACTCACAGCATCTCTTGGCCCTGCATTAATAAGGAAGATGGAAGAGTGTCTCCTTCGGAGCTCTGAGCTGCATTTCCCTTTGGTTCCTCATTTTCTCATCCCTTGATTAGATTTTTAATCCTCTTTGCCCTTGAACTTCTGCTCTGCTCCACCTTCCCTCCTCTGGCCCTGGAGGGTGGGGACTGGAGTCCCTCGGCAGCCTCAGTGAGTTTGTTCCAGCAAATCTGTTTCGTGCCTGCCAAGTCTGCTGGGATGTGGGCTGGCCCCTACTGTATCTGGACAGGTACATCTGCTCCAGAACCTTGTCTATGCTTAGCTGTCCTGCACCCCTGCTCAAGGGAACAAGGGTGTGTGTTGTTCAGAGAGATCTCTGCCCTTCCCTGAACACTGTACCTGCCACCCTCGAACCACTGCTCTGTTTGTGCAGACCATGATGGTGGAAGGGGGTCATGGAGAGGGAAAAGCCAGCTTGAGGATCAGAGGACTAAGAAAAAGTCTTAGCTTTGCCATGTACCAGCTGTGCGACCTGGCGTCCCTTAATACCTCCAAGACTCTGATTTCTCAGCTCTGGAATGACTGGGGAGGAGGGAGGTAAAATGGAGAAATGTTAAGTGAAAGTGCTTTGCCATCTGCACGAAACTGTGTGAATGTCAAGGAATGTCATAATTCTAATGGGAAGAGCCCTGGGCTGGGAGGCAACAGAATTAGCATAGTGCTTAGTGTGTAGTAGATGCTTAGCAAACATCTGAGCAACCTGTTTCCCAAAGCCCAGTAAGAGTTGAAGCAGAGGAAACAAGTTTCAGCTTAAAAGCAAGCCAGATTGTGACTAGATACAAAAAGAACTTCCTGTCAGGTTGGTGAGATATTGTACCAGCATTGAGGAAGACTGCAGGACAATCTTTGCCTGGAGACATTTGCGGGTGCCCTCGGTCTCTTAATAACCCCGCTGTGTACACAGGGTACACCAGTTCAGTCCTGCCAAAATGGTCTCGTGGCAGTCAGCTCTAGGGGAGAACCCCTGAGCCTGTTACACCATTCGAAGGTCCAAGGGCGCCACAGGAGGAGAACCACCGAGTGGAATGCAGAGCTTCCTACTGTGTTGCTTGAAGTGGGAACATCCTTCAGGCTGAAAGATCAGCATTCTTTTTCCGCTCATGGTCAAACTTATTTCAAAGAAAATGAAGCAAATACCTGTTTTGGCCACAAGACATCTGAGCGTGTCCATGCTAATGTGTATCGTCAACTTCCTCCACTAGGAGGAAATAGAATGAAGGGTTATCCAAACATTATTTTTTTGCCATAAAACTCCTGGTCCACAAAACACTTATCATCAAAGCAGAGCTGTCCTGTAGAACTTTCTGCGGTGATGGGAATATTCCACACTTGTGCTGTCCAACACAGCAGCCACCAGCCACGCAGCTACTGACCACTTGAAATGTAACAAGACAGACTGAGGAACTGGATTTCTAATTTTATTTCATTTTAATGAGTTCATATGTACACTTAAATAGCCATATGTGGCTTGCAGCTGCTGCACTGGTCAACATAGATCCAGAGGAAACCCATTTGATAAATACAGGTGTAATGACGATGGTGCACTGGACTGGGATCCAGAGACTCTGGATTCAAATCAAAGCTCTACCACTTACCAATTATGAGACTCTAGTCAAACCAAGCTACCTTCTGGGCCTCCCTTTCTTCTTCTCTAGCTGAGGGGGTTAGAATCTATGTTCACTGATCTCTTGCCAAACCCCCTTCATGGAAGCCCTGCTGGAGAACTCCAGTGTACCTCAATTACCATTTTACTGTCTTTCTTTCTTTCTTTGTTTTTTTTTTGTTTGCTTTGTTTGTTTGTTTTTTTTCTTTGAGACAGGGTTTCACTCCTGTTGCCCAGGTTGGATTGCAGTGGCATGATCTCGGCTCACTGCAACCTCCGCCTCCAGGGTTCAAGTGATTCTTGTGTCTCAGCCTCCCGAGTAGCTGGGATTACAGGCGCGTACCACCACGCTCATCTAGTTTTTGTATTTTCAGTAGAGACGGGGTTTCACCATATTGGCCAGACTGGTCTTGAACTCCTGACGTCAAGTGATCTTCCCACCTTGGCCTCCCAAAGTGCTGGGATTACAGGTGTGAGCCACTGCGCCCATTTTACTGTGTTAATTGCTTCATGACCATTGATCCTGCTTAGTTTTCCATCAAGTCTGCTTCCTTTTTGAGAAGAGAGACTGCGTGTTGCTCTCTCATGTCGTACATAGAGCGTAAGGGTGCCCAGCACCCAGGAGATGCTCGAAGATGCCTGTTGACTGCCTGAGTGATGGACTGGAGCGCTCTTGAATGCACCCAACTTGCTGGTGCCACTCAGGGCCTGCCTGTTGAACAAGACTTTGGGTTCAACTTTCTTTCTCCAAGTCTGAGGGTCCCCAGCCCCTTGGGTCTCATTCCAGCTCCCAACTCCTTTGCCCTTTTCATGGACCCAAAACCAGTTGTTCCACAAGGGCACACCCATGATGAGAATGGCCTCTCCGCAGAAGACGCTCCTCGGAGAGTGACCTTCAAGGGCTTGCAGATGACACAGGACCAAGTCCGCGTTCCTCGCCTGCTACAAGGATCTCTGCTCCCTTCTCCAGCCTCTCTTTCCATCTTTATCCAGCACGGACTCTAGGCTCCAACCTACTCCCCCTAGATACAGCATCAGGATTCCTGCCTCCCTCTCTTGCTCCTCGTCTGGCATGCCCTATCTCCTTTCCCTCCTTTTCTAAATCTTTTTTATCCTTTGAGATCCAGTTGAAGCCCTGCCCACATCCCAAAGCCTATCTAGCACCCTGTACTCAGGGACCTTCTCCTTCTCGACTGGCCACATTGCACATCTGACGCTTAGCATAAACCACTCTGGGCCTTCTCAGATCAGTGGCAAGGGCCCTATTTTCTCTGCATCCACTTCAGGGCTCTGGAAAGAGCTTTCAACTTGAAGTAAGGAGGCCTGTATTTGAGTTTGGGCCCTGATGCTTCAGTTGTGTGGCCTTGGGCAAGTCATTTCACCTCCTAGAGTCTCAACTTCCTTAACTTTGAAATGGGGAGATCCAACACCTCCAAATCCCCTGGGAGGTCACAGCAGAGTTGGAACTCTGTTCCTTGATTTCTTGGGTAGCACAGAGTAAATATTCAATAAATCTGTATTGGATAAATGAATTAAAGCAAATGCCAGGCACAGAGATCTGGGAAAGTAGGTGGTTCTGACTCTTAACAGAGTGGTGGCTTTTGTATTTGGAGACTGCGGGGATTCCAGGATGCAGGAAGGACTTGAGAAGGCAGAGCAGTTCTGAGAAGCCATAGAAAGGAGCCCTAATAAAGATGGAACCACTCTGCAGTGTAACCCATAAAGACCCCCAGGGTAAGCCCTGGACAGGTGAGCTGCACAGGACACAGTTGCCTGGGGCTCAGGCACTAGGCTCCAGCAGTAGCCAGTGGCCAGCACCTGTTTGACCACATGTGGGTGCACAGCTGCCGCTGGGAGCACACAGATGCACAGATTTGCTGGAAGGTGCTGGCTTAAATTAGCTAAATCTCATAAACACTAAATTTATGTCACAAATTGTCTGAGAGTCATAGAAAACACATTTCCAAAACCTGCATTTGCTAAAAAATGCTTTATCAGGAATTGACCTTGGACCTTGTTCCATCAGCAAAACCTGCTCTCCAGGGGAAGAAGCTCTTCAGCCCATCAAGTACAAATGCATCCAATTTTATACATTCCCTCTCTCTCTTTTTGTATCTCCTTAACAATGAAGCTGAGAATGTGGGAATTGAGTTTGCAGATGCAAAAAGGCTTGGCAGTTGGCCAGTCTCCTTGTAACCTAGTTCCCCTCTGTTCCACTCATGCCCAGGGAGTCCTGGCAAATAGTACTCCTGGATGGACTCCCTCCCCATCTCTCCTCTCTCTCTCTCTCTCTTTCTCTCTCTCTCACTCACTCTTTTTCTCTTTTTCTCTTACACACACACACACACACACACACACACACAAGGATAGGAATGTCCAAACCCACTGGTTAACAGCCCTGTGGATCTGAAGGAAACCTCCCATTCCTGGAGGGTCTCCAGCCAGGGGCACAGGGAATCAAGCCAAAGTCAACAAGACTGGACAGTCTGGGGCGGAGCCAGCCTGGGGAAACTTACATTCTGCTTTGGCACAGATGAGGCAGGCGGTGGTGCAGTTGAAGAAGTTCAGGATCCCGGCTACAGCCACGCTGATGTCGGTGTTGCTGGGGTGGAGGTTCAGGGTTGTGAATCTCTGGAACTGGAACTTGACGAACTCCTCTGGGGCCACTTTGAAGTGAGGGACCTGGCGAGAGGAGCAAAAACGGACAGCAGGGAGGATCCAGGTGGGTGAAAAGAAAGAAAGAGGGATGAGTGAGCTGAGGCTGCAGAGGGTGGGTTCTTTTATGTAACACCTTCAGCAGACACCAACGGGAGAAGGAGCTCCCAGGGCACCCACTCCGTGGGAGGAAGACGAGAGATGACATCCCTGATGACGCTTCAAAGAAGCAGCCCCGGGACAGAAAACTATTTGTCCAGAGACCCGGATGAATGTACCATGGGTCTGCAACCTGGGGTCTGTGGTCCTGAGAAGGCAAAAGAATCGATCTTTATTCTCAGAGGAACTGCCTGCCGCTGGGCAGACAGTTGGCTCTTGAAAGCATAATCCTTAGAATATTTTATTTGTAGTTAATATATCAGAGCAGAGATGGCAAAAAGAGAAAAATGGCTACCCTGGGACTAAGAGAAGAGTCCCATTAGCCCAGCCCAGCCAACAGGTGTAGAGTAACCAGCTCCCAACAAACTTCAGTGGAGAACACCCAGGGAGAGGAAGCAGGGCAGGGATGGGCTCCTGCACAGACTCACACGGGCGCACGTGGAGGAAGGAAGCCCTGCAGGCTGAGAAACCATCTAGAGAACCTCTGAACACAGCCAGGTAAATAAATACCTGGTTTGGCTTCATTAGGACAGTGTCAGCTTCCCTCTGCATCTATTACTGACATTTCCAGGACCCACCGTCCTGCCTTCTGCCTCTCTTCTCCCAGGAAAAGATCTTAAGAGGCTGTGATGGCTGCTTTATTGGCGGCTTAGGCTATTTGGTAGGTAATAGGAAAGTTACTATGTAATCATCTTCCATCCACCTTGATTTTATTCTTTCACCCTCACCCCTGGTGTTCAGAGCTGACAGAGCTGAAGCTGAGTATCAGTGTGTACAGATGTTAAAGCAAGGAAGATCGATAGTAGACAGCAGGAAGAACTTCCTGGTGGTCAGTAGATTGGCTTCCAGAATGGATTATTCAGAAATGATGGACGAATTGTCTCTGCCTACTCCAGCCCAGAACTTATCCTGCCAAGAGTCTGGGAAGATGTTGGGATGGTCTCTGTAGGATTCTCCTACTTTATCCTTTTAAATTTCTGGGAGAAGTCAGCTGGAGACCAGAGCTCCTCTGAGACTGAGGTGGGAGGAGGATAAAGATTTAGCAGACACTAGGGAGAAAATTTCTGAATTCAACTAGGATTAGCCTTTGAACCATAGGGAGAGGGCAACCAATATTTTCCAGCAGAAACTGAAAAACGCAGACTTGGGGAGAGTCTGGTGAGTTATGAAAGGCAATTCTAAAGAGTGAAATTGATCTGTGTCGTAAGGGATCTTTCCTCCTGCTTGTATTTTGTATCCCATGCACTCTGTCTAAAGTGAATAACAAACAGACCTTGAAAGGAAAAGGTCACAAATGGGCAAGATAGAGGGGAAGGCCGGGCAGGGGCAGGCAGGGTAGCCTGGCTGGCTGGTTTGAATGTTTGAGCACCTCTGACCAAGGTCGTCCCTGCGTAACCCTCTAGCCTACCACATTCCATTAGCAGCTAACCCAACAGAGCACAACCCATTAGCACCCCCTAGTACTGTGGAGCCCTTAGAGATACCATGAATCCACCAGATCCTAGAGATGGATGGGAAGGACTCAGGAAGGTCAAAACAAACGGGTTTTGGAGTCTACAGACTTGGGTTTGCATCCAGGTTCTGCTATGTGATTTTCAGGCAAACCACTTAACTTGTCTAAACGTCATTAAAATGGAGATAACCACAGGTGCTTCTTAGAGCTCTGGGAGGATAAAATGTGCACCTGTGTGTAGGGTGTATAATAGCTCAATATCTAACGAATAATAAGTGCTTGGGCAAGGCCCTTTCTCCTTCTTCCCCAAACACAGGAGCTCCCATAAAGCTCTTGGAGTTATGCGCACAGGGGGTAAGGGCTGAGGAAGGGGACCTGATGGGGAGCCCCCAGCACAGTCTCCTTGAAGCCCGCTGGGCTCTACTGGGTCCAGGCAGGGATGGCCCAGCCCAATCCTGGTCCTGTGGTTCCCTCTCTAGGACAAAGATCGATCTATACTCAATGTGCAACTGCAAATGTATCCCAGGAAGCCATCACGGAGGTGTGTGTGGGACAAGAAGAGGTGAGCAGAATGGAGAGAGAAGCAGCAAGGCAGAAGGCAGCCAGCCACAAGGGCTGCAGAGATGTCAGCAGCATTTAAAGGAATGGACTCCTGGGTGAGAACTCCATTGCTTTTCCCTGGAGCTGGGGAGAATCCGCGTAAGGCAGTTCAGCCTCATAAAACATTAAAATAAATGCATAATCTGAGCAGAGAGGAAAGGTTGCTCTAGAAGAAACATAACCAGACAAAGGCGAGTAAGCGTCTGGCCGCTCCCAGGGCAGTGCAGTGCAGTGCAGTCTGGCTGGCTGGTCTGGCACAGGGGCAGAGGAGTTGGCTGCAGATCAGGGGCTTGGCCTCTGGCCTGAAATGCCACACAGGGTTAAAGGATATATTGGCTGAGATCAAATAGCCACTGAATCCCAAGAGGAGGCCATATTGGAGCGGGGCTTGGGGGAGGATTGTGATGCACAGCAAAGACCGTGTCGGGGCGGGAGGAGGGAGACAGGAGGAAAGAAAAAGAGGATGCAGAAGAGAAAAGATGGGGAGCTGAAGTCTTGGCAGCCCCACTTGGTGAAGATCAGAGCCACTGCTAGAATAACGACCTGCCATAGATTTAAGCTGTTTCTCAGAGTGTGGCAAGAAAGATGTAAATTACACATGAGGTCTAACTTCCTGGGCCAAGGGCTGGGAGAGGCTGGGAGGGACCTAGCAGAACAGAGCTCCTTTGTGGCCTGGGCTGGCCTCAGAGTTGTCTTTGAGGATATGTGAAGGGGAGGAGGATGGGGAGTTGTCAGCCCCAGGCCACGTAAGAAGGTTCAGGGGCACGGTCTACAGAGAGAGGCCCAGCTACTGGAGGAGCAGGACCAATGCAGCCAGGATTAGGATTGCGGCACTTAAATGTGCACACTATTCTGAGAGTGGGCTCATAAAATCAGGAAGATAAATATTCTTCCGCCCAAAGCCTCAGGGACTCACTGAGCCCTGGATCGTAAGAGATAGTGGTGGTATCAGAGGGGTAGGCTCCTCCCAGCAGGTGTGGGGTGGGCAGAGCCCTGTCTGTTGCTCCTGCCCTGGCAGGGGTGGCTCACTGAGGAGGCACCCAGTCCCTCCTGCAGCAAGTGCTTCCCCTATTTCTAAGAACTGGGTCCTCCTGAGACTAGAGCTTCTGGAAGGCTGAGTCTCCAGGCCTCTAGGGCAGAAGCAAGACTGAGCCTTCCTCTCATGTCCCTGCCCCCGACCCCACCCAGGCCCTGACCTCATGCCTGATCGCCAAGCTCCATCTGCTCCCTAAGGACCTGGCGGGAAGGCCCTTGGGGCAGACAGGGGCTAAGGGGGCCACTTTCTCACTGTCTCCTGAGGATATATCTGAAGGGGAAGGATTGATGGATCCAGGAAAGACCAGGAAAGATGCCAGCACTAGACAGAATCTCTGAATTTCTGAGTTTGTCTTCTCTGGGGAAGAAGGAGGGGGAGAGCTAACAGAATAGGGAGGGGGGCAGTCATTCTGAAACTTGTCCCCTACCATTTTTTTCTCCCATGGAAACAGAACTAGAGTAAATGGACTCAACACTCTGAAACTGGAGAGCCTCCATTTCGAGTCACTCTGAGGAAGAATGTGCTGCCTGAAGAAGCAAACACTGGAATCGGTGAATGAGGAAGAAAGCAAGATAAAATCTCTTTTCTAGATAACTTATATGACGGAGGCTTTCAAGCTTTATTCTAGCAATAAAATGTAGCAAAGCCTTCCCCGAAGGCATCCTTCCCCGGAATCCCGGTATGTACACAGATGAACAGGAGCTGCTCACGTGGACACGAGAGTGGACGCTCAGAGGTCTGCCCGCTTGGCCTGCCATGCCCACCACCCTCTCCAGCCTCTCCCTCTACCCACCACCACCAAGAGGCCGCTGGGGGGCACCGCCATGGAACCCTAAGACACGGAGGAGCTCTGCTTCAAACTCCTGCTGTCAAACACCTCCTCCCAGACCCCTCCACGCAAACATCCCGGAGCAGGGCAAGCCCACTGCTTCTGTATTTGTATTTATGTTGTTGTTACTAATGACACCAACCCAGCCTTGACAGGCTCTTCCAGCCCTTAAGAATCAACCGTATCTTTGGACCCTGGGCACAGGCTCCAGTGCACGGATATTCCCCAGCCCTGCCTCACCACTCACCTCCTTCTCTCCACAGATGTTGCTGATGATGGAGCTGGAGGCTGGGCTGGATGATGGCCCGAGGACAGCGACCACCCCCTTGGGGAGGATCTGACACACTGCAGCCGGCGGCAGGGACAGGGAAAGAAGCAAGGCACTCATCAGGTCAGGCTTGGGCCACGGCCCAGTCCTCTCCTCTTCACCCGCTGCCCCCTCGCCTTCTACCCATCCGCTCCCCAGGCCCCTGCTCCAACCCTTCCAAACCCAGAGTCTCTCCTTCTCCCCCGGACGACTGGGCTCCAGGACAGTTTTATTGGAGTTTATGGACGGCATTAAATGAGGAAATGACCCAGGTTATGACAACATACGGCCACAGCCAACAGGGTGTATAAATTGTCTGGACTGTCACTGAAGGACAGAGGCTAATGGAGCAAACCTGCAGATTCCATCCCGCGGCCCGGCCTGGCCTGCAGGGGGGTAGGGGGAGCCCCAGCACAGCTGCTGCATTAGTCCCCCCAAATATAAAGAGAGTATAGGAGGAGGAAGGCAGGCAGGCGGAGGTACGAAGGAGGGCGAGGATGACACAGACAGGAAGAGAGCAGGTGCAGCTAAAGTCAAAGGGAGCAGAGGCAAGAAAAGAGGAAAGAAGATGGGAGGCAGGGAGAGAGCGAGAGGCAGAAAGGAGTCTCATCTGTCAATGCCCCCACCGTTCACTTCGTCCCACAGCCTGGCACATTCCCTCCCCCAGGCAGAGCAGGTCCCGTCCTGACAGACCAGCATGCCTGGGATCTGGCCTTTCCCTCCTGCACTGAACACTTGCTCACCTGTCTGGGATCAGCTCCAACACCACCTTCTCCTTAGACCTTCCTGGGCTTATTTATTTATGTATTTATTTATTGAGATGGAGTTACACTCTGTCACCCAGGCTGGAGTGCAGTGGTGCAATCTCGGCTCACTGCAACCTCCGCCTCCCAGGTTCAAGCGATTCTCCTGCCTCAGGAGTAACTGGGATTACAGGCACCCACCACCACGTCTGGCTAATTTTTGTATTTTTAGTAGCGACAGGATTTCACTGTGTTGGCCAGGCTGGTCTTGAACTCCTGACCTCGAGTGATCCACCTGCCTTGGCCTCTCAAAGTGCTGGGATTACAGGCATGAGCCACCACACCCAGCCACTGGGCTCCTTTAGATGGAATTAACACTGCCTTCGGCTCCCAAGGCCTGGGGTTCATGCCTCTAGTCTAAGACACTGTATCTATTTTGGTTTGTTGTTTAGAACTCTCCTCTCACTAGATTTCAAACCTCTTAAAAACAGGAACTGAGCCACATTTACTCCTAATCCCCACTTCTCACCTCCTCAGTGTCCGGCACAGTATCTTCTAGAAAGTAGGAAGCCCAGCTCAGATTTGCTGAGTGAATGTGTGAAGGAATGAGATGTGTAATCAGCAGAGGGGGAGAGAATCTAAGATTTTAAAATGCTAGAGACTGAGAAAAGGAGGACGGGAGAAAGAGGGAAACACAGGGAGAGAGGACAGGAGAGAATTCTCAGTGCACACACTAGGGTATCAGGGCCAAGGGGCTTCCCCTCAGAAAATGCAGTTGAGGTTCCCACTGCATCCTTGTCTGCAAAACTCAAGGCTTAACTCCGTATGTATTTTCTTCCTACTCGTATTAGGAGTCAGGCAGAGCAGTTTCCCTGGGCTAGCAATTGAGGTTAAGGGACTAGTACAAGGTTTCTTATTGAACTAGCTGCAAAAACCCACACCTGCCATGTGGATGCTTTCTCCTGGGTTAGGGTCCAACACAGCCAGGTGATCACCTGAGGCAGAGCACCAGGGTTCAAATCCCAGCATTGCAATTTACCATATGAACTATAGATCACGGAGTCTTCTCTTAGCTTAGGGCTTGGGCAGGCATCCCACAACATCCCAAAATCTCAGCTGACTGGAAGACTCATCAGTACTAAGTATCTGGCCGAGGGAGTGATGATCAGGCTTCATCTCTGAAGAGCCTCTTCAAAGTCCAAGCTATTTCCATGGGGGTTATCTCATGTGACCTCAGCCAACTTAACTCTTACAGCCCGCTAGGTGCTTTAAGTTCATCATCCCATCAGATCCCTACAACTGCCTTGTGGGAGTGGGGTCTTATCTCCTGATTTTACTGGTAAGGACACAGCACCCTACAGATGTGAAGTGCCTCCGCTCTGGTCACACACCTAATCAAGGCCAGAGCTGGCATCTGGATTCAAGTCTCCTGACCCGCATCCAGGGTTCATGTTCCTCTCTCATAGCCACTTACTTTGTCTCCACTGCCCCCTGCAGTCAGCCACTCCTACACCCAGCTCTTCTCAGCCTCTTACAGTGGAGGTCCCCCTGCCCACCTCATCTGCTGAATCCACTTTCTCCAAGGTCATCATGACCTGTTATCCCTTCTCATCCTGTTCTCTTTCTGTAGCACTTGTTGTTCTGATTGCATTGTTCTTTAGAATTTCCTAACACCATCCAATCTGGATTTTCCTCCAGTTCTCTAGTCAGTCTTTCTCTCAGTGCTGACTCCTCTTCCTTTTCCCACCCACCAAATTTGGGATTTACCCATGATTCACTCTTCCTGGGCCATTTTACCATTGCCTACGGCCTCTACCCTTGTCTCTGCCCAGATGACCCTGCACTCTCATCTATGTGCTGGGTCACAAAGTCAAGTTCCAACTACCTGCTGGATGTTGCCACAGGGCCTTCCCTCTGGCATCTTGCACTCAGTTCTGTAAGAGCTTGGAGTCTGATGCATGGCTGTCTGGGTTTGGGTCTCTGTCACTTACTAGCTGTGAGACCCTGAGCAAATTACCAAACCTCTGGGCCTGTTTTCTCACATACAAGATACTAACAGCATCTCTCTCAGAAGGTTGCTGTGAGAATTAAAGTGAATTCATACTTAACACTTAGAATGGTACCTGACACACTACATGACCCTTTTCTTATTATCCCCACCGTATCAGATTTGTTATATATTTTTCACAGTCTGATTGGATCTCCATACTTCTATGAGGAAAATTCATTTTTATCTCCACTTTACAGCTGGGGAAACTGAGGCCTGCAAAGTTTAAGTAACTTGTTTAAGATCACACAGGTAATATAAGGTCGGACTGGGCTTGAACTTGGAGATCGACCTAGCACCAAAGCCAGTGCTCTTATCCACTCTACTTTACTCCTCTTAGCTCCTCAAGCTCAAAGCCACAGTTATCCTGGCCTCTTTCTTGCCTTCCCTCACTAAAGCTGTCTACTTGCTTTACCAGCCAGGGACCAGGTTCCGACCATCTGACCTGCTCACTCTCTGCCAGCCCTTCCTTCCTACGTCTATTGCGATGGTTCCAGGTCAACCCCACTTTATAACCTGCCCTTCTAAGGGGTCTCTCTGTCTCCAGGATTCTTCATTTCCAATCCATTCTTCAAATGGTGGGGCAAATTATGGTCCTAAAACATAGATGGGAGTGCTCCCCCAAGGCAGAGAACCTGTCTTATTTATGTCTGTGTCCTCCATACTTGGAACAAGACTGACTCAGAGTTATGTGGCCAATAAACAGTTGCTGAACCACACTGAGGCCCCCTCAACACCTTCCATGGAAAACGGGAAATAAACTAAATGTATAATCATAAGGGAACAGCTATATAACATGTGGGTGGTATGCCCAAATGGAATATTATTTAGGCATTTAAAATACTTATGAACAGTTTATAATAGTATTAAAAATATTTATGTAATAATACTAAGAGACAGAAGCAGGATATAAAATTATATGTATATCTATACGAAGGCTACAACTAAGCAAATACAGAGGATACTTATACATTGAGGAATGATTATGAGAAGATGTTATTAAAGACAACATTTACTGAGTGTTAATTATGGCCCATTCGAAGCACTCTTACAGAACTGACTTATTTAATTCCCAAAACGACCTGATGAAATAGGTACTATTACTGTCATTCTCATTCTACAAGTACAAAAACAAGACAGAGAAATTAAAGAGCAGAGTCGAGATTCAACAGCTCCACCCATTTCCCCAAAGACCAGCCCCTTCACCACTGCACCACACAGCCATCCCCAGCAAGTGGCAATTAACTGGGATGTTTGTAGATTGCCTTGGCCATTGGAACACTGAGTTATTTTCTTCCCTTTTTTCATTTCACTACTTTCTATAATGAGCACATATTCCTTTTTATAACATATTATAAAAAATACAATGCTATAATAAAAGCATTCTTCTGACGAGCAAGTAAAATTCTAGTGACTCTGGTCTCCTTAAGTCCTATCTTTGTAGCCTCTTCTCCCACCGTGCCGTCTCCCGCTGCATGCCAGCTCACTTAGAACATACTCTGTACATATTTTCCTGCCTGATCCTGTTCCCGAATGGTTATCTCTAGACCAGGGGTTCTTAACCTGTAGCCTGGGGTCTGTGAGTAGAAGTCAGGGGTCTGTGAACACTTGCAGGGGGAATTGCATCATTCTTTTCTCTAACCCCTAAGTGAAATGTAGCATTTCTTTCCATTTTGAACGTAGGCAATAAACCACAGTATGTTAACAGCACCTGTGACTTTGTTTCCCACAGAAATTACCAAAGTTTTCATATCACACTTCAGGGCTAAGGATATCTTGAAATACCAGTTATATTCATTATTACTTCAAAATTATGGTAGTAGTTAGACTCGATGCTGGGCTTGGCTATTTAATACATTAATGAAGAAGCACATATATTAGTACACCACTATTAAAATATAACTGCATTTCCATATAGCTGGTTTTCACAGTCATCCTATCCATTTTATTGGATTTCTGTTGTTTATTTTCTGTCCTTTTTTATTAATAAAAATGTTTTTATTCATTTAAAAACATTTATCTGAGAAAGGATTCATTAGCATCTCTAGACTACCATGGTCTAGGCCTTCTCTCGCCCTTCTGCCTAGCAAACTCCTACTCATACTTCAGCATCCAGCTCAGATCTTGCTCCTGGGCCAGAAGGCCTCTCTCCCTCCCTATATTGACAGCACACTGTGGCTCTGAGTCAGCTGCCTTTAGGAGACAGTGCAGCTTCCTTACTCTCTGAATTCCTGGCCAGCTTCTGTCCCAAGCACCCTGGTGACACTGGGTCCCAACAGAGGAAAGTTCCTCCTGAAAATAAATTCTCAGAGAAGGCCACAATTCCTTATTCCCAATTCCAAAGTCCAAAAGGCTCTGAAACTTGATGTTTTTCATCAAACTCAGTTGTTGGCAAAATCTGATCTCAACAGACAGATATAAAGCTATTTACAATGTGTGAGTATTTGAATGTAAGCATGCATGTGTTTGAGTATGGGATTACTGGAGATTCAACTTTATATATGGTACATGCACCACACAACCGTTCTTTTGTTTTTGTGTGTTTGTTTGTTTGTTTTTTTGAGACAGTGTCTCACTTTGTCACCCAGGCTGGAGTGCAGTGGAGCAATCACAGCTCACTGCAGCCTTGAACCTCTGGGCTCAAGCAATCCTCCTGCCTCAGCCTCCCGAGTAGCTGGGACTACAGGTGCATGCCACCATTCTTGGCTAATTTTTTATTTTTTGTAGAGATGGGGTCCCACTACATTGCCCAGGCTGGTCTTAAACTCCTGGCCTCAAGCAATCCTCCCACTTCAGCCTCCCAAAGTGATGGGATTTACAGGCATGAGCCACCATGCCCACCCCTCAACCTTCCCCATGTCTCAATCCGGATTCTACACACCTCAGGCCTCAAGGGTTTGTGGGCCTGTGCCTGCCATTCTGAGCTCCTCATACACATTTGTCAATGTGTCCATCTCCCTCAGTGGATCATAAACGGCCTTGAGAACTAGCGTCGTGTCTATTCAGCCCTGGCAAAAAGAAATTGTTCAATAGATGTTTGCTCAACTGAACTGAAATGATCCCAAATGAGTCCAGTGGAACTGAATTATGGTCTTACCAGCGGCTACGGCCCAGGGATTTCCTGGGATCTGGGAATTGGTCTTTTGTTCCCTATGAAGGGTGCCCTGCTCAGTAGAAATGGAAATCATTTATGAAGGGCCTCAGCTCTGGAACCCCTGTACGCTGATTCTGCAAGCTTCGGCCGTGTGAGCAGTTTGCAGGAGGCACAGGAAGGGAAGGAGATGCATTTACCTCTTCCTCTCAGGCAGCGGAGGAGTTGGAAGGCTCAGCTGCTGGAATAAAAGGCCACGATGGAAATCCGGCCACTGCACTCCAGCCTGGGCGACAGAGCGAGACTCCGTCTCAAAAAAAAAAAAAAAAAAAAAGGCCACGATGGGGTATGGTGGCCCCATGGAGGGACGACTTCTTCTCAAAATGCTAGCACTGGCATGGATTGGAGACTCCTTAGAAGCCCAGGCTGGACGGGGATGGTGGCGTGAGGGGTGTAGTGGAACCTCCTCCTTTCCTGTGTCTTCACAGGGTCCCTCCTCTGGACAGAGAGCAGTTCAGGGAGGGGAGGGTGCGGCTGTGTCGCAGATGGTTCAGAGGGGTTAATGGTAAGTGCCACTGACTGTAGCCCCCCTCCAGGGAAGGAGCAGCTTCCTGGATGGACCCAGGGGCCAGATCCTCCTGCCTGACAGTAAGCAGCTGCTCAGTGCTCTCTGGCCCCAGGTGGTAAACAACCCTGGCCCCGCAGGGCCCACAGAGCTGTGCACTGGAGAGAGGCTGGGAGTCCTTCATGTGGAAGCACTTCCCAGTGCTGCAGCCTGAGTGGAGCAGACGGGACAGTCTCCCTCTGAGCCTGTTCATACTGCACAGAGTACATGTAAAGCCCTGGCATCCCAGGGCAAGGCAAACAATTGCCTCTATCACTTCCGAAGAACCATCTCCTCTCTTGTGCTAAAGCTGTCAGGAACGCATTCCATTCTGAACTCTCTGGGAGTAGAGAGCGGACTAAATGGATTGGCCTTGCTGGCCCTGGAGCCGAGGAAGAAATGTGTGAGGGAGGGAGTGCCACACCCCATGACGGGCCCCCTGGTGTCCAAGCCATCACTTCTTCTCACCAACAGCGTATCACGCAAAGCCTTCACCTGGTCCCAAGACACCGTGTAGGCAGCAATACCGTTTACTGGGGCTTTCCAAGTGCCAGGCACACATGCCACCTGAATTCCTACAGCAACCCTGAGAGGGAGGAGTCACTATACTAATTCCACTACTACTAGGTAACATTTATGGAGAGTCCACACTATGCCAGGCACTGCTCTAAGTCTTCTAAGCACCATCTCATTTAATCTTCACAACAACCTCATGAAGTGAGAACTCTTCTTATTCCCACTTTACAGAAGAGGACTGTTGGGCATAGGAGAAAAGCTCAGGATGCTGGTAGAGCCAGGATTAGAATCCTGGTGCATCCAACTCCAGAACTTCCTCTACACTGAAGCCAGGCTCTCTCCTCTGCCCCCACGTACACTCTGTTTCAGCCATACTGTCTGTCACTGCATCCCAATGTATCCTTTTTTTCTGCCTTAAGCCTTTGCTCATGCTATTATGCCATCTACCTAATGCCTTCTTCTCTCTCTTCATCGATCAACATTCTAAGATCTGGCCAGGGGCCTCATCTGACCCCATAGCCTGCTCTGCCTACCTCCTAGTTCTGACCTCCTGCTCCCCTGTCTGAGCCACTCATTGGCACGTTCTCTGGAGAGCCACCTAAGACGGTGTCATTTTGCAGATGTGTGCATCTGAACTTCTTCCTGGAGAAGATCTTGAACCTCAGTTTCCCCATCTGTAAAATGAAGGGGTTGGACCAGATGATTTCTAAGTACAGCTATTCAATGCATGACTGAGCCCACATCATGCCCATGATGTGGGTAGCTCCGAGAAGGGGAGTAAGGAATGTATGCTGAATGACTCATCACTATTTGCATGCCTTTCTCTTCTGGCTTCTTACTTTTTTTCCCTTAAGCCAACTTCAACTGATTCTGTTGAACTGAAGGAGGGATGCTAGCCCTTACTTCTTAGAGGCAGCTCTGAATCACCAGAGGTCATGCTCGTGGAGCCTGAGAGAAGTTCAGAAGCCTGTGCAGGAGGTGCAGCCACGGGGAGCCGGAACACTATGCACCGTGTTCCCTCTGAGCGCTGGAGCCACGAGAGGCCCGGATAACCAGGGCGCCTCTAGTTTCAAGGGGAAACTGTGGACAGCTGATAGCATGCTTGGCCTCACAGAGACAAACTGAGGCACAGGTGAGGGGTTGACAGGGAAGCCCCTGCTTCTGGGTCTGCAGGAAATTAAACCTCAAACTGGTTCCAGCAGCAGCAGGGACGGAGCCTCGGGTTGTTTGAATGGTAAAGGGTGGTGCTTAAATACATGAGCTGTAGGAGAAACGCTGATCTGTAGGAACGGAGGAAGGCGACGCTTGTGGTAGCTCCCTGCAGAAGAAAGGCTGAGGCTCAGATAAGACACGGGCGGAAAAAAAGGAAGGGCCAGGTGGGACAGGAGCTGACCTAATAGGTCTTGTCCATCCCTGTTATTTTAGATCTGTGGGCTGTGTAGAAGGAGTTAGAAAGTCAAACATGAAGAGCCTGGGGCTATAATGGTGGAAGGGCAGAGGTGGGGGATGTCAGATGCAGGCTGGAGAAAGCTTTACAAGTGACCCTCACTTTAAATAAACCCATTATATGAAAATCTGTCTATTTGAACCCAAGAGAACAGGGGGTGATTTCCTCCTCATATCTTTCCAGTTTCCAGGCTGGCTATTAATTAATGCCCCGTGTGATACTTTCCATCTCGGAGCCTCGCTTTCAACCATCAGACGAGGGGGCTGACCTCTGGCTTCCAGCATCGTTAGCTTCTATACACTTCATAATCTTTGATTCTTGAAATAACCATTGCTTCCCTCAACTGACTCTCCCACCCTGAATAGGATTCATTAAGTGTGATGTGGACGGAGCTTTCTGAAATCCCCATTACTCAAAGTAAGGCACAACTGTGCCCTGTTGGAGTGCTACAGCCCCAACTTCAATCAGAGCCTCTGCTTTCCACAGTCAAAGACATCATCACTAGGGTCTCTTTCATCCCCCTGAAGCAGAGTTCCTGGCCACAGGGTGACAGGTGTAGGGTTAGGGCAATTGTCCAGGGCCCCAGAGCCACTTGCATTTTTTAAAATTAACAATGCGAATTAGCCCTGGGCCACTAGCCCAGGGCAAACCACGGCCTTTGGCATTGGGCAGCAGCTGGCTTGAGGAGGCTCAGCACAACTTTCAAAGGTTCAGAGCTATCAGATGCATCAAACCCAGAAAACTAGAAAGGGAAGGGGAATATCCAATGACGATGGATGCTGACATTAGGCAGGCCACTCGAGAACAGCCCTGGAGACAGTGCTGCCACATAAGTAGGGCTGAACTTTGAAACAGAAGAGAGAGGGGGAGGCTGGCAATAAGTTGGGAGGAAGCCTGTTCAAATGTGGGGTGAGAGAATAAAGCCAACAACAAAAGCCACAGCTGCCACTTCCTGAAAGCCTGCTATGTGCGGTGCCGAGCATTTCACCTACACTGTTGCGGGGAGTGCTCCCCGTGACCCTATGAGGCAATGCTACCATCGCTCCCATTTATGAACGAGGAAACAGAGGCACAAAATGGTTTAACAGCCTGTCTACGTCACACAGCTAATACATGGCAGACCCAGGATTTAATGCTTGTCAGTCTGGTTCTAAAATCCATGCTCTGAATTTGTATACCACACAGCCTCGCCAAAGTAAGGATCACAGTGCTGTGGGCTCTCCTCCACCCAGAGATCCTGTCTCCCTCCTCCCTTCCTTCCCCAAACACAATCGCTGCCCCACCCTGCAATAGCCAACAGGTGGTAGGTGCTTAAGCCGCAATCCACCTGCCCCCTTACTTTGGGAGGGAAAGAACTGGGCTGGAGCCTTTCAATGAACCTTACCTGGGTAGCGTTTAAAACCCACTGCGGAGGAGCACTCTGGCTTCAGGTGAAAAGGCTTTGGAGTGGGAAGTTCCAGAAGTTCCCTTTCCTAACAAATGCTAATCACACCTCAAACACACTGAGATGTAAAAACTGAACTGAGGACCACTTGCTAAGAAAATACCTGGTGCCTAAAAGAAGCCCATTAAAAAGATGCCCAAAGTTCTATAAGGTGGAATAAAGATATCCGTTTCCTTTATTTCCCTGATTGATCTGGCTCAATAGTTTAGATACATTGACTTTACTAAGTCAGGCTGCACGGGTCACTAAAGAGGAAATTTACATCTGCTAATGATGCCATCCATCATGGGCAAATCTTGGCTCCCTCATTTCTGCCAGAGAAACCCCAAAGAACCAAAGAAGAGAGGGGCTGGCTTTTCAAAGTATGGACTACTGAACTATTTAGAAATCTGGACCCTTGTCTGAGACCTGGCCCCCTGGACAAGGAAACATTGTGGACTGGACTGGGGGTTCACAAGGAGTTGTTGCTGGCATTTCTGATTTCATTTGCAAGATACTGGGAAATTTGAATCTCCCTTCCATTATACTGGAAATTAACCTCCATGACAACTAGGATTCTTGTCTGTTCCCTGCTGAATCCTCATGGCCTAGAATAAAATATAATAGGCACTCACTAAACACTTATTGACTGAATGAATAAATGAGCGACTATTCTGGCCCTTGTTCCTTCATGCCTTCTTGGGGAGGAATCTGTGTCTATAGATCCTGTTGGCCTCAATGGCCCTGTTCTATATGGTATGGCCCTCCCTCAGTCATAGGACCAGGAGGGACCAGGAGTAGACACTCTCTCCAAAGGTAGTTATTAGGCAGCCTGGCCAACACCTGCAACTTGTGAGACTGGCCCCACTGCAAGTCGAGCTGGTCCAATCAGAGCCAGACCTTGGGGACGCACACTAAGAGGCACTGGGGGAAGCTGCCACTGATGTGTGCCCTAAAGAGAGACTGAAAACCACCTGAGGGCAGGAGCACATCTATCTTATTTCCTGCTTTGTTCCCAATGCCTGATATCCTGAATTATGCCCGAGATAGAGTCAATGCTCAATAAAAGTTTCTGAATGAATGAACAGAGAGTACATCAGGTCTGGGTAGTCATTATGGACAAGTACATGATGAATAAACCAGGGAACCCAAACTAAGAGAGAGGGAAGAGCCTGGATCTAACAGCACAGGAGCATGAAGGAAGCTGTGAGAGGGAGAAAGGCTAGGGAGTCTCCAGAGCCACCGCCTGCCTCACTTCTTACGTTTTCTGGATCTCACAATACCCCACATGTGATGCTTGGGCCGGTGTGGATGTACTGATTTTCCTGCAACCCTAACAGCCCAGGCTGGAGCTTTGCTGGATCCTCAGATGGAAGAACAGATGTATTTGAGCAAGTTGTTCTTTTGTTTTGTTTACTTATTTTTGCCACCGAGGGTGGTCAAAGGTTGAAATAAGTTAGAAAGGGAGGAGATGGGGACTCTTCAAAGTTTTAGGGAATAGATACTATTATCTCTGATTTGAGGGGCTCTTCTCCTGCCCTCTGAACTGGAGCTGTTCCGTTTCTAGCTTAGCCACAAGCCACCAGCCCACTAACTTGGGCTTAGTCTTGTAAAGTTGTCAAGGTAATACGAACAGCAGGCCGGAGGATTGCAGGGAGGTGTCGTGGACTGTGCGCTGGGCACACAGGGTCCAGGACCAGCTTAGCCATTGACTAGCTCTGTGGTCTGGCAAATGATTCAATGGTTTCGAACCTCAGTTTCTTTTCTAAAGTGGAGGGGATAACACTTAACTCTGCACATAGTAGGGGCTCCATATATGTGACTTGAGTGACCTACTACGTACACCTGTAAAACACCGCAATTCACAGATTTTCCTATATTTAAAATAATTTAAATCTCACAATAGGCTGGGCACAGTGGCTCACGCCTGTCATCTCAGCACTTTGGGAGGCTGAGGTAGGGGGATCACTTGGGGGTCAGGAGTTCAAGACCAACCTGGCCAACATGGCGAAACCCCATCTCTCCTAAAAATACAAAAATTATCTGGGCATAGTGGCACACCCCTCTAATCCCAGCTACTAGGGAGGCTGAGGCACGAAAATCACTTGAACACGGGAGGCAGCTGCAGTGAGCTGAGATCACACCACTGCACTCCAGCCTGGGCAACAGAGCAAGACTCTGTCTCAAAAAAAACACAAACCTCACAACAACCTACAAGACTTGCAAAATAGAGCCTAGTATTAAGATGAAGAAACTGAGGTTTGGATAGGATAGGATAAGTGACTTAGTGACTTATCTGAGGTTACCCAGAGAGTGAGTGGTCAAATTCCATCCCAAGTCCCAGTTTCTCCCACAACACCGCCCTTAGCATAAGAAAGCAAAGTAAGCAGTCAGATGTGTAGTGGCTAAGATACCCTCAGGCTGGCCATCTCTCTTATCGCACACGACATTTCACTCAGGGACATGTGGACAAAATGTCCAGAAGATGAATCAATCAATGAATGAATGAATGAATGGGTATCCTGTCTTAATTCTACTCTACCCGTGATTCGCAACAAAACCTGGGAATCTCATCCAGGCTGAGAGCTTCACAGGACCTCCTGGTTCAAGTTCCTCTCCTTCCGCTGGAAATATCGATATCAGGTATCTCAGAGGCCTGGTGACTGATGGGTGCGGCTCACACCACCGCTCATCCATCCCCTGCCAGCAAGGGAAGAGGCAGCCCTGCCCAGTCTACGTACTGGTTTCTGCAGTCTCGTACTCGCTGTCTCTGAGAAGCTCAAAGATGTCCACTTCGACCTTGGCCTTGCCCAGCCTCTCAGGAGCGCGGTTGATGCGGTTCTTGGCCAGGGTGATGGAGAGCCGCTCCCCTCTGCTGCACTCCATGGGGTCGTCCAAGATAGCAGCTGTGGGCAGGCAACCACATGGAGACAATTGGTACTCCACCGTTACTGTCACCCTCCTCCTTCTCCAGCCTCCCCCTGCTGCCACCTTCCTCTTCCAGGCAGCGCCCCAAGTCTCTCTCCATCCTGCCATGCTCAGAACCGTCCCCCAGAGCAAATTCTGTCCAAGCTGAAGGGTCTCGGTTTGCAGCCAGGTATACAGCAGTGAATTCTAACGTGGATGCATGCCTCAGGAACCCTGTAATACCAGAGCAGGCCACTAGGGGTCCTGTCTGCACGAGGTCCCCAGGTCCAGGCATCCTGATACTTGGATACCTGTTTCCATGCACACAGGTAAGCAGGCATTGTACAAAGCGAGGCAGGTAGTGGCTGTCCTTTGAAATGGTATTCGGAACATATGAGAAACTCTCCCTGAGGTGAGAGAGGGTTAAAGGATGCCAGGTCTGTGAGGGAGGGCTGTGGTCTCAAGGAGCAGCTGCCAGACACTGCTGAATGCTGGCTCCCCAGGCTCTGACACCGATGGGCCATGCTGCCAACGTGAGCTACTTAGTTTCTCTGAACCTCTTTCCTCACTGAACATTAGAAAGAGTAGGACAACCTCACAGGGTTGGTGTGAGGATTCACTAAGATAATGTATGGAAGTGGCACAGCACACAGATTTAATCAGTGTGACTTACTCAGTGTGGATACCAACAGTTGCCCAACTTCTGGGAGCAGTGTTAAGGATAAGTGTTATGGTATCACAGACAACTGGCGTCCAATCCCAGCTCCAGCCCTCCACAGCTCTGGGACCTCAGTTGCCTCACTTTTAAGGAAGTGGAGAGAGCCTTGGGCTATTGTGAAGATTACAGGATATGGCATGGGCTCAACACAGTATCTTGCATGCAGTAGGCACTCAATAAATCTAGCTACAGAGATTCTTAATTCTCTTGATGGAGATGTTACAAAAATGAAGATCACACAAAAACTTGTACACAAATATAAGCAGCATTATTCATAATTGCCAAAAAGAAACCCAAATGTCCATAAATTGATGGATAAATAAAATGTGGTTTACCCATACAATGGAGTATTATTCAACGATAAAAAATAGCAGGTACTGATATATGCTACAATATGAATGAACCTTAAAAACACTATGCTAAGTGTGGCTGGACACAGTGGCTCATGCCTGTAATCCCAACACTTTGGAAGGCTGAGGTGGGCAGATCACTTGAGGTCAGGAGTTCGAGACCAGCCTGGCCAATATGGTGAAACTCTGTCTCTACTAAAAATACAAAAATTAGCCGGGTGTGGTGGCACGATGTCTGTAATCCCAGCTACTCGGGAGGCTGAGGTAGGAGAATCACTTGAATCCAGGAAGTGGAGGTTGCAGTGAGCTGAGATAGTGTCACCTCACTCCGGCCTGGGTGACAGAGCGAGACTCCATCTCAAAAAACAAACAAACCATTCGGCTAAGTAAAAAAAGCCACACGCACACACAAAATACATATTGGACAGTTCCATGAATATGAAATGTCCAGAAGAGCTGAATCCACAGAGGCAGAGAGATTTGTGGTTGCCTAGGGTTAGGAGAAATGGGGAGCGTCTGCTAATGCATGTGGTGTTCTTTTTGGGGGTGATGAAATGTTCCTAAAATTGTGATAATGGTTGCACTACTCTGTGAATATATGAAAAAACCACTGAATTACACACTTCAAGGAATTATGTGGTACGCAAGTTATATCTCAATAAAGCCATTATATTAATAGAAATAACAGAAATATCCACCTTATCTTTCAGAGGCTGAGAACTCAGAAAAGCAACCCAGGGAATCGAGCCAAATAAATTTCACTGACACGTGGCCCTTGAATGTCTGGTGGACACAGAGATCCAGGTTCTATGATGTCCTTTCTGTGCATTGCTCCATACTCACTATAATCCATCCCACAAACCCAACATCAGGACACAGAATATTGCAAAACATTTTTTCCTCGATTTGTGGATTTATTTACATGCATAACTTCATTGAATAATAAAAGTTAAATGTCATTGACTCATGTTGGCCATGCATGGGGCTACAGAGGTACACCCAAGTCCGAGGCAATCAAGTGGACTTCTGGGAATTAACTAGCAAAGTCCACGCACACCTGTGTAGAAGTGACCACAGCACCATAAATGTGACTGAAGAGCCTGGGAACATTTAAATCACCCCCACACCCCCACCTCAGGGACGCACGACCAGACTGAGGTGGCTACTGAGAGAGTAGAAACCGAGACAGTCACACCGTGGCATAAAAGAATGACAACCTTGGAACTAGAAAGGAAGCAGGGCAGCCTAGAGGAATGCTTCTCAAATGGTGCTCCTTGGCAGGCCCCTGAGTTCCTCCAAGAAGTGGAGGGGAGGCTGCCTGGGATCTCCAGCCCCATACCAGCTCCAACCATCACAATTCCACCTGCATCCGTTTTAGGGGGTGGGGTTCCACATAAGAGTTGATGTGGGAAAAAAATGTTTTGCTATTAAAAATACATAGGGGCTCACACCTGTAATCCCAGCACTTTGGGAGACTGAGGCAGACGAATAAGGTTGGGAGTTCGAGACCAGCCTGACCAACATGGAGGAAACCCCGTCTCTACTAAAAATGCGAAAAAAAAAAAAAAAAAAGAAAACAAAGGCAGGCATGGTAGCGGGCGTCTGTAATCCCAGCTACTCGGGAGGCTGAGGCAGGAGACTCTCTTGAACCCGGGAGCTGGAGGTTGCAGTAAGCCGAGATTGTGCCACTGCACTCCAGCCTAGGCAGCAAGAGCAAAACTCTGCCTCAAAACATATACATATATAAAATAGGAAAAAATCAGCCAAGCTGTAGAACAAGGAAAAGAGACATCTAAAGTGTCAGGAACTGGCAGTGCCATCCAGCATGAGTTGGACAGACACTGGATCCATGACACACGAGCTTTACATTAAGCTACAATGTCAGCATAACCACTTAGTGGACACTATCTCACTTAATCTCTGTAACAATTCCGTGAGGCGGATGTTTTATCTTCACTTGGACACGAGGAGTTGGAGGTCAGAGAGGTCATGATCTGCCCGTTCTCACAGGTTTGAAGCATGACAGAGGAGGGAGATGAGCCCAGGTCAGTCTGACTGCAGACCCTGCACCCTGGCCACAGCTTGTCTTCTTTCTTATAAAAAAAAAACTCAAGGATTTGCTGCTAAACAAGGGGTGCGCTGGGGAGCGTGCATGAGCCTTCTAGGGACTGTAAAGGAAGCCTCCTTTTACAGACTGTAAAGGAACCCCTAAAACACCAATAGCAACAGGCTTGCCCCTGGACCTCTGAAAACTCTCTCAGGGAACTTGCCCTCCTCCCTTCTCCCTGTCCTCCCTCCACCCCAGTGACACGGTGTTTAGACTGTGGAGGCAGCTCTCCTTCCCTTTGGGCCAAATGAGCTCACTGTTACAACGTTTCCATCTACAACCTACTAACTATTTAACAATCACTTGTAATAAGATAAATAAAGTAGTAAAATAATCTCTCGGAAAATGAGCATGTCCGCTGCGGGTCTGGGAACTGGGAATGTTTTGATGTAGTTGTTCATGTTTCAGAGTCACGCTGGGCCTGCCTCTGCCTCATCAGTGTACAAAGGCCACAATTACACCTGCACCACAGGAGGCAGCACACACCAAAGGGTCTGCGCTGGAGCCTAGCAGTTCCATCTATTCCCACTTCGTTTTGGCAAAGTAAACATTCAAGAGTGTGCTATGGACTTCCGCAGGTCCCCCCAAATTCATATATTGAAGTTCTAACCCCTAATATTACTGCCTTAAAAAATAGGGTCTGTAGGACAAAACTAAGGTTAAATAAGGTCATCAGGATGGGACCTTGATCTGATAGGATCAGTGTCGTTATAAGAACAGACACCAGTGCCTCATGCCTGTACCAGAACTTTGGGAGGCCGAGGCAGGCGGATCACTTGATGTCAGGAGTTCAACACCAGCCTGGCCAACATGGTGAAATCCCG
>NW_012107697.1:3874414-3877396 GCF_000951045.1 Mandrillus leucophaeus | reverse complement strand
GTGCTCCCTTTCTCCTCGGATTTCCCGAGAAACTCCTACCACTCCAGCAGGCTATTCCTTGCACACTGCCTTGGAGGGGTATTTATCCTTCTATCGGCACCTGTGAGTTCCCTCAACTGCTTGTGTAATCCACCCTCCACATCTGTGGGTTCTGCATCTGCAGATTCAAACAACCATGGATTGAAAATATTCAGAAAAAAACAGTAAGAAACAACAATACAATAATAAAAATAATACCAGTAAAAATACAGTATAGCAACTATTTGCATAACATTTATACGGTATTAGGTATTAGAAGTACTCTGGAGATGATTTAAAGTACATGAGAGGATGTGCATAAGTTATATGCAAATACTACGCTTTTTACATAAGGGACTTGAGTGTCCTCGATTTTAGTACCAGAGGGAGGTCCTGGAATCAATCCCCAGTGGATATCGAGACAGCTGTACTTTAAAAACCCAGAGTAATCCCTCTTTCCTTTGAATCTTCCCAAACTCCTCATCCCAAATTAATTTCCCCTTCCTTTGAACTCCCACAGAAATTCCTCTGCACCCTTCATTAGACACAAGCCACTTTTTCATTATGTTGATTTGTCTATCTTTTCAGCTCCTTCAGGGTGAGGACCACACCTGATTCATCTCCGTAGCCGCACAATTCTGGACGCAGAGTAGGCCCTTCATGAATGGTTGCTGAGTGAATGAAAAATTCAAGGCCGCCTGTCTTTTCATGCCCTACAGCCAGTAGGAGACGTGGAGCCTGGCGATGGTGCAGTCAGCGTCAGGCAATGAGTGGACTGACAGCAGCCCCTACACACAGGGGTCCGCAGGGTGGATGACCCGCCAGAGGCCTCCAGGGTCCCCCGGGGCTGGCTGTGTTCCTCCTGCTCCCTGGATAAACTGGACTGGGGCTGGCTCACGCTCCACAAATTCTCAGCAGCCCAGAAGTGACCCCTCAGGTTGAAAAGGCAGCCTCCTTAATCCCTCAGTTCTTCCAGAGCCTCGCTGCTGAAGATTTCCACGCACTTCGGTAACTCTTACCCTTTTAAGGGGTAAAATAAAGAGGTTTTACTGGAGAGTCTTTATAGGCAGTATCTATAACACTGCCTGTGGCTGTTTGGCTCAACCGGATAGAGCCCTGTGTTAACAAGAAAAAGTGATGGTTTGCACCTTGGGGAGCGTGTTAGCTCTGCTCCCCAGCTGACCCCGGCTGCTTGCTCTCCGAGGGCCAGCCACAGCCCATCCCCATCACTCATCTGGCACCTCTGTCCTCTGTGTCCCGCTCTTCAGCCCCTTGTCCTTGGTCATCCCTCTTGCTGGAGGAAATCACACCACTGTGCAGCCGCTCCCGCCACCAACTCACACCTTCGTCCCCATCTGGGGCACCAGGCTGGGCCACTACCAGCCTTGGAGCTTGCTCAGTCAGCTCCTCCCACACCACAGAACCTTAGCTTCGGCTGGGTCTGCCAATACAAAGCCCCACAGACTGGAAGGCTTGAACAACAGAAATTCCTTTCCCCACAATTCTGGAGGCTGGAAGTCTAAGATCAAGGTGTGGGCAGGACTGGTTTCTTCCAAGACCTCTCTCCTTGGTGTGCGGATGGCACCTTCTCTCTGCACCTGCCATGTGGTCTTTCTTCCCTCTGTGCCTGCCTGTGTGCTGAGCTCCTCTTCATGTAGACAGAAGTCAAACTGAATTAGGGCCAAACCTAACAACCTCGTTTTAACTTTCTTACCTCAACACCAAATAGAGTCACATTCTGATGTCTTAGGGGTTAGGGCTTCAATATAGAAATTCCGGAGAAGAGACAACATAGCCCCTAAAACCGACCTTTACCTCTAACCATCACCCAGCTCTTAGTTCCTAACACCGCCCTTCCCAGCCAACCATCGCCCTGCTCTCAGCCCTAACACCTCCAGTCACCTCTAACCATCACCCGGCTCTCAGCCCTAACACTGCCCTTCCCCCACAACCATCACCCAGCTCTCAGCCCTAACGCCTCCCCTCACCTGTAACCATCACCCGGCTCTCAGCCCTAACACTGCCCTTCCTCTCCAACCATCGCCCTGCTCTCAGCCCTAACACCTCCAGTCACCTCTAACCATCACCCGGCTCTCAGCCCTAACACCACCCTTCCCCCACAACCATCACCCAGCTCTCAGCTCTAACACCTCCCTTCACCTGTAACCATCACCCGGCTCTCAGCCCTAACACCTCCCCTCACCTCTAACGATCACCCAGCTCTTAGTTCCTAACACCGCCCTTACCCTCAAACCATCGCCCGGCTCTCAGTCCCTAACACCGTGCTTCCCCTCCAACCATCACCCGGCTCTCAGCCCTAACACCGCCCTTCCCCTCCAACCATTGCCCTGCTCTCAGCCCTAATACCTCCCCTCACCTCTAACCATCACCTGGCTCTCAACCCTAACACCTCCCCTCGCCTCTAGCCATCACCTGGCTCTCAACCCTAACACCTCCCCTCGCCTCTAGCCATCACCCGGCTCTCAGCCCTAACACTGCCCTTCCATCCAACCATCACCCGGCTCTCAGCCCTAACATCTTCCCTCACCTCTAACTATCGCCCGACTCTCAGCCCCTAACACTACCCTTCTCTTCCAACCATCACTCAGTTCTCAGCCCTAACACTGACCTTCCCCTCCCAACCACCGCCCAGCTCTCAGCCCCAACATCTCCCCTTACCTCTAAACATTTCCCAGCTCTCAGCCCCTAATACTGCCCTTCCTCTCAAACCATTTACCCTAACACCGCCCTTCACCTGTAACCACTGCTGGGCTCTCACCCCTAACACAGCCCTTTACCTCCAACCATCACCCTGCTCTCAGCCCCTAACAACGCCCTTCACCTGTAACCACTGCCGGGTTCTGACCGCTAACACCGCCCTTCACCTCCAACCATTGCCCTGCTCTCAGCTCCTAACACCACCTTTCACCTGTAACCATTGCTGGGCTCCGACCCCTAACACCA
>NW_012107697.1:3869885-3873026 GCF_000951045.1 Mandrillus leucophaeus | reverse complement strand
CCACTACACTCCAGCCTGGGTGACAACAGGGCAAGACTCCACCTCCAAAAAAAAAAAAAAAAAAAAGAGAGAGACACCAGAGCTCACTCTCTTTTTCTCTCTGCCACGTGAGGATAGAACAAGATGGCTATCTGCAAACCAGGGAGAGGGTCCTCATCAGGAAGCGAATTGCCTGACACCGTGATCTTGGACTCCCAGCCCCCAGAACACTGAGTAACATTTCTGCTGTGTAAGCCACCCAGTCTGCGGTGTTTTGCTATGGTGGCCTGGACACCAGTCTGCCATGTAACAGCATACAGTCGGCTCACAGAACATCACTGCACACACCTTGAGATAGAGGGATAATAAGCAGGTGGGAAATAGGGAACGTGGGAATCTTATAGTAAGGGGAGGATGAGGTCCTCTCTTCACCCCATTCCTCTTTCCCTGCCCACAGCATCTAATTCAGAACTCTGTGCTCCAAGTTATTATGCAGGTCATTGCCAACTCACTAAGATCTAAAATCTTGTCCTCTCTACCTCCCAACCCCCGTGCCGTTCAGGGACCACTTTTCATTAGGTTTTCAACAGTGATTCAGGTCTGGCTGGAAATGGCCCCAACCAGTGGTTGGCTGGCAGGAAACATATGAGGATCGTAATAATTAGGATGACACCAGGTACTCAGACTCTAGAGCTGTGGACATGAAAGACAAGGTGAAGGCTCAGGCTCTCTTGGGACACCAGAGAAGCATGTCCTCAACAGGCAGTTACCAAACAGCACGCTTCTTCAGTAGTCCCTGGAGCGGGGACCAGATGGATGAACGAGAGCAGCTTGCTGAAGACTTAATGTGCAGCGAATGCTCATGGCCTGCGCTGCGTCCCCTAGGCCTGGCTGCCTGGTTGGGCTGGGATGCTCTGAGTCCCAGCTGCTGCCTAATGAGGAACAATATGATCCGGCACATCCTCCAGCCCTGGGGACTGCCCTGCAGAGAAGCCCCGCACCACAGTGAGGCAGGGAGGTCTGGGGCCACAGCAAGGGCAGAGCTGAAATGGGGAGACGCGTTCAGAGACCTGGGGCTTCCCCCTCTTTCCATCCATGAGGCCTCAGTGCACAATGACTCTTCCAACCCAGGTGGACTCCAGATGCCTCCAGCATGCCCAGGAAGCTGGGATCCCTTGCGTTTCCATCGAGTCTTTCTCCCCAGGAACCCCAAGCACTTCATCCTCTGCCAAGTTCTGAGTTCTAAGGCTCATGCCAAGAAAAGGGGAACCCCTTGATTGTGCCCTTCTCCACCCCTAAAACTCCTCTCCATGTTCTTGTCACATGCTTGTGTCAACACTGGAGGGGACTCCCCCCCGCTGCAGCCCCTTCCAGCTCACCCCTAATCAGTGTGGCTGTGGTGACCCCGAGAGGGCATAGAGCCACTGATCCGCTCAAGGTCCTCAGAATCTCCCCACTCTCTGAAGAGCTGTCCCAGTTAAGTCTCTGGCATGGTCTTAGGCCCCTTCTGTCCTGTCTTGGCTTCCACATACCTCTGTGGTCACAGCATCCTCTCTACCCCCAACAAGGTGTCAGAGCCTCCATGTACAGTCCTGGACTGGCCCATTAACTCTCCTCCATGCCTTTGCTGATGCTGTCCCTGTCCTTTGTTCTCCCTTTCCCTACCAGGGCTCTTCTCTCCCTCAGACACCTCTTCCAGGAAGCCCTCTCTGACCCGCTAGCCACCGTGCTCCCTTTCTCCTCGGATTTCCCGAGAAACTCCTACCACTCCAGCAGGCTATTCCTTGCACACTGCCTTGGAGGGGTATTTATCCTTCTATCGGCACCTGTGAGTTCCCTCAACTGCTTGTGTAATCCACCCTCCACATCTGTGGGTTCTGCATCTGCAGATTCAAACAACCATGGATTGAAAATATTCAGAAAAAAACAGTAAGAAACAACAATACAATAATAAAAATAATACCAGTAAAAATACAGTATAGCAACTATTTGCATAACATTTATACGGTATTAGGTATTAGAAGTACTCTGGAGATGATTTAAAGTACATGAGAGGATGTGCATAAGTTATATGCAAATACTACGCTTTTTACATAAGGGACTTGAGTGTCCTCGATTTTAGTACCAGAGGGAGGTCCTGGAATCAATCCCCAGTGGATATCGAGACAGCTGTACTTTAAAAACCCAGAGTAATCCCTCTTTCCTTTGAATCTTCCCAAACTCCTCATCCCAAATTAATTTCCCCTTCCTTTGAACTCCCACAGAAATTCCTCTGCACCCTTCATTAGACACAAGCCACTTTTTCATTATGTTGATTTGTCTATCTTTTCAGCTCCTTCAGGGTGAGGACCACACCTGATTCATCTCCGTAGCCGCACAATTCTGGACGCAGAGTAGGCCCTTCATGAATGGTTGCTGAGTGAATGAAAAATTCAAGGCCGCCTGTCTTTTCATGCCCTACAGCCAGTAGGAGACGTGGAGCCTGGCGATGGTGCAGTCAGCGTCAGGCAATGAGTGGACTGACAGCAGCCCCTACACACAGGGGTCCGCAGGGTGGATGACCCGCCAGAGGCCTCCAGGGTCCCCCGGGGCTGGCTGTGTTCCTCCTGCTCCCTGGATAAACTGGACTGGGGCTGGCTCACGCTCCACAAATTCTCAGCAGCCCAGAAGTGACCCCTCAGGTTGAAAAGGCAGCCTCCTTAATCCCTCAGTTCTTCCAGAGCCTCGCTGCTGAAGATTTCCACGCACTTCGGTAACTCTTACCCTTTTAAGGGGTAAAATAAAGAGGTTTTACTGGAGAGTCTTTATAGGCAGTATCTATAACACTGCCTGTGGCTGTTTGGCTCAGCCGGATAGAGCCCTGTGTTAACAAGAAAAAGTGATGGTTTGCACCTTGGGGAGCGTGTTAGCTCTGCTCCCCAGCTGACCCCGGCTGCTTGCTCTCGGAGGCCCAGCCACAGCCCATCCCCATCACTCATCTGGCACCTCTGTCCTCTGTGTCCCGCTCTTCAGCCCCTTGTCCTTGGTCATCCCTCTTGCTGGAGGAAATCACACCACTGTGCAGCCGCTCCCGCCACCAACTCACACCTTCGTCCCCATCTGGGGCACCAGGCTGGGCCACTACCAGCCTTGGAGCTTGCTCAGTCAGCTCCTCCCACACCA
>NW_012107697.1:3859972-3865045 GCF_000951045.1 Mandrillus leucophaeus | reverse complement strand
TGTGCCTTCCGTCCCCACCACTCCACCCAAACTGCACCTGCCAAGTCAATATCAACATTCATTTTTGCAAAACTGGTGAACTTTTGATTCTGTGTCTAATTATATCACTAGCTGCTAATACAACTTACAACCTGCCAGGTGCTGTCCTAAGAACAGCATATATGTTACCTCATTTAATCATCCTCCTTGGCTTCCATGAAACTACTCTCCTAGGGTTCTCCCACTGCTCTAACTGTTCCCTCCAGGTATGTTCTTCTGCCTCCCCTTTAAACAATGGTGCATCCAAGGTCTTTGCAGAGGCCTCCTCTTGCCGTCCTCCCAGGAGCTTCCCGATGGATCTATTTCACAGCCGCCTCCATGGGTATGTTTTACTTATATCCAACAGCCTGGTGACATCTCCATGAACGTGTCCGAAGAGCATCTCAAACTTATGAAGACCCAAAGTAAACCCACTTCTTCCCTCCTATATTCTTCCTGTTACATTCCTACATTCAGTTAATAGCAGCACAAGCTACCCAGGCATCGTGCCTTCACCCAGTTCCTCACCTCCCAATAACCAGTCTCCAATTGCTTCTGGTTGTACTTCCTGAAAATTTCTCAAACCAGTCCACTTCTTTCTAGTCTTAACACCACCACCACCCTACTTTGGTCCTTTCATCTCAACGACTTAACTGCAACCTCTTAACTCTTATCTGGTTTTCCTGCCTCCAGGCTGGCACGACCACTATCTGGCGCTCCTCAACCACACCCTCTCATAGCTGCCAGAGTGTGCACTTTGAAGTGTAAAGCCCTGCTTTAAAAGCTTCCATCCTCAAAATAAATGGAATTCCTTGGCAAGGCACACAAGATCTGAATTGACTCTTTGTCAAACCTTATATTGTGCTTCCCTGCTCATCCCTGTCTACCTTCTAGAAACAGTGAACTACTCATAGCACCTGTTACACACAGACACACACAGACACACACACACACGATGCTGCTGCATGCCTGCACACCTTTGCTCACTCCTCCTCCTGCACTCTCATCTTTGCTCACTGACTATCTCGGCTCAGACATCCCCACCTTCAGGAAGCCTTCCCTGAACACAGAGGCTGAGCAAGTGCACAACAATGTGTTTTCATAGAAACCCATGTATCCTATAATGTACGCCCATCATTGATCTAGTTTTCAACTGCCAGGGTTTAATTCTTCCTATCCCCAGTGCATTGACCTCGCTTGACAACAGGAGAACTTCATGAATGTTTGAGCCAAACTTGTCTTGGCTTTTGAGGGATTCTATGCCAACTTCTATTCCTACCTTCATAATTACTACTTTGACCTGTACATTTGTGGAAAACTGATTTTAACAAAGGTACGGTGGGGAAAAAAGTCTTTACACAAATTTTGCTGGAACATTTGGATATCCATATGTTAAAGAAAAAAGAAATCCCAATCCTTACTCATGCTATATGCAAAAATTAACAAAAATAATGAACCACAGACATAACAGTAAAACCTAAAACCATAAAACTACTAGAAGAAAACCTTTTTGATCTTGAGTTAGGCAAAGATTTCTTAGATATGACACCAAAAGCACAACGCATAAAATTAAAAAATTGGTAAAGCAGACATCATCAAAATTTAGAATGTATGCTCTTCAAAAGATCGGAATAAAAGACAAGCCATAGGTGGGGAGAAAATATTATATGCAAAGCACATGCTGGATAAAGGACTTGTATCCAGAATATGTAAAGAACTTTCAAAGTTCAATAATAAGAAAACAATCTAATTTTTAAACTGGGCAGAAGATTTGAATAGACATTTCACCAAAGAAGTTGTATAGGTGGCAAGTAAGCATGTGAAAATATGTCCAACGTTATTAGTCACTGAGGAAATGCAAATTAAAACCATAATGATCTATTACTACACATCTATTAGAATGGCTGAAATTAAAAAGCTTGACCATACCAATTGCTGACATGGATATGGAAGAACCAGAACTCTCATATGCCCCAACCTCTTCCCTCGCTACCCTTCCTCTCCTATGTAATGCTAGACACTATGTAATTGTCCCCCAGTTTTACACCCTGGATTTAGTCCACAGGCCACTCTTTATTGTGTAATTTCTCCCTTAAGAAACTTACTAATTTTCAACTATCAGCCCTATGCAGATAACTCCAAAATCTCTATCTCTACCCCCAATTTCTCATCTACACATCAGACTCCTTTTTCTGGCTACTAATAAGAAATGTCCAAATGTCCAAATTCTGCATCCCAAATGTAACTCATTATCTTTTTATTGAATTGGGGGCTCTTTCTGGCTTCCCAGTTTCACTTCATAGCACCAGTTGGTCTCATGCAAATCCCTGGGGGAGCTGCCTTGCACTCTCCCTGTCCCTACAGCCCCTCCATCTGCTCACCCACTAAAGACTGCTGAGGTATCTGCCTCCCACCCCCTGCCCCCGTTCTGTTCCCACTGCCGCCACTCCTCGCTTTCTTTTGTAATACGTCTACACTCTCTTCTGCCTCCAGTCTCTCTTGCACCAACTTAGCTACTCTCCACTGCAGAAGCACCTGCCTGGCCCTCAGGCCCTCCACAGTCTGGCCCCAACATGCCTTTGCCGACTCACCTTCTACTGAATTCTATGACCACTTAGCTACATCTAGATTGTCCTTGCTGAACACTGAATACACCATGTTGCTCTGCCCTGTTTTTTTTGTTCAGGTGGTCTCTTCCTGGAAAGTTCTCAGCTGTTTTTTAAAACCCATGTCCAAATCCTACCTAATAACCCTCATTCTCATACCCCATTCCCACCGTGCCCCAGGTAAGCATTGAACTGCGCCAGCCCACACTTTCACCCTCCTCAAATCCTACAAAGCACTTATTGTGTGCATGATTCATTTAGTACTTAATATTTTGCTTTCTAATTGACATGGGTAATGCATTCACTCATTCAATCATTCCTTTCTTTACTAATTCCTCAAATACCTATTAAATACCTATCTTAAGCAAGGCACTATGTATGCAGAGAAGGATAAAATGTATCTCTGCTTTCAAAGTGTCCAGAGAAGGACATGGTCATACAAGCAAATAGCCACAACCCGATATGGTAAGTGATATGACAAAATCTTACGATGTTTCCACCATGAACCAGGTGTTCAGGTGCTGGGAAATCACAGGTGACTAAGATAGGGTCATTTGACTCTGGAAGGCATCCTGGGGTCAGGGGACAGAGCCAGACTTTACTGTACAATGAAGCGATTCCATAGAGAGAATTGCAAAATTGTCAAGAAGCTCAGATAAAGGGAAACCAAACTCCAGGCGGTGGGGCAAGTTTTAGGGAAGGCCTCACACATTTATCTAACGCACATGTGTTAAGTGATTACTACCTGCCAGGCTTCACGCAAGAGTCAGCCTTGAAGGAGGGGAGTGAGCTTCCCAGGGAAGCAAGGAAGCAAAGTGTGTTCCAGTGTGGGGTGACTGGCTCAGCCGGTGGGAGGGGCCTGAGCACCTGGCAGGGAAGGCAGATGGGAAGAAAAGAGCCGGGGCATGAAGAACCTGTGTGTCTCGCTGGAGAACTGGGATGGAGCCCCGAAGGTCCAGAAGGTGCCGAGGGACAAGAGGAGGGCTTCCGACAGGCGATGACATCATAAAATTTGCGTTTTAGGGCCATCACTCTCAAAGATACACTGGAGTGAGAACTGAAATACGAGTTGGGAAGATCGATAGTCTGGGAAAGAGAAATGAGACAGGTACTGAGTGGGGCAGGGAAAGAGGATGAGAGAGAAGAGGCAGATTCTAGTGAGATAAATCCGGCAGAATCAAACTCAGTGGGGCTTGGGGGGAGCTAAGAGGGCTCTTGGCTTCACTGACAATTTAGATGGTGACATCAGTGACCAAGATAAAGAATGCAGGGGGATAGAGAGGAAGATTTTTCTTTTTTGTTTTTGGAGAAGGGCAAAGATGATGATTTTGGTGTGGTATTTATTAAGTTTGGGGCACACTGTTTAGTAACAGAAAAAGTTACTGGTCTGGCTCTCCAGATAATGATCCAGGCTGGAGACACGGAGACCCGGGAGTCCCAGGGTCAGGGTGATAATGACACCTTCCTCTCCTCTCCTGGAGAGGAAGAACCAGGCTAAAACTCTGGACACGCAACATTTGGGCGACTGTAGGGAAAGAGACTGAGAAGCAATGGTTACACCAGAGGATCTAAGGAGAAGAGAAGTCAGATAAAACAAGGACTGAGCATTCTCCACAGGGCTGGGCAACTAGGAGGTCACCTGGGACTTTAGCAAGAGCACCTCCAGGGGAGAGGTTAGGCAGCATGTAGATGGTAGCAGGTGGAGGAGCGGCTGAGAAGTGAATGGAGAGAACCAAGTAGCCGGTCTGGGAAGGGAGGGGTCGTAATTAGGACAATGGGCAGAGGGAAGCACATCCTCCAAGGAATGGTGTTTAAATTAAGACGAGAAGGGCCCAGAAGAGGAGCCAGTGGGAAGGGAAAGAGAAAGTCAGAAGAAAGGAGCTCTTTCTGAAGCAAGCCCTGCAAAAAGGCAGCTGGAGGGAGTCTGGAACACATGTGCAGGCTCATCTGAGGTGAGAGAAGGGACAGCTCCCCCTTCATGGGTGCCTTCTCCTTTTTTTCCTTTTAATCATATGTCACCCTATGTTTGACACAGACACATGGCCACCTAGCTCAGACCACACTTACCAGCCTCCCTGAACTCAAGAGGCCATGGGCTAAACCTGGACTAGCAAATGGAAGTAAAGTGACCGGAACATCCAGTTCATCTCCTTGCCCTGGATGTTCCTGGCCTTTTTTGCTGGCTGGTAATGATAGCAAGAACATATAGAGACCACGTGCTGCTGATGGCAGTGCCGCCCGCCACCCTCCATCCTTGGACCACTACTATTTACCTCCAGGTTTATGTGTGAGAGAAAAACACTTTGATTTTGGAGCTATTGCATTTTCAGGTCCCTTTGTTTTCATGGCTCAGCCTATATTCCCACTTAGAGCTGAGCCATAGAAATATAATGCAAGGCAGCTGGACATGGTGGCTCACGCCTGTAATCCCAGCACTTTGGGAGGCTAA
>NW_012107697.1:3837425-3859422 GCF_000951045.1 Mandrillus leucophaeus | reverse complement strand
CAAACACTATGTTTTGTTTCTGACTTTGTTTTTTTGAGACAGGGTCTCACTCTGCTGCCCAGGCTGGAGTGCAGTGGTGTGATCTCGGCTCACTGCAGCCTTGGCCTCCCGGACTCAAGCAATCCTCCTGTCTTAGCCCTGAGTAGCTGGGACCACAAGTGAGCACCACCATGCCAGCCTTATTTTTGTATTTTGTGTGTGTGTGTGAAAAAAAAAAAAAAAAAAGAGTCCTACTATGTTGCCTAGTTTAGTTTTGAACTCCTGGCCTCAAGCAATCCTCCTGTCTCGGCCTCCCAAAGTGCTGGGATGACAGGCATGAGCCATTGTACCCAAACAAATACTATGATTTTAATATCTAGTCAATATAAAAAGCATTTGTGTATTTTGTATCCTTGTTTTCATACCAGAACTTCAAAATCCAGTGTGCATTTTATATTTAGAGCACATCTCCATCCAGATGAGCCAGGTTCCAGGGGCTCGATACTAATGGCTACGACACTGGGTAGTGCAGGTCTAACTGATGCTGACAGATACAGCTGTAAATAAATATTTGCTTCGGGTGGGGGGTGTTGAGAGAGGCTGAGCTGGATGGCTTCTATTTTCTCTGAAAAGAGGAAAGGTCTCATCTTCATCTTCCACTAGCAAGACTGACAAAGATAAGGAAGGTGGCTTTAGGGGAGGGCTTGGAATAGCTGCTCTGATATGTAAATGCATTTCTGTTTGGACCCAGTTGAAATGAAGAGATGTTGGTGTGTTTCTGAAAGCAGCCTCAGGGCACAGCCAGAAGCAAGGCAGGCAGATGTCACAACTAAGAGTAGAAGGTGATCAGGTGGGTGGGCAGGACTGGGGACTAATGAGTGAAGGTGCTATTGGGACCTGGCAGGGGTGATGGGCTGGGCCTTTTCCACTGGACAGGAAAGGGAGTAACACCCAGAAAAAGCTGTCCAATGGGTTAGCCCCAGCAGCAAGGAAAGGCTGCATATGTGTGGAATATGTGGCTACCAGGATTCATGGAAGAGCGGGAGCAGGGGAATGTGACGGTGAGACTGGGTAAGATGCTGTTTTCAGACTGTGGGATTTGGACATGTATGGTTTCAGAAGCAGAGGATCTAGGGCTGCCATGACTCGGAGTGCAGCTGTGACGGTCACGTGGAGTGGGAGAGAAGGCCATCAGAAGGGAGGCAGCCGAGGATCCCCAAGGCAATGGCACAAGTGGGATGGCCCCTTGGACACTAGGATGATGAGGCCAGAGCAAGGCAGCAGTGAGAGGAAGGCTGGGAGCCCTACATGAGAATAGCAGGCACAAGGCGGGGAGGACCTGGACCAGGCAAGAATGGGGGAAATGTTTGAAGGCTGCACTGGGGAGTGAGGGAAATGCAGCTGCCGCTCTGGAGTAAGCAGTTGCTCTGGAGATGGGTTGGAAGGAAGCACTCTGACAGGGCAGATGAAGTGTGATGGGCTTGGCATCCCTGCTGAGTGGGGGCTCTGTGTGTGCCAAAAGGGCCGGGAGGGCAGGTGAGCTGGGGATGAGCACAGAGCCGCCGGGAGGATGCGCATGGAGATGCAGAGGCGTGCACAGAACCAAGCTGCCCAGGCGCTGCAGAGAACCATTTCCCTGTGCTGTGGGACTGCTGTCTAAACTGGAAACACCCCAAGTGCAGGAACTGAGTCTCCTCTTATCCTGTATCCCCCATACAACTCAGCAGAGCCAGGCAAATGTTAGGCACGTTAAGCACTTGACCCTGATATGAGCTGTTGGACTTTCACAGGGTTCACCTTTTGGTCTATCCCTTCACCTTTCACACTCCCACAATTAGCTAAAGAACATGACCCCTGAAACAAAGTGTATGAATAAAGTCCCGGGCATCACCGGCAATTCTATCTGCAGTTAGTGCCCTATGTATATAGCCACTTTGTAAGGTCTCTGGATACCTGATTTGATATTCCCAGTTAGCCTCCTTAAACAGTTCCTTGCTCTCTGTGGACTGGCTCACCTCCCTGTAGGTTTTCTTTTGGGTAGGAAGATAGTCCTCATGTGTTCTCTTTTGAAAGCAGTCATGGAGAGCCCTCAGCTACATTTGGGCAAGCTCAACCAGCCAGCTCTGGCCAGCCCAGATGCATGACTGTGGCAGTTCGGTGCCCGGGATATCCAGTCTCATGGCTCACTGCACACACAGCCAGGCTGGAGGAAAGGAACAGTGGGCTGGAGTTGCCCATTTGTCTTGTCTAATGGCCTGCCAGTGACAGCATTCTGGACGACTTATGGGACAGAGCGGGAATGAAGGCAGAAGGGACGGGAGTGATGGGGGCTGCTGGGAGCCTTAATGGGTCTAGTGCAGACAGAGACACCAGGCAAGGTCTGCCTGTTACCGCCGGGGGAGACCCAGCCCAGATCAGCTTCATTGTCTGGGATAATTCAATTTGACTTGCATTTACTGAGCGCCGACCTTACGCCAGGCACAAGTGGGATAGATGCTGTTGAGAACACAAGACATGAAGACATGAAGCAGTTCTGGCCCCTGCTCTCAAAGACTCATGGATGAACTGGGGAGACAGTGATGGGGCAGGGGAGGGAGGGTGGAGATCTCAAACTAGGTGCCTGGCAGACTCTGAAACTTGAGCTCAGCGGGGCAGCTGGAAGGTACCATCTCAAGAATCCACTCACCCCTGGACCAAGATCACTCCATGCTGTCTTCTGACCCACCTGTCAATCTCCATCATGTTATATCACCATTACATCATGTCACCTCCCTGATTCTAGACAGGGCGACCCTAAGCCATAGCACCACTGAGGGTCTTATCTCTACATTTTAGCCAAAGCTGTGAATAAATGAGCATCATACCCGCTAGAGTCTATAACACAGGACCCTGTGGCCTCCGATCAAAACTGGCAAGTACCATGGGAGCCAGAGGTCTGACCACACCAAGGAAAAGTGCAAGCAGAAGGAAATGACAGATTAGAATGGCTTTGAGTTCTTTGCAAGAATATGGGTAGAAAAATCTGGAGGGCCATTACTTTGATGGTTTCCGCCTTGGAGTTATCTGTCTCTTTTCCCAGGAGATCAAAGCGCAAGTGATGGGTATTTTTATTCATTGTCATCATCCCCCAGGGAAGGAGCCAGAACAGGGAAGGGAGTATTTTTTATTCAGGAGGACACGGGGGCTCTGAGTCCAAGCTAGGGCCCCACCCCGGGGCAAGAGCAAAATATTCCTGTGATCATTCCTTCAAATAATATGCAGGTAATCTGTCATTTGTCTGTTTCCCTTTTCCTAAGGTGAAAGGGAAGAGATACGTATTAATATCAAGTCACTGTTCTACATGCTGGGGAGTGCCTCCTGGTGGAGGTCACGTCTAGGATGTGGGTGTGAACCCTGCCTCACTCCCCATCCCCTCAGCCTCCCTGAGGCTGGGACCTCCCTAACACACTGCCTCCTTAGTTGTCTGCAGAAGTCTCAAACATCCTTTCAAGCACTTTGCAAAACAAACACCTCTCAGGTCTGTCCTCCCTCAAAATCCCATATTATGAATCGTATTTTTTCTGGACACTAAACTGCCTGTTTCCTTGAAACTAACCTGCCTTGGTCTTCTTTTCTGGGTAAACGTACGCTGTCTGGATGAATTTCCTCGAGAGCTATTGCCTGAAAGAGATGCTTAGTTGGCTGTTGTCAGAATATTCAAAATGCATAGGGGGACGAGGGGGAAGAAATATCACTCACCGCAGGGGATAAAAAGCAGTCCCATTCCGATGCCATATGCCACGGAAGGGAAGAGCTAGTAAATTTCATTTAGTAGAGCCCACGCAATTACCCACTCTAAAAATTAAGGACCGAGACCATAAACCTACTAAACTTCAAATCTTCATAATGGGCTGTTAAATGAGAGACAAAGGGAGAGGGAGCAGAGGGAGAAAGGAAGAAGAGGAAAAAGACAAGAGGGAAGGGAACAGGGAAGGCAAGAAGAAAGGAAAGAGGAAGGCAGGAAAGAAGAGGAGGAAGGCAAGAAAGGGGGAGAACAGAAATACAGGATTAGCAAGACAGAGCAGGAGGCAGCGCCAAGCAGAAAACAAAGTCAGAAACAGAGTTTGACGCACGCACATTCTCAGAGGAACTCCCGTTCTCAGGGTCTTCCCACTCTGTTGCCAAAGAGATTTAAAGTCACACCGTAGGCACAGAGAGGGACACAATCGTATTCTGCCAACTTGGAAATATTCAGCACTACTGATGTGGGGCTGCGTAATTATTTGTGGTGGGAGCTGCTCTGTGCGTTGTAGGGAGTCTAGCAGCATTGCTGGGGCGATGGTTTGAACGTGTCTCTTTTCAAATTTCAGGTGTCCCCAGTGTGATGGTATTAAGCAGTGGGGATTTTAAGAGGTAGTTAGGCCACAAGGGCTCCTCCCTCATGAGTGTGATCAAGGCCCTTATAAAGAGGCCTCATGCACTCTTTGGAAGGCAGAAACCTGCCCTCCTGCCTTGTGAGGATGCAGTAGATGCCAGTAGCACCCTCCCCAGTTGTGACAACTAGCAATGCCTCCAGATACTGCAAATGTCCACTGGAGGAGGGAGAGGGGGAGAAATTGCCCCCAGCTTAGAACCACTGGCGTGGACCCTTTTCACATCACAACTGTTGGTGCCCCCAGTTTACCTCATTTCAGAGCCCTAATGCTCCAGCACCCCCTACACACAGTCATAGGAGGAATCCCTGCAGAAGGCACCTTTTGACGGGGCTGCTTCACTATTCAGAACCACTTCAGAGCATCCCAGTGTTCACTAAGTAAAAAAGTCATACTGGCAGCTGGGCGCGGTGGCTCACATCTGTAATTCCAGCACATTGGGAGGCCGAGGCAGGTGGATCACGAGGTCAGGAGATCGAGACCATCCTGGCTAACACGGTGAAACCCCGTCTCTACTAAAAATACAAAAAATTAGTGGCGGGCGCCTGTAGTCCCAGCTACTCGGGAGGCTGAGGCAGGAGAATGGCATGAACCCGGGAGGCGGAGCTTGGAGTGAGCTGAGATCCGGCCACTGCACTCCAGCCTGGGCGACAGAGCGAGACTTCCTCTCAAAACAAACAAACAAACAAACAAAAAGAACCAGTCATACTGGCTACCTACTAGGTGCCAGGCTTGGTTCCAAGCATCGGAAAAAGACTGGTGGACGGGAAAGAGACCCAGACTCAAGGACCTTATGCTCTAGCTGAGGAGGCAGACAGTACACATGTAAGGAAATAAAAGCAGGATAATTTCAGGTAGCAAAAAACCGCTACAAAAAATAAGGAAAAAAAATAAGGAAGTATGAGAGAATGATGGGGGGTGGTCAGGGAAGGGATGTCGCTAACGAGGTGCCACCTGAGCTGCGACCTGAATCAGGAGGAAGAAGCCATGGGAGAGAGAGGAAGAACATGCCAAGTTGGAGGAGCAAAGTAAGAGGGAGCTTGGCAGCCACCAGCATTCAGCGGCTGGAGTGGCGCGTGTGAGGGGAAGAACGCAGGGAGGCACAGGGAGCAGGGACACACAGGTTGTCACATGGTCTCAAGGGCCATGGTGAGAATCTGTCTTATTCCAGGTGTGAAGAACAGTCACCGGAGGGTTCTAAACCTAGCCCAAAGTCCTGAAGCTGATTCTAGGCTTCCAGAGACCAACCCCACTCACCGCCAGCTTCATCCGCTTGTATCCCTCTGCACCAACTTGAGCGCCCATCAGAGTCACCTACAGGGCTTGTGAAGACACAGACCGGGCAGGGCGCGGTGGCTCACGCCTGCAATCCCAGCACTTTGGGAGGCTGAGGCGAACGGATCATGAGGTCAGGAGATGGAGACCATCCTGGCCAACACAATGAAACCCCGTCTCTACTAAAAATACAAAAAATTCGCCAGGCGTGGTGGCAGGTGCCTATAGTCCCAGCTACTCGGGAGGCTAAGGCAGAAGAATGGCACGAATCCAGGAGGCGGAGTTTGCAGTGAGCCGAGATCGCGTCACTGGACTCCATGCACTCCAGCCTGGGCAACAGAGTGAGACTTCATCTCAAAAAAAACAAAAACAAAAACAAACAAACAAAAAAACCACACACAAAAAAATGGATAATGTTAAGTCCTCAAAAAATTAGAAATAGAATTACCATATGATTCAGCAATACCACTTGTGGGTATATATCTAAAATAATTGAAAGTGGGGACTCAAATTGATATTTGTACACCCATGTTCACAGCAACCTTATTCACAACAGCCAAAAGGTGAAAGCAACCCACGTGTCCAGCCACAAATGAATGGGTCGACAAAACACATACATACAACGGAATACGATTCAGCTTCACAAAGGAAGGAAACTCTGACACATACGACAAGGATGAGCTTTGTAAACGTTATGCTAAGTGAAATAAGACAGACATAAAAAGACAAACACTGTATGATTTCACTATATGAGGTACCAAGGTTGTTGCCAGGAGCTGAGAGGAGAGTTATTATTTAATAAATACAGAATTTCAGTTTTGCAAGACAAAAAGAGTTGTGGAGATAGATGGTGGTGATGGTTACACAGCAATGTGAATATAGTTAATACTGCTGAACTGTACACTAAAAATTGGTTAAAACAGTAGTTTTATGTGTATTTTACCAAAATTAAAAATAATTTTAAAATACACAAAGTCCTGTTTTATAGTTTACAAAGCACATTCACACATGTGTCTCATTTGTATCTCATGCTATTCTAGGAGATTAGAGTAAAATAGTACTATTCCCACTTCACAGATGAGTATTCTGAAGTCCAGAAAAATTGCCTCCTTATTTTCTGGCACTTCAGAGCTGCCTGAGCCAGACAAAGGCATCCATAGGCTGCCCCAACTCAAGGACACACGGCAGACATGTTGAGGAATTAAAGCTAAAAATCAGATCTCCTGCTCTACCAACGCTCTGTCTAGTGTATCACAATGCTTGTAGAATGTTCTGTAGAATGTGAAAGTAAATCACCTTTCACATGCTAAGTGATGTAGAAATACTACCTGGCTAGCTAAGAGAAAGAAAACAGGCAAGGAGAGAGTGAGAAGCAATGATTTGATGTGAGGACGATTCCTGCCTCATGATTTAGGTATAGAGGGAAAACCAACATTTTCTGCCTTATATGGTGGGCATTATTATTATTTATTATTATTATTTTGCAGATGATAATAAAGAAAATAGAGTCCTTAAATCACTTGACCAATTTCACCACGACTTTGAATCCAGGTCTATGTGACTTCTGGGTGCAGACTCCCACTGCTGGAAAGGTAGCCTCCCCCTTGTTCCAGAATGGTCTAGTTGCCAACCTGTGGCACCCAGGCCTTCTTGCCCCTGGCTACCAGTCAGCTGATTCCTTGCCCAGTTTGCCTTCTTCTTCCACCATGCCCCCAACCAGGGTACTCGCCCTTTAAAGGGGATGCCGTCCCGAAATGCCCTTTCCTCTGAATGGACCCACCCACTATCTGCCCTTTCCCCAGCTCCTGACCAGCTCACTCTGCTTGGTTTCTCAGGGTAAGGACAGACATGACATGGAGGCTTCTCTCTTCACCTTCCTTTGCCCAGGCTCACAGAAGGCCTGTGTACGACCTTCTCCAAGAATGGTTGGTCGGTCCCCCGTCTGTCACAGGACTCACACCTCCAAGGGACTTCTCAGAGGACAGAAATAATGTTCAGTCCATCACATCTTTCTCTCAGTCCTGCCCCTCACTCATGAAGGAACGAACCCACAACTGAGGTCCTGGTGCATCTGTCCCACTAGGTCGGTGCTCTCCTCCCCAGCGAGCAGGGGCTGAACAGCAGGGGGCCTGAGATGTGGAGCCCCACCATGAGTCTGAGAAGTTCTGCATCCTGTGGACTCACAAAGGCACCTCACACCAGCTCTGAGTTAGCTCTTTCTCTCACCTGGCCTCCTTATTGTCTGGTACTTCAGAGCTGCCTGAGCCAAACGAAGGCATTCATAGGCTGCCCTGTTCTAAGAATGCAGAAAGAGCTGAGGCCCCACTAATTTGAAGGAGGGGCTCATCGACCCCTGTGTCATGAACTTGGCTGCAAATGTGACTCCAGCTCCCAGTTCTCCACCAGAATTTGTCATTTGGTGGCCTTCCATTTCTCAGCATCCAGAACTGGTTAATCTACCAAATGTTAGCCCACTCCATGAATCTGACGGTAATGAGGTCAGCTTTTGCTTTATTTATCATTAGAGCTGGCAGACCCAAAGGGTAATTTAGTGTTTGAAAAAGCCGATTTTAAAACTTTATGTCAGGTGACACGTTGCCAAAAGCAGCCTAATAACCGTATCATTAAATACAGACTAAAGTCTTCATTTAAATTTATTTTCATCTCACCTTGTCTATAAGGCTTAGGGATATAAACGGAACGAGTCTTTAATCCACAAAACAAATTTATCTGCTCTCGTGTTTCTCCCCCAGTCAGCGTCCTAGTGCCTCTGGAAGTTTGTTGGGGTCCCGATCCTGTCTCTCAAAGACACTTTTCAACTCCTATACATCAAAAGCACATTCCTCATTCATCAGGCCTCTACCATGCTAAGCAGTGGAGATGTGCAATTGACATAATTGATGTATTCATGGTCCCTGCCTTCGAGGAACCTACAGACTTGTGTGGAAACAAAAGCAAATAATTATAACATGATAGGCACTGAATGTTGTCCCCAGATATCCTTCCAGTTTGATGCCTCACTTACTACTGGTCTCCGGTCCTTGTCACCTGAGCAGCAAGGCCTTCCCTGAGTACAGGGTAGGAAACAACACCCCCACCTCATCCTTACCCTGCTCTACTTTATTTGTCTTTTTTTTTTTGAGATGGAGTCTGGCTCTGTCACCCAGGCTGGAGTGCAGTGGTGCCATCTCGGCTCACTGCAACCTCAACCTCCCAGGTTCAAGTGATTCTCCTGTCTCAGCCTCCCAAGTAGCTGGGATTACAGACACGCACGTCTGGCTCCTTTTTGTATTTTTAGTAAGGACAGGGTTTCGCCATGTTGGCCAGGCTGGTCTTGAACTTCTGACCTCAAGTGATCCACCCACCTCGGCCTCCCAAAGTGCTGGGATTACAGGTGTGAGCCACTGCACCCAGCCCTATTCTGTCCTTTTGTCCATACTGTATATCAACACCCAATACAGTCCACACTTCTTGGCTTCTTTGTCTGTCTGTCAGACCCCACTACAGCAGGGGCAGGGATTGTGTCTGTTTTGTTCACTGCTGTGCTCCCAGCCCCAGCCCTGTGCCGGGCACACAGTGGGCACGCACTCACTACTTCCCAAGTAAGACACGGATGGCCGCTGGAGCGGAGGTACGAAGTGACTATGGGGCACTGGGAGAACCCCCATCTTTCTGGGAAGTTGCCTGGGAAGGTTTCACAAAGGAGGAGATGGGCTAAACCAAGTTGTAAGATAGAAATCTACTGTTTGGAGAAGGGAAATTGCAGGTCCATAGTCACAGAGAAATGACACCAAACTTTGTGTAGCTGGATGGGGGTGACTGGAGAAAAGAGCAGAAAACGGGTGAGAGGTATTGGGGGACTGTGAAGCACCTTGCAAGCCACTGAAAGGGACCTGGACTTTATCTCGAAGATAAACTTTGAAGAAATCTGCATCAGTGTTTTTAGAACGGGAGAGAAGACCCGAGGGTGAAGTTTCTAGTTCCCTATATGACTCGAGCAGCACAGGTTCCTGCCAGGCCTTTGTCATAGCCAGCCCCCGAGGATGCCTGGTGACCTCTGCCTCCTGGTATTCACACCCCTCTTCCCCTCTTGTGACTCCCTGAACACAACGGGGGTTGATCTGCCCAACAGCACATGGCAGAAGTCATGGGATGTTGCTTCTGAAACTGCTGCTTCCATGTAAGAGGACTTTTCTCTCTCTTGTCTCTTGCTCTGGGGAGAGTTGGCTGCCCTGCTGTGAAGAGGCCTATGGAGAGACCAACACGGCCAGGTGCTAAGGCCTCCAGCCAACAGGCACCAAGGAACTGAGAGGCCCGACAACACCTTGAGTGAGCTTGGGAGTGGACTTTCCCGCCTCAGTCGAGCCTTGGGATGGCTGCAGCCTCAGCCCAACAGCTTGAGAGTGACCCTGAGCCAGAAACACTTGCCAAGCAGCTCCCACATTCCTGACCCTCAGAAACTGTGAGACAACAAATGGTTCTTGTTTTAAGCTGCTAAGTCTTGGGATAACTTGTTACAAAGCAATACATTGTTATTACAGCTTAATTCCCCTCCAAGAGCATCGAGTGATTTCCTGCCTTCAGGACAAAGACTGCAGTAGACATGCAGGTTGTCCCTTCTACAAAGGCTACTAATCAAAGATTCCCAATGAGGTCAGGCAAAAAAGATGGGGAACTCCAACTCCTTCTCTCAAACGCCCAGCAGGCGGAAAGAATGCCTGAAACTCAGCTTCCCTCTGAGCGAGGCCAGACACAGCCCTTCCTCCAGCTCCTGGGGCTGGCAGCTCTCCCCACCTGGCACTCTGGCCCACACGGTCCCAGAGGTGCGGTAGAGATGTGAGCACGCAGTCAGTTTTACTGCCTCCCTCCACTTAATTCATGAGTTAATCAAAGGACAGTGCAGCCGCGCCTGCACAACAATAACAGAGAGCAGATGTTTCTGGGCCGGTTTATCTCTTGCTGGCACAACACTGGGAAGCTGACCTTTCTCCACCACGTTTATTAAGTGTTATTAACACTTTTAAGAGGGTCGTAGGTGCCCAGGTCCTTAGTCAAACTGAGAGATGCCTTCTCAGGGAAGACTTCCCAATCAGCCACTGCAGGATGCAGCCTGCCAGGGGAGGCTCTAGGGGCAACCAGGTGGCAAAAGAGGGCTCAGCCTGACCCCAGCGGTAATAATAAAAGTATTTCACAAATACCCCAAGAGGTAGCACCATGCAGTAAGGAAGCCATAAGCCTGGCTCTCACAAACTCCAATTTCAGCTAGACCATTTAGTTTTTGCCCTTAGGCAAGTTATTTGGTCTGAACCAAGAGTTCTCATCAGGATTGTCGGATTGTCATCAGGTTTAAATAAGAAACTGCAAAGAAAGTGCCAGCCACAGGCTCTGGATATGACAGGTATTAGTCAAGGTCTTCCTGCTAGGATAATTTGTAAAAATCTCACCCCTGCCCCATCCTAATCAATACACTGTATATTCTCTTCTTCTTTGTTCCATGCATGTAGTAAGCATTTCCAAATAGTACCTGTCATTATGGTCATGTTTTATACTTTCCAGAACACTTCCAATATTCATGAACATGTTAAATCTTAATATAGCCTTGTAAGGCCTGAGAGGTAGGGACTCTACCTGAGTTACATCAGTGATAAAGGGAAGAGTCACGACCAGAATCCAGGTTGCCTGATTCCCTGTCCTCTTGCTGCCCAACCCAGCCACGTCTCTCAGGTCCTTCCTCCTCCTCCCCGTCATCAGACATTTCACCACTTAGAGGGGCTCTCTTGTATGGCTTGTGTGCCATTTCATGTGTACAAGTCCAGATTCTTCAACGGAGGGCAGGTTCTTAACAGCTGGAGCTCTGGGCTTGCCAGCAGACCAGAGGCAGAAGAAATACAGAGGCCCAGGGTGTTTTCCAGGACAGTGGACAAGAAGGAGCCATGCTACAAGGCCCTCCTTAAATACTAACTCACGTAAATTAGAAGTGCTGAAAACATAACCTGCCCCTCTGGGATGCCAAGGGCAGAGGAGGGGAAGGGAAGGAAGGATTGCTGGGTGCCCCCATGCACCTGACACCACACACATACCTATCTGCACGTAGCCCCATCTTTATCTCATCTCCCACCCTGGGGCAGAGTGTCACTCATGCTGCATCAGTAGGCCCTCTGCTGTCATTTAGGTTTCTATTTGTTCATGCATGTATTCACACACTCCCTCACCCTCAGCTGGGCCCCCACACGGTCCAGCAGCCTTGTCCATGGACTTAACCATTACCAGTTCAGAGTCCCCACTCCCCTTGGCCTCCCAGTCACCCTGATATCCCTCCCCTCTGCAGATCACCCCACCTCCCCATTCACAGAGAGAATGGAGACTACCAGGACCTGGGTTAGGCTACAGTGCCTGAATGTTTGGCCAAACACCAGTCTAGATAAAGGTATTTTTTATATGATTAACATTTAAATCAGTAGACTTTGAGTGAAGCAGATGGCTCTCCACAATGTGACTGGGTTTCATCCAATCAGTTGAAGGACTTAAGAGAAGAAAAAGACTGAGGTCCCCAAAGAAGGAGGAATTCTGTCTCCAGACTTCTGCCTTTGGACCTGAGCTGCAACCCTCCTTGGGTCTCTAGCCTGCCGGCCTGCCCTGCAGATTGAACTTGCCAGTCTCCATAACCATGTGAGCCGATTCCTTAATATCAATCAATCTCAATCACTCTCTCCACACACACAAATACATACACAAACACACACACACACACACACACATAGCTGGTTCCGTTTCTCTAAGGAACCCTAATACACAGCTCTCTAACCCTAAAGCCACCTCCCTAGAACTCCCTTTGGCAAACTCCTACCAATTTTTCAGTCTCTGCTCAAACATGACCTGGGGAGGCCTTCTCTGGCCCCTCCAGGCAGAGCTCTTTCTCCTAGCCTCAGCATCCTTCCAACATGAAAACATGATTAGATGGTGCTATGATCAGCTCTGTCTGGTGATGCTGTTAGCTATACCTTCTGAGGGTCTAATCCTGATGTTTGTTGCTTCTGCTAACTCTCATTTGCAGGGGCTGCTTTCCTCTTTGTTGTTCAACTTTGGATAGCGAGCTCATTGTCAATGGGACTTTTTCTGTGGGAATCCTTTATGGCCAGGGTAGATGGTTTGTTCACTTGAGGATTTTGTTTTGCTTCTGTCAGAAACTTCAGGAGCATTGCCAGCCTGCCACCACTTTCTCTACAAATGTTTTAACTTGGTAATTCTCGGACCAGCAGAGGGTGTAAGTTTAAACTTCAAACCCTTGGAGAATAGTCTGTGGTTATAAAGTCTCCGGGGACTATTTTTTCTAACTCAGAGCCCAGGTTATCCCCTCTACCTATGAGTCAGCTGTTTTATAGTCTTCATTTCACCAAGGGCATGGCCTTGAAAGCACTGACTTTGTGTGGGATTCTCAATTCTAACTCTCCCCTAACACAGTTCCGAGGGCTTGCCTCCTGTCTTTCCTTGGACAATAAAATCCAAATCCCTTGAATTTCCTGAGGAGCAACACCCCCACTTCCCCACTCCAGGCTGCCACTGCATCCATTCGCACGTTTATGACTTCAGCTTTCAGCTTTCTCTCCATGTTTGGTCCCTGGCGGTTTTCCTGTCGCTCCTTCTTGCTCAGCTAGCTTCTCAAAAAGGTTTGTTATTACATTTTATCCAGCATTTCCTGGTATTTGATAGGAGTTTTCATATTATCTAGTCAACCACACTGTCAGAAATAGAAATTTGCTGTATTTTAATTATATGTCTGTGTGTCTGTCTGCTCCCGCTGGGCTAGACAAGCTTCTTGAGGCAGAACATTCGATGGGTACAAGGGTGGGCTTCAGATCACAGGCTGACTAGACACAAAGCCTGTCTCTGCTCCTTCCTAGCTATGTGGCCTTGTGCAGGTTACCTAATTCCTGTGTCCCAGTTTGACCATCAAAAACAAGTGAAAATATCAACATCTACTATTTATGATGATTAAATAAAATATGCAAAACATTTCAAACAAAAACAGGCGTATGATCAATCCTCAATACATACTGCTATTATTGTTGGAATAGTACTCAATCTCTAGATGCTCAACAAATATGCATTTAATTTATAATTGTCAACTTTATAGCCTCATTGCCTAGCATAGTAATGTTAGCCCATCACAGGATTCAATAAATATTTAATGAGTTAATGTGACTAGATGACTAGATGAGTGAATGGATGAATACACCAGCACTTGGACCCACTTTCCCTTCTGTCCAAGGGAAGAGGTATCCCTCCCCTGTGTAAGGCCAATCCTTCCAGCAGCATGCTAGATCCCATTCCTTCCCATTTCTTCCCATGCCCTCTCTCCTAAAACTCCATCTTCCCTTCTCTCCTTCTCCCCAGAATATAAAATGTTCTCATTTCTCCCATGTAACACACACACATACACACACCCCTCCTGTTCTCACCTACCAGCCTAGTTCAAGCTTGTAGACCACCTCCTTTTTTGACCTTCTTAGCCTGAGTTGAAGGCACTAAGCCACTGTTTCCTGCCCTAATTTCCATCCTGGCCCTTAACCACTGCCTGATGACAGAGGATGGGGAATATACAGTAATTCTCCTCTTGTCATCCCCAGTACGTACTTACTACTGAAACTAACATGCAGTAGGTGCTCAATAAATTTAATTTTTTCTTTTTTTTGAGATGGAGTCTTGCTCTGTTGCCCAGGCTGGAGTGCAGTGGCACGATCTTGGCTCACTGCAAGCTCCGCCTCCCGGGTTCACTCCATTCTCCTGCCTCAGCCTCTAGGGTGCTCGCCACCATGCCCGGCTAATTTTAATTTTTTGTATTTTTAGTAGAGGCAGGGTTTCCCTGTGTTAGCCAGGATGGTCTCAATCTCCTGGCCTCGTGAGTCGCCAGCCTTGGCCTCCCAAAGTGCTGGGATTACAGGCGTGAGCCACCGTGCCCATTCTCAACAAATCTAATTAAATAAACGAATGAACAAAAGCTAGTGATGTACAATACTCATTTACCATTTACTCATTTACCAATACTCATTACCACCCCTAGGAGCTCAAAAAAAGAACCTTCAATAGTTCCCTGCGATAATCTAGGTGAATCAGTTGCTTGTTAAAGTTCTAAGTTAGGCTTATCTTCATGGCTGCCCTGATGAGCAGGCCCAGAGAGAGGTGAGGCTGGCCAGGGTTTGGGGGAGGACAAAGCATAGTTCAGTTCAGACCATGTGCTTTGACATAGCCAACTCCCTGTCTTACCAATGCTAACTATAGTACAACTCTGGGAGAGCCAGTCTCTCTGAGTCTCTGTTTCTTTATGGACATAATGGTGATAGCACTATGTAGCCTTACTCTCTCTCAGGATCATGTGAGAAACAATGGTATATGTACTTATGGAACCGTGAAGCCCAAACATGAGTCAGTATTGCTGTGATTCTGCCCTCTTCCTTTTCCAGCTCCAAATCAGTCCCACCACATGTCTGCTTTGACGTGATACTCTTAGCATGTGCTAGCCTATTCAGGATGCTCTAATAAAATATATTTGACTAGGCAGCTTTTAAACCACAGAAGTTTATTTCTCACAGTTCTGGAGGCTGGGAAGTCTGAGATCAAGGTGCCAGCAGATTTGGCATCTGGTGAGGGCCTGCTTTCTGGCTCACAGATGGCTCCTACCATAGATGGCAGAAGAGGCAAGGGAGCTCTCTGGGCCTCTTTTATGAGCATACTGATCTCATTTCGACCACATTCTTTGCCACATTATAAAAAGGATGTCCTCTCCTCCACTCCTCCGTTGTCCAATAATATATTCCTCATTTCTGTCTGAAACTTCACTGGGATGGCCTCTATCTTCCATATTTCTACCAACATTCAGTTCATGACCACTTAGCTAATCTCTACAAAGACTGAAGCTTTCTCTATGGTTCTCCTCTTCTGAGCCCTCATCAGGATCACCCTTAACAGTCTGTTCTTGGCAAGGTAAGCTTTTTCTGGTACACACCTCAAACCTCTTCCAGCCTCTACCCATTACCCAGTTCCAAAGCTGACTCCACATTTTAGGTATTTGTTACAGCAGCACCCTCACTTCTTGGGACCAATTTTCTGTCACAGTCCATTGGGCTGCTATAACAAAATACCATAAACTAGGTGACTTATAAACAACAGAAATTCATTTCTCACAGTTATGGAGTGCTGGCAGATTCAGTGTCTGGTGAGGGCCCGCTTTCTTGTTCATAGGTAGCACATCCAGCTATATCATCACATAGTAGAAAGAGCAAGGCAATTATCTGGGACCTCCTTTATAGGGTACTAATCCCACCAGAAGGGCTCTACCTTCATGATCTAATCATGTCCCAAAGTCCTCACCTCCTAATACTAACACATTAGAAGTTAAGTATACATGAATTTGAAGTTGCGGGGGAGGGCAGACACAAACATTGAGACCATGGCACTTCCCCAGAGTCAAAGGCTCTCACTGCATAAAATATAGAATTAGGCACAAAATACTCAAATGCATCCACAGCATAAAAGAACGAATAAACGAAATTCATCCAAAAGAAAGTATACTTTGTCAGCCAGCCTCAAGTAGGACTGGCCAATGGCAGATCTTTGTTTATAAAGGATGGAGCAAGGTCAGAGAAGAGACAGGGCCTGATACAGTGATGGGACTGAGAAACAGTTTGCCACCAAAAGAGGTAATGTGTTTTCAGAAAGGATGGCTGGAGCCAGAAGCTTAACTTTGGGTGACTTCCCAGTTTTGCTGAGGGTCAGCCCTCATTAACTTTCACTGTGTGGCATAAACAGATGCTGGGAGTTAGGGTCATTTTATCATGCCACCGTCACCCAGGAAGATCTGTGCTGTAGAATTTGGGAAGATTAGTGTGTGTTTGTCTTCTACGCCATGCCTTGACTATATAGGAGGATCAATCAATTCCTTTGCTTCCCTATTGCACCCCTGGGGACTGCAAACCTAGTGAGTGTTTCAATGACTACTTACTGACTAACTGGCTAATTGCAGAACTCCTCTGGGTCTAGGAACAAAAGTAAGAGCAGGAAGACCCTGCTAAAATGTATGGGTTTGGGTGTTACCTGGAAGTGAGAGAAATGTTTCTCAGCCCATTGCCATTATTTTGAAGAATTAATTATATATTGGTTAAGCTGGGAGGGAGTCATGGCAGTTCCCAGGTAGGGAGAAGTGTTGCCCAGAAACTGTTGGTGTAGGCTTTGTCCACCATGGAGCAACACATAGATGTTATAAGCCTCACTGTCCACAGTCCCAGCTAAACTACACTTCTTGCAGACCCTCAAAAACACCAAGCTGTCAGTAGAGCATACTGAAGTTGACTCCCTATCTATTCCATGTCTCCTTCATTATACAACAGCAACATAATTTAGGGACTGAAACCCTGCTCCAGGAATGAGTTCTTATTAGTGTAAGTCAGGGATCAGCAAACTATGATCTGTTAAATCTAGCCTGCCACCTGTTTTTTGCTTGTATATGTGTGCATGTCTTGGTTTGGGATGGTGTGCAAGTTAAGAATTGTCGGACGGATCATGAGGTCAGGAGATCGAGACCATCCTGGCTAACACGGCAAAACCCCGTCTCTACTAAAAAATACAAAAAAACTAGCTGGGCGAGGTGGCGGGCACCTGTAGTCCCAGCTACTCAGGAGGCTGAGGCAGGAGAATGGCGTAAACCCCGGAGGCGGAGCTTGCAGTGAGTGGAGATCCGGCCACTGCACTCCAGCCTGGGCAACAGAGCCAGACTCTGTCTCAAAAAAAAAAAAAAGAATTGTCTTTACATTATTAATGTTTTGGGAAAAAGCCAAAAGAATATTTCATGACACATACAATTACATAAAATTAAAATACTAATATTCACAAATAAAGTTTTATTGAAACACAGCCATATTCATTCATTTATGTGTTGTCTACAGCTACTTTTGTGCTACAATGGCAAAGTTTAAAAGTTGTAGTGGCCTCAGAAATAAAACAATCATAGAGACTATTACGAACAATTTGAACAATTATTTGTCAACCTAGAGGTTGAAAAACCTAGAGGAAATGAAAAAATTCCTAGAAAAATGTAACCTACCAAGATTGAATCAGGAAGAAACAGAAAGCTTGAACAGACCAATAGCAAATAAAGAAACTGAAGTAATTAAAAATCTTCCAATAAAAAAAAGCCCAGGACCAGATGGCATCAGAGCTGAATTCTACCAAACATTCAAGGAAGAATTACTACCAGTGCTTCTTAAACTCTTCCAAAAAATACAGCTAGAGGGAATACGTCCAAATACATTTTACAAGACCATCCCTTTTATATTAAGCCAGATAAAGACACTGTGAGAAAAGAAAACTACAGGCCAATATCACTAATTAACATTAATGTAAAAATCCTCAATAAAATATTCTCAAACTGAATTTAACAACTCATCAATCAGATTATACATCATGACCAAGCTGGATTTATGTCTGGCATGCAAGGCTGGTTTAACATATGTAATTCAATCAGCATGACACATCACATTAATAGAAAGAAAGATAAAAGCCACACAATCATCTCAATTGGTGCAGAAAAACATTTGACAAAGTTCAGCATCCCTTCTTGATAAAAACTCTTAACAGTTTAGGTATAGAAGGAAAATTCCTCAACATAATCAAGGCCGTTTATTAAAAACCCATAGCTAAACTCATAATCAATGAGGAACAACTGAAAGCTTTTCTACTAAGATCTGGTACAAGGCAGGAATGCCCATGCAACTTCTATTCAATATAGTATGAAAAGTACTAGTGCTAGCCAGAGCAATCAGATAAAAAAAAATAAAAATAAAAAGGCATCCAAATTCAAATGATCTCTATTTACAGATGACATGATCCTGTATGTAGAAAACCCAAAAGATTTAACCCACACAAAAAAACTGTTAGAATAAATTAATTCAGTAACGTTGCAGTACACAAAATAAACAAAACAGCATTTCTATATACAAACAATGACTTAGCTGAAAAAGAAATCAAGAAAATGATCACATAAAAATTGATAGCATCAAAAAACAAAATGTCTAGGACTAAATGTAACCAAGGAGGTGAAAAATTTTTGCACCAAAAGCTATAAGATGTTGATGAGAGAAACTGAAGAAGATAAACAAATAAATGGAAAGATATTCCATGTTAATAAGAGTAATATTGTTAAAATACCCATACTATCCAAAGCAATATATAGATTTAATGCTGCCCCTATTAAAATTCCAATGACATTCTTCACACAAATAGACAATCCTAAAATTTCCATGGGACCACAAAAGAAACCCCTGAATATCCAAAGCAGTACTGAGAAAGAAAAAGAAAGTTGGAAGCATCACACTTCCTGATTTAAGATTATATTAGAAAGTTGTAGTAATCAAAACAGTATGGTACCGGCTAAAAACAGAAACACAGACCAATGGAACCAGAATGGAGAACCCAGAAATAAATCCAAACACAAACAGTCAACTGGTTTTTGACAAGGGCACCAAGAGGACACAATGGGAAATGATAATCTCTTTAATAAATGCTGCTGAAAAACTGGATTTCCACATGCAAATGAATGAAATTGGACCCTTATCTTACACCATACACAAAAATAAACTGGAAATGGATAAAAGACATAAATGTAAGACCTGAAACCATAAGACTCTTGGAAAAAAACACAAAGAAAAAGCTCCTTGACACTGGCCTTGGCAATGACTTTCTTGGATAGCACACCAAAAGCTTAGGCTACAAAAGCAAAAATAAATAAATGAGACTACATAAACTACAAAGCTGCTGTACAGCAAAAGAAAAACAAAATGAAAAGGCAACCTACGGACTGGGAAAAAATATGTGCAAATCACATATCTGATAAGAAGCTGACATCCAGAATTTATTTTTAAAACTCTTATAAAATTAATAGCAGAAAAACAAATAACCCAATTTAAAAATGGGCTAAGGACCAAACAGATGGTTCTCCCAAGAATACATACAAATGGCCAACAGATATATGAAAAAGTGCTCAACATCACTTATCCTCAGGGAAATACAAATTAAAACCACTATATCACTTCACAACTGTAAAAATGGCTCTTATCAAATAGACAAAAGATAACAAGTGTTGGCAAGGGTGTGAAGAAAAGAGACCTCTAGTGCACTGTTTGGTGGGAATGTGAATTGGTAACAGCCCTTATAGAAAATGGTATGGAGGTTCACCAAGAAATAAAAAAACAGAACTAACATATAACCCAACAATCCCTTCTCTGGGTATATACCCAAAGAAGATGAAATCACCACCTTATAAAGATATTTCAACTCCCATGTTCATTGTACTATTAATCACAATAGCCAAAATGTGGAAGCAACCTATGTATCCATTGGCAGACAAATGGATGAAGAAAATATAATATATGGATTCCTCGGCAAGATGGCCGAATACGAATAGCTCTGGTCTGCAGCTCCCAGTGAGACCAATGCAGAAGGTAGGTAATTTCTGCGTTTCCAAGTGAGGTACCCGGTTCATTTCATTGGGACTGGTTAGACGGTGGGTGCGGCCCACGGAAGGCAAGCAGAAGCAGGGTGGGGTGTCATCTCACTGGGGAAGTACACGGGGTCGCAGAACTCCCTCCACTAGCCAAAGGAAGCCATGAGGGACTGTGCTGTGAGGTACTGCTCTGTGAGGGACGGTGCTATTTGACCCAGATACTATGCTTTTCCCATGTTCTTCACAACCCACAGACCAAGATATTCCCTCGGGTTCCTACACCACAAGGGCCCTGGGTTTCAAGCACAAAACTGGGAAGCCATTTGAGCAGACACCAAGCCAGCTGCAGGACTTTTTTTTTCATACCCCAGTGGCGTCTGGAATGCCAGCAAGACAGAACCATACACTCCACTGGAAAGGGTGCTGAAGCCAGGGAGCTAAGTGGTCTTGCTCAGCGGATCCCATCCCCATGGAGCCCAGCAAACTAACATCCACTGGCCTGAAATTCCTGCTGCCAGCACTGCAGTCTGAAGTCGACCTGGGATGCTCAGGCTTGGTGGCGGGGGAGGGGCATTCACCATTACTGAGGCTTGAGTAGGCGTTTTTCCCCTCACAGTGTAAACGAAGTCACTGGGAAATTTGGACTGGGCGGAGCACACCGCAGCACTGCAAAGCCACTGCAACCAGACTGCCTCTGTAGATTCCTCCTCTCTAGGCAAGGCATCTCTGAAAGAAAGGCAGCAGCCCCAGTCAGCAGCTTATAGATAAAACTCCCATCTCCCTGGGACAGAGCACTTGGGGGAAGGGGCGGCTGTGGGCGCAACTTCAGCAGACTTAAACGTTCCTGCCTGCCAGCTCTGAAGAGAGCAGCGGATCTCCCAGCACAGTGCTCCAGCTCTGCTAAGAGACAGACTGCCTTCTTAAGTGAGTTCGTGACCCCTGTACCTCCTGATGGGGAGACACCTCCCAGCAGGGGTCGACAGACACCTCATACAGGAGAGCTCCAGCTGGCATCTGGCGGGTGCCCCTCTGGGACAAAGCTTCCAGAGGAAGGAGCAGGCAGCAATTTTTGCTGTTCTGCAGCCTCTGCTGGAACGGGGTCTGGACCGCCTCCAGCAAACTCCAGCAGACTTGCAGAAGAGCAGCCTGACTGTTAGAAGGAAAACTAACAAACAGAAAGCAATAGCATCAACATCAACAAAAAGGACGATCACACAAAAACTCTATCCAAAGGTCATCAGCAGCAAAGACCAAAGGTAGATAAATCCACGAAGATGAGGAAAAACCAGCACAAAAAGGCTGACAATTCCAAAAACCAGAATGCTTCTTCTCCTCCAAAGGATCACAACTCCTCACCAGCAAAAGAACAAAACCAGACGGAGAATGAATTTGACAAATTGACAGAAGTAGGCTTCAGAAGGTGGGTAATAACAAACTCCTCCGAGCTGAAGGAGCATGTTCTAACCCAATGCAAGGAAGCTAAGAACCTTGATAAAAGGTTAGAGGAATTGCTAACTAGAATAACCCATTTAGGGAAGAACATAAATGACCTGATGGAGCTGAAAGACACAGCGCAAGAACTTTGTGAAGCATACACAAGGATCAATAGCCAAATCGATCAAGCGGAAGAAAGGATATCAGAGATTGAAGACCAATTTAATTATTTAAAGTGTGAAGACAACATTAGAGAAAAAAGAATGAAAAGGAATGAACAAAGCCTCCAAGAAACATGGGACTATGTGAAAAGACCAAACCTACGTTTGATTGGTGTACCTGAAAGTGACAGGGAGAATGGAACCAAGTTGGAAAACACACTTCAGGATATTATCCAGAAGTT
>NW_012107697.1:3833047-3836095 GCF_000951045.1 Mandrillus leucophaeus | reverse complement strand
ACTGCTCTGTGAGGGACGGTGCTATTTGACCCAGATACTATGCTTTTCCCATGTTCTTCACAACCCACAGACCAAGATATTCCCTCGGGTTCCTACACCACAAGGGCCCTGGGTTTCAAGCACAAAACTGGGAAGCCATTTGAGCAGACACCAAGCCAGCTGCAGGACTTTTTTTTTCATACCCCAGTGGCGTCTGGAATGCCAGCAAGACAGAACCATACACTCCACTGGAAAGGGTGCTGAAGCCAGGGAGCTAAGTGGTCTTGCTCAGCGGATCCCATCCCCATGGAGCCCAGCAAACTAACATCCACTGGCCTGAAATTCCTGCTGCCAGCACTGCAGTCTGAAGTCGACCTGGGATGCTCAGGCTTGGTGGCGGGGGAGGGGCATTCACCATTACTGAGGCTTGAGTAGGCGTTTTTCCCCTCACAGTGTAAACGAAGTCACTGGGAAATTTGGACTGGGCGGAGCACACCGCAGCACTGCAAAGCCACTGCAACCAGACTGCCTCTGTAGATTCCTCCTCTCTAGGCAAGGCATCTCTGAAAGAAAGGCAGCAGCCCCAGTCAGCAGCTTATAGATAAAACTCCCATCTCCCTGGGACAGAGCACTTGGGGGAAGGGGCGGCTGTGGGCGCAACTTCAGCAGACTTAAACGTTCCTGCCTGCCAGCTCTGAAGAGAGCAGCGGATCTCCCAGCACAGTGCTCCAGCTCTGCTAAGAGACAGACTGCCTTCTTAAGTGAGTTCGTGACCCCTGTACCTCCTGATGGGGAGACACCTCCCAGCAGGGGTCGACAGACACCTCATACAGGAGAGCTCCAGCTGGCATCTGGCGGGTGCCCCTCTGGGACAAAGCTTCCAGAGGAAGGAGCAGGCAGCAATTTTTGCTGTTCTGCAGCCTCTGCTGGAACGGGGTCTGGACCGCCTCCAGCAAACTCCAGCAGACTTGCAGAAGAGCAGCCTGACTGTTAGAAGGAAAACTAACAAACAGAAAGCAATAGCATCAACATCAACAAAAAGGACGATCACACAAAAACTCTATCCAAAGGTCATCAGCAGCAAAGACCAAAGGTAGATAAATCCACGAAGATGAGGAAAAACCAGCACAAAAAGGCTGACAATTCCAAAAACCAGAATGCTTCTTCTCCTCCAAAGGATCACAACTCCTCACCAGCAAAAGAACAAAACCAGACGGAGAATGAATTTGACAAATTGACAGAAGTAAGCTTCAGAAGGTGGGTAATAACAAACTCCTCCGAGCTGAAGGAGCATGTTCTAACCCAATGCAAGGAAGCTAAGAACCTTGATAAAAGGTTAGAGGAATTGCTAACTAGAATAACCCATTTAGGGAAGAACATAAATGACCTGATGGAGCTGAAAGACACAGCGCAAGAACTTTGTGAAGCATACACAAGGATCAATAGCCAAATCGATCAAGCGGAAGAAAGGATATCAGAGATTGAAGACCAATTTAATTATTTAAAGTGTGAAGACAACATTAGAGAAAAAAGAATGAAAAGGAATGAACAAAGCCTCCAAGAAACATGGGACTATGTGAAAAGACCAAACCTACGTTTGATTGGTGTACCTGAAAGTGACAGGGAGAATGGAACCAAGTTGGAAAACACACTTCAGGATATTATCCAGAAGTTCCCCAACCTAGCAAGACACGCCAACATGCCAATTCAGGAAATACACAAAATACCACAAAGATACTCCTAGAGAAGAGGAACCCCAACACACAAAATCGTCAGATTTACCAAGGTTGAAATGAAGGAAAAAATGTTAAGGGCAGCCAGAGAGAAAGGTCGGGTAACCCACAATGGGAAGCCCATCAAACTAACAGTAGATCTCTCTGCAGAAACCCTACAAGCCAGAAGAGAATGGGGGCCAATATTCAACATTCTTAAAGAAAAGAATTTTCAACCCAGAATTTCATATTCAGCCAAACCAAGCTTCATAAGTAAAAGAGAAATAAAATCCTTTATACACAAAGAAATGCTGAGGGATTTTGTCACCACCAGGGCTGCTTTACAAGAGCTTCTGAAGGAAGCACTAAAAAGGAAACAAAACAAAACAAAACAAAAATAACAACTGGTACCAACCACTGTAAAAACAAACCAAAATGTAAAGACCATCAACACTATGAAGAAACTGTGTCAACCAATGGGCAAAATAACCAGCTAGCATCATAATGGCAGGATCAAGTTCACACATAACAATATTAACCTTAAATGTAAATGGGCTAAATGCCCCAGTTAAAAGGCACAGACTGGCAAATTGCATAAAGAGTCAAGACCCATTGGTGTGCTGTATTCAGGAGATGTATCTCACTTGTAAAGACACACATAGGCTCAAAATAAAGGGATGGAGGAAGATTTACCAAGCAAATGGAAAGCAAAAAAAAAAAAAAAAAAAAAAAAAGCAGGGTTGCAATCCTAGTGTCTGATAAAACAGACTTTAAACCAACAAAGATCAAAAAAATACAAAGAAGGGCATTAAATAATGGTAAAGGGATCAATGCAATAAGAAGAGCTAACTATCTAAATATATATATTTGCACCCAATACAGGAGCACCCAGATTCATAAAGCAAGTTCTTAGAGACCCACAAAGAGACTTAGACTCCAATACAGTAACAGTGGGAGACTTCGACACCCCACTGTCAATATTAGACAGATCAACGAGACAGAAAACTAACAAGTATATTCAGGACTTGAACTCAGCTCTGGATCAAGTGAACCTAACAGCCTCTCTACCCCAAATCAACAGAATATACATTCTTCTCAGTACCACACAGCACTTATTCTAAAATCGACCACATAACTGGAAGTAAAACACTCCTCAGCAAATGCAAAAGAATGGAAATCTTAACAAACAGTCTCTCAGACTACAGTGCAATCAAATTAGAATTCAGGATTAAGAAACTCACTGAAAATCCCACAACTACATGGAAACTGAACAACCTGCTCCTGAATGACTACTGGGTAAATAATGAAATTAAGGCAGAAATAAATAAGTTCTTTGAAACCAATGAGAACAAAGACA
>NW_012107697.1:3829527-3832097 GCF_000951045.1 Mandrillus leucophaeus | reverse complement strand
ATAGATGTAGAAAAGGCCTTTGATAAAATTCAACACCCCATCATGCTAAAAACACTCAATAAACTAAGTATGGATGGAATATGTCTCAAAATAATAAGAGCTATTTATGACAAACCCATAGCCAATATCATACTGAATGGGCAAAAGCTGGAAGCATTCCCTTTGAAAACCAGCACAAGAGAAGGATGCCCTCTCTCACCACTCCTATTCAACACAGTATTGGAAGCTGTGGCCAGGGCACTCAGACAAGAGAAAGAAATAAAGGGTATTCAAATAGGAAGAGAGGAAGTCAAATTATCTCTGTTTGCAGATGACATGATTGTATATTTAGAAAACCCCATTGTCTCAGTCCAAAAACTCCTTAAGCTGATAAGTAACTTCAGCAAAGTCTCAGGATACAAAATCAGTGTGCGAAAATCACAAGCATTCCTATACACCAATAATAGACAAACAGAGAGCCAAATCATGAGCAAACTCCCATTCACAATTGCTATAAAAAGAATAAAATACCTAGGAAAACAACTTACAAGGGATGTGAAGGACCTCTTCAAGGAGAACTACAAACCACTGCTCAAGGAAATAAGAGAGGACACGAACAAATGGAAAAACATTCCATGCTCATGGATAGGAAGAATATCGTGAAAATGGCCACACTACCCAAAGTAATTTATAGATTCAACGCTATTCCCATCAAGCCACCATTGACTTTCTTCACAGAATTAGAAAAAGTTACTTTAAATTTCATATGGAAGCAAAAAAAGAGCCCGTATAGCCAAGATAATCCTAAGCAAAAAGGACAAAGGTGGAGGCATCATGCTACCTGACTTCAAACTATACAAAAGGCTACAGTAACCAAAACAGCATGGTACTGGTACCAAAACAGATACACAGACCAATGGAACAGAACAGAGGCCTTAGAAATAACACCAGACATCTACAACTATCTGACATTTGACAAACCTGACAAAAACAAGCAATGGGGGAAAGGATTCCCTATTTAATAAATAGTGTTGGGAAAACTGGCTAGCCATACACAGAAAACCGAAACTGGACCCCTTCCTTACACCTTATACAAAAATTAACTCAAGATGGATTAAACACTTAAACGTAAGACCTAAAACCATAAAAACCCTAGAAGAAAACCTAAGCAATACCATTTAGGACATAGGCATGGGCAAAGATTTCATGACTAAAACGCCAAAAGCAATGGCAACAAAAGCCAAAATTGATAAATGGTATCTAATTACACTAAAGAGCTTCTGCATAGCAAAATAAACTATCATCAGAGTGAACAGGCAACCTGCCAAATGGGAGAAAACTTTTGCAATCTATCCATCTGACAAAGGGCTAATACTCAGAATCTACAAGGAACTTAAACAAACTTACAACAAAAAAACAACCCCACCAAAAAGAGGGCGAAGGATATGACAGACACTTTGCAAAAGAAGACATTTATGTGGCCCAGAAACATATGAAAAAAAGCTCATCATCACTGGTCATTAGAGAAATCCAAATCAAAACCATAATGAGATACCATCTGACACCAGTTAGAATGATGATCACTAAAAAGTCAGGAAACAACAGATGCTGGAGAGGATGTGGAGAAATAGGAATGTTTTTACACTGTTGGTGGGAGTCTAAATTAGTTCAACCATTGTGGGAGACAGTTTGGTGATTCCCCAAGGATCTAGAGCTAGAAATACCATTTGACCCAGCAATCCCATTACTGGGTATATACTCAAAGATTGTAAATCATTCTACTCTAAAGACACATGCACACATATGTTTACTGCAGCACTATTCACAATAGCATGGACTTGGAACCAACCCAAATGCCCATCAATGATAGACTGAAAAAAGAAAAATGTGGAACATATACACCATGGAATACTGTGTAGTGACAAAAAAGAATGAGTTCATGTCCTTTGCAGGGACATGGATGAAGCTGGAAACCATCATTCTCAGCAAACTAACACAGGAACAGAAAACCAAACACTGCATGTTCCCATTCATAAGTGGGAGTTGAACAATGAGAATATATGGGCACACGGATGGGAACATCAGACACTGGGGCCTGTCGGGGGTTGGGAGTCTAGGGGAGGGATAGCATTAGGAGAAATACTTAATGTAGATGACGTCTTGATGGGTGCAGCAAACCACCATGGCACATGTATACCTATGTAACAAACCTGCACATTCTGCACATGTATCCCAGAACTTAAAGTATAATAAAAAAAGAAAATATTATATATATATACACACACACACACACACACACACACACACACAATAGACTATTATTCAACCTTAGAAAAGGAGATCTTGCTATTTGTTACAACATGGACAGACCTAGAGGACATTGTGCCAAGTGAATAAGCTAGACAGAGAGACAAACATTACATTATCTCACTTATATGTAGAATATTTTTATAAAGAAGAACTCAAATACATAGAGAATGAACAGTGGTTATCACAGGTGGAGATAAGGTAGAGAAGAAATAATAGGGAGACATAAGTCTAAGAATACAAAAAGGCAGATATGTAGTATGAACAAGTTTAGAGACCTAATG
>NW_012107697.1:3822308-3829477 GCF_000951045.1 Mandrillus leucophaeus | reverse complement strand
TTGATGGGTGCAGCAAACCACCATGGCACATGTATACCTATGTAACAAACCTGCACATTCTGCACATGTATCCCAGAACTTAAAGTATAATAAAAAAAGAAAATATTATATATATATACACACACACACACACACACACACACACACACAATAGACTATTATTCAACCTTAGAAAAGGAGATCTTGCTATTTGTTACAACATGGACAGACCTAGAGGACATTGTGCCAAGTGAATAAGCTAGACAGAGAGACAAACATTACATTATCTCACTTATATGTAGAATATTTTTATAAAGAAGAACTCAAATACATAGAGAATGAACAGTGGTTATCACAGGTGGAGATAAGGTAGAGAAGAAATAATAGGGAGACATAAGTCTAAGAATACAAAAAGGCAGATATGTAGTATGAACAAGTTTAGAGACCTAATGTACAATATGGGGATTAAAATCTACTTATTTAACAAAAATCTCTAATATAAAGTGTGTTGTATTGGAGATTTTTGTTAAATAAGCAGATTTTAGCCGCTCTTGTCATAAAAAGCATGTGTGATAATAGACATGTTAATCTGCTTCACTATAGCAACCATCTTACTATCTATATGTATCCCCTAACATCATGTTGTAAGCCTCAAATATATACAATAAAAAATTTATTTTAAAAAAAGATTCCGGGGAAAAAAGAAGTCATAACAGAGACCATATGGCCCACAAAGTCTAAAATATTTACTATCTGGCCCTTCATGGAAAAACTCTGCCAATCGCTGGGTCTAAGTCAATCACAGTAATCCCATTTCCCTTACCAGTGTTTTGGTTTGTTTTGTTTTGCTTTGCTTTTAAGAACCCAGACTAAGTCAATCAGAGCCAGGCATTCCCCCATGACAATAATCAGTTCAGGGTAGTTAAGTGAGCCAGACTGGCCCCATTAAGACCTGAGGGAAGAGACTTCGGTTCTTACTTTCATGTTAGACTTGAAAAAAAAAATGCTACTGATAGCCCACAATACAACACAAGGGGAATCCAATCTTGGGAGAAGCCAATCTTGGAGAGAAAGCCGATCTTGGGAGAAAGCTGAGGCTGTGAACAGTGGAGTAAAGAGACGGGAAAGCCTGAATCTGATGTCCCTGAGCCACCAGGACAAACAATGCTCACAGCTTCCCTGGCTGCCGCCTGCCTCTAGACTTCCTACTGTGGAAGCCAATTCATTTTCTTGGCATTTTAGCTGCTTTCGATTTAGTTTTCTGCGACTTGCAACCAAAAGCTTCTCTCTGACCCTGACCATTTGCACATACTGTTCCCTCTGCCCAGAAAGCTCTCCATCCCCCAGCCCTTGCCTGGCTAACTTCTACTACTCATCTATCAAGCTTCAAAATACATGGCAATGTCACAGGAAGGCCATCTTGTAGCCTCCTAGACGAAGTAATATCCCCACGCTATACACCATCCCTTGTCCGCAGTACCCTCGATCCCACATCACTTATGTATTATTATGTGTTTATCCCTGCCTTCCCTGCTAGTCTTGGATATAAGCCAACGCCATGCTTGTCTTTTTCTCTACTGTATCCCCAGTGCCTAGCACAGTGCCTGGCAATTAGGTGCTGACTAAACTGCACAAGGAGCAGCATTTCCTAGACTATGTTTCATCGAATACCAGTGTCCCATGAGAAGCAGGTAGATAAGACACCAAAACATTCCCATTTATTGATGTCTACTATAGACCAATTAACAGCTGGTGATTATTTTTAGCTGCCCTCTCCCTTTTTCTTCTGTAATGTTTCACTCCAGTGTCCTGTATAGACTATGTATTATTAAGAGATGATCACCCTCTTATTAGAAGTTTCAGGTCTAATACCTAAATAATTTCAAGAATCATTTAGACGATTCTAAGCAGTGGCCTTCACTACATGATTTCTCAGAGACACTGTTACAGCGCTGACCCTGCAATGGTGCCATGGGAGGTGGGCAGTGCCAGGGCCCTGGTTATGAGCCTCTAAGAGGTGAATATATATAAAATGCAGTATTTCCCAAACGTATTTGATGACGGCACACTTTTCTCTAAACCAAGTAGCATCTTACAAGACTCCAGAGCTGGAAAAAAGAAAAAAAAAAAAAATTTATGAAACCTACTGGCTTAGGGCCTTTGGGAAAAGACAAATGTAGAGGCAGAGCATGAAGAGGCCCTCCGAGGTATCTGGTAGAAAGCAACTGATTTGCTAAACACTCCAGAATCACAGATGTTAGGCACAGAGGCCCCCCAGGTCCTCAGGATGGGCACAATGAAGCAGAGTGGAAGAGAGGGTTGTAGGGTCTTGTACCCACTGTTCTACTGCATGGGATCCTGTGCCACCTTGCTTCCAGAGTGGTGTGAGGGGCATGGACTGTGCTGCACTGAGCCTTAAGGAATGCCCAGGGAGATGGATCCAGAGGGGTCACCTCGGGGCCAAGTGATCCCCACTTGGCATCCCAGCCTAATGCCCACTCCTGGGCTAGGAGCTAAAACCAATCCAAGAAGCTTGGCTATCAGTCTCCATGTCGTCAATCCCATGGACTGTAAATAATTTGCAGTCTCTCACTGAGGCAGAGCCAAGGAGAGCTCCAGTGGAGAAGGTGAAGCTTCAGGTTCTTTTCCTGTTTTCCCAAAACACTCTGTGCAGGGTGGGAACAGAGTGATCCTGCCCTCCGAGGCCCAGAGGGAAGGAATCCCATGGAATTCTCCAATCCAAACTCTCCTCCACAGACAACTGAGACTTAGCAATGGCCCCCGATCACTGAGGGAGAATTGGTGGCAAACCTGTATTTCTAGAGCCCAAGCCCTATTTTGAAATCCAAAAAAATAAAATATAGGGGACTGGAAGAGATTGACGTTTCACTGCTTTCTGCCAGACCCTGGGACCTCTTTTCCCTTTCATAGCTGTGAAGGTGGACAGATTCTCTAGAAAGAGATATTAATGGCTCCTGAGCCCTCCCTGGGCCACATGTCATCCTTGCTATTTTCCACACTCTAAGTCTTTTTGCCTCCCAACCCCACTGTGTGACAGGCAGTACTAGCATCCACATTTCACAGATAAGGCACCTGAGGCTCAGAGAAGTCAGAGGACTTGCCCAAAGACACGGCCAGAGAGAGAGAGAGCTGAGGTTTGGCTAAAAGCTCATGCTACTCCCATTGGTCACACCACCTTCTGGAAGCCCCAAGGCAGGTATCGTGGCCCAGCAGACACAACCTTGAATATGCTGCCCCGTGGCCCTTGACATTTTTATCTCTCTAGGGGCTGCTTTCAGGGAGTCCAGCAGTATCTCTGTGGGCCTGGTGGCTCCTAGTAGCCAAATGTGTGCCTCCGAAACCTCTCAGGCCACCTCTGGGAGTCTCTCACCCTGCCCAGTGAGGAGGCAGCTCCACGATGCTGCTGCTGTGTCAGTGAGAAAAGACACTCACGGGCCATCGATCTGATGAGCACACACTCGATTCACTCATGGGTGAAATCCTGCACCTCTTTCGAGAGCAGAAAAAGACCTGTGTTCTTCAGGCAGGAGGCAAGCTGAGCAGAGGCTGGCTGGGCTGGCTGCAGGTGCGCAGCACAGTGGGAGGTGGTTGGAAGGGAGATGGGTTATCCAGGCAGCATAAAGCCTGCAGAGAAGCTGCCAGGGACAGTCCCACCTGTGTCCCAGCCTCAGGGCCTGGATGCTCCCCCATACTTACTCCCTGCCTCTTAAATAATAAAAACATTCAAGAGTCTCAGTGTCAGGATCTGAGCTCCATGTCCCCTACAGATCAATGGAAAATATGCAAGATCCACAGGATGAGACGACTGGGGTCCATTCGTACAAGAGACAAAAGGCAGCGATAGTAAACTTGGTTTCAGAGGTATGCAGAGTTGGCAGGAAGATAAATAATTTGGAGTCCAGTATGGCTCACGGACTTCAGCCCTTTGAGCCAAGTCCTAGAGAGCATGCAATAAAGAACAACCAAAAACAAGACAGGGGTTTTCTTTTGGAAACTAGGCATATAAGGCAGCCCAGTTTCCTTCCCTGTAGAGCAGAATGTGGCACAGGGCATTGGGGAACATTTTACCCCCATCAGGACACCACAGAGGCCTTAAGGGTCAAGAGTTAGAGATGGGCATGGAGGCCCTGGGATCCACAGAGGGGCGAGAGCAGGCTAGGACATGGGGTCCCAGCAATCTTGCTGGAGGGTGGGGAGCATAGTATATAGAGTGGGCACACACATGTCTGACAAATGAAAATATACCTTCAGACTATTATTCCTAAGGGTGGTGTAGCCTGGAGAAACCAACGTTGCAACAGCAATGCCATATATTGGTTTAGGGTGGTGCAGGTGACCAAGTGCTTAACCATCCTGGGGCAGGTAGCATCAGTCCTACCTGATGAGGGACACCAAGCTTACACGGCTGGGATCCAGTCAGGTCTGGAGTCCAACACACAGAACAGAGTCTCATGATGCTGGAGACAGAACACCTCTGTCCTAATCCTCATCTCAACAATTAGTAATTGTCACTGTGGGCAAGTCACTTAACCTCCCCAAGTTACAGTTTCCTCATCTGAAAATGGCGACAATAACAGTTTACCTATGAGGTTATCATGAGATGACAAAATGTCCTAGACCATTCCAGGAGCCCCAACTCTCCCTGGAGGGTAGGAGGGCAAGGCCAACCACGTTGTCTGTTAGCACAGAAATAAAAGCCGTAACAGGCTCGAGGGACCTTTACAAGCAGGCTATTTTCCTAAATTGTTTTCACTGTTGATTTGCCCAGTAAATTCTTTTTATTGTTGTTACTATTATTATTTATTATCTTCGGTGTTTTGTTGTTGTTGTTGTTGTTGTTTTGTTTTTTTGAGACAAGGTCTTGCTTGCCTCTGTCACCCAGGGTGGAGTGCAGTGGTGTGATCACCACTCACTGCAGCCTCGGCCTCCCAGGCTCAAGTGATCCTCCCACCTCAGCCTCCCAAGTAGCTAAGCCCACAGGCATGTGCCACCATGTCTGGCTATTTTTTTTTTTCTTCAAATGTTTTGTAGAGATGAGGTCTCACTAGGTTGCCCAGGCTCAGCTTGAACTCCTGGGCTCTAGCAATCCTCTCACTTCAGCCTCCAAAGTGCCGGGATTACAGGTGTGAGCCACCGAGTAAATGCTTTTTGAACAGTTAGCTCTTCCTTCCCCAGGGCTCCCTGAGCACCTGGCTCTGCCATTAGCGCTCAGGCCCTTGGCTCCCATGGTGTGACTGTGTTCTCCTCACCACACACTGTGGCTGTAAAGGCAGGACTCAGTTCTGTTCACCTCTCTACCCTCAGGGCCTAGAACAGTCTTTGACTATAGACAGTCTCAATAACTGTTGAAAGAATAAACTTTGAACCTCTGTCCTGGACCCATTCCAAATTACCAGAGTCCAAATGAATGAAGTTTAATTGTAATTAACACTGACATCGTTTGCAGTTTGGATTCAGATGTCTCCCTTCAAAGGACACTGTGAAGAAAGTAAAAAGACAGCCTACCAGTGAGAGAAAATATTTGCACATCACATAAATGATAAGCGGCTATATCTAGAATATAGACAGAACTCTTACAAACTCTTACAACTTAATAAAAAGACAAATAACCCAATTAAAAAGGAACAAAAGATCTGAACAGATAGATCTCCAAAGATGATATACCAATGGCCAGTAAGCATATGAAAAGATCCTCAACATCATTAGACTTAGGGAAATACAAATCAAAACCATGTGAGACAGGATGTGGAGAAATTAGAACCCTCATACATTGCTGGTGGGAATGCAAAATGGGGCAGCCACTCTGGAAAGCAGTCTGGAGTTGCCCAAAGGATAAAATATAGATTTACCATATGATTAGCAATTCTACTCCTAGGTATATATCCAAGAGAATTGAAAACATGTGTCCACCTAAAAACACATACACGAATGTTCATAGCAGCATCATTCACAATAGACAAAAAGTGGAAAAAAACCAAGTATCTATAAACTGATTAACAAATAAAGTGTGGTAGAGCCACACAATGGAATACTATTCAGCCACGAAAAGAAATGAATTATTGACACATGCTACAACCCAGATGAGCCTTCAACACATTATGCCATGCGAAAAATGCCAGACACAAAAGGCCATTGTCTGATTCCATTTGTATGAAATGTTCAAGGGCCTGAACAGTGGCTCACACCTATAATCCCAGCACTTTGGGAGGCTGAGGCAGGCAGATCACGAGATCAAGAGTTCGAGACCAGCCTGGCCAACATGGCGAAACCCCATCTCTACTAAAAATACAAAAATTAGCTTGGTGCGGTGGCAGGCGCCTGTAATCTCAGTTACTTGGGAGGCTGAGGCAGGAGAATCGCTTAGAACTCAGGAAGCGGAGGTTGCAGTGAACCAAGTCATGCCACTGCATTCCAGCCTGAGTGACAGAGCAAGATTCTGTCTCCAAAAAAGAGAGAAATGTCTCAAATCGGCAAATCCACAGACACACAGAAAGCACATGAGCGGTTGGCAGGGGCTGGCATGAATGGGGACAGTGAGGAGTGATAGCTCAAGGGGATGGGGTTTCTTCTTGGGGTGCTGAAAAAGTTGGAAAAGTGATTGTGATGAAGCTTGCCTAACGGTTAAATACATTAAAATACGTTAAAAACCATTATATTGTGTACTTTAAATGGGTGCATTGTATGTTATGTAAGTTCATCTCAGCACAGCTGCTTAAAAAACAAAACAAAAAGGAAAATCAGATTCTGATGTCTTCATTATTCTCAAGCCTCTAATTTTGAAAGACAAGGGCCAGCATCATCTCTTACCTGTTGTATCCCCCACAGCACCTAAGATTGGGCTGGATGTAGAAAGCTCCTCATATGTTTGTTGAATTGAAAATGACGACTGTTTTGCCAAAAAAGGAAAATAGGGTATGTAGTCCCTCATTCAAATTCAACACCATCAGGGAAACAGTCTCCTAAAATCTATAGAGGACTTGTTGGGATAGGCACGATCCCAATTTTACAGAACAGGAAACTGAAGGCCACTTAAATTGCTTGTCTGAGGCCACGCAGCTAGTGAGTGACAAAGGTAGAATTACGTTCTAGTGTCTCCTGACCTGTTTGATTTTCCCACCCTAATTCACTTTGTCTTCCCCAGTCACCCTGCACACACACACACACACACA
>NW_012107697.1:3818303-3821786 GCF_000951045.1 Mandrillus leucophaeus | reverse complement strand
GGGGGGGGGGGGGGGACAGGAGACTGGGTCCCCACCCTGACCCCTCTAAAAAGCTGCATGCTCCCTCCTCCCTGAGAGCTGCAGGGAGGGCGGAAGGTAAAATCAACTAATGAAAATGGGAGAACTTTAAAAGAAATGAAAAAACATAAACTAGATGAAGTTTAAGGGTCACCAGGCCAACACTGTTCAACTCTCTTTGACTATGAGAAAGCCCGCTGGGCTCAGGCAAGGGGTGCATCTCTCCATTTCCCACCCAAGCTGGGGTCGCTCTGGCTTTTGCAACAGCTCTTAGACGGCGGCCTGCCCACCTTGTCCGGCTGTGTGACTCTGGCTGTGGCTCTGCCCCTCCGGACGTCAGTATCAGATCACGGCGGGAGCTCTGCTGAGATGGCTCCCCAAGCAAGGTTACAGACTCTGCTCTGGCCCAGTTGCCTCAAAACTCTGCAAGTAGAGTTATGGCTTCATTTGCAGGGATCTCTTCCTAAAAACAGCAGCCTTTTGGGACTGAAGAGCTAGATTTTAAATCAGACCTCCTGCTCCCTGGCTGAGTGACCCTACGCAGGCCCCAGTTGTCCTGAGCGTCTATTCCTCACTGGTCACAAGAAGTTGATCATCTCTTCTTCACAGGTTGTGGGAGCGTGCTGGCCAGGGCTTGGTGGGGTGCACAGCTGCCCTGTCACCCTGTCGAGAACACCCAGCATCTTACTGTTAATAGCTCCTGCAGCTCCCACCTTGGAAGAGGGTCCTCAGAGGGTGTCTCCCCACCCTCCAGCCGCAAGCTGGTGATGCAGATTCCTGGACTCCCCTCCTGACATACCACAGCAGACTTGTCAAGGAGACCCAGGAACCTTCATCAGGAGAAGCTTCCCAGGATCATCCTCCCACTCAGCACTGAGGACTGCTGCTCAGGGGAGCACAGGAGCCAGCCTGGAAGCCCAGCAGGCCTGGGGAGGAAGGAGCAGGCCCTTCACCGAAGATGCTGCTGACGTCAAGCCAGCACAGAAGGTCTAGAGAAACCTGCAGGATCGTTTCCTGGTGGGAACACGGGGCTGCTTTTATTGCATCCAGGTGCCTGTCCGACGGTGTATCTGACTTGTCTGCTCCCTCCAGAGCCTGGGTCCAGAAACCTGCCCTTCCCCCGAACCCACACAGAGCCCGGCAGCGAGGGGCTCCTGGGGACTCTATGCAGAACCCAACAAAGCAATCACTTCCCTCTCAGAGCACAGGCTTATGGGAGTCTGCTTGGCAGCCTTATCGGCCATTTATTTTATTTATTTCATAAAGCTACCGATAGGACTTCCTATGCAAATAACTCCCAGATGAGATGCAAATTGGGATTTGGAGCCAAGAACCGCTAAGGCTTTTTTTTTCTTTCCTTTTTCTTTTCTTTTATATTGGAATGGCACTGTGGCACATCCTGCCTCATCCTCTGCCCTCTGCCCGGCAGCTTCCTTGCCACGTGCTTCCCGCTGGCAAGGCTTTGCTTGCCCCTGCCAGCCACGGGTTCTGAGCTGGCCACGGAGAGCTTGTTAATTGTGCTTGAAGTAGGGGGTCTGGGTGGTGAGCAAGCCTCGGGGGCTGTGCCAAGGTAAAAAGAACACTGGAGTCTTCCCACCCTGTGTCCCCTGTACACAGGTCAACTTAGATGCAGGTGTGCAGACAGGAACCCCCTCCCCAATTAACTTTCACGTTGCAAAAGGCTTTACTGCACATGTGTTCCTCAGGAGCCTACAGATCTGGGTTCAAATCCTGACACAACCACTAAACCCACTGTGCGATCTGAATTTAATTTCTCTGAGTTTCCGCTTCCGCGTCTGTGATGAGGATAACAATGCCTACTTCCTGATTTGGTGAAGACTCCATGGAAGCATCTGTCCAAGGTACTCAGTCCAGTGAGAATAGCTCATCGATAGGTTATTATTACATTAATTAAATGGAACACTGAGTACCTCACTTTGGAGAGCCTGTGTTCTAGATGAGGGAGTAACAGAATGATAGAAACAGAGGTTTCCAGGCCGGGGGTGGCAGCTCACGCCTGTAATCCCAGCACTTTGGGAGGCCAAGGTGACCAGATCACTTGAGGTCAGGAGTTTGAGGCCAGCCTGGCCAACATGGCAAAACCCATCTCTACTAAAAATACAAAAAATTTAACCAAGCACGGTGGCACATACCTGTAATCCCAGCTACTCCGGGGGCTGAGGCAGGAGAATCACTTGAACCAGGGAGGCAGAGGCTGCAGTGACCTTAGATCACACCACTGCACTCCAGCCTGGACCACAGAGCGAGAGTCCACATCCAAAAAAAAAAAAAAAAGATTTCTAGGATAGTTTGAATGAAGATCCCTTTTTTATAACCAGGGCAGGATTAGGGTGTACCAAGACTATGCCTTGGCAATTTTTTTTTTTTCAATTCAGTGAACATGTTTTAATGACTACCGTGCAGGGACCAAATGAGAAACACTTGATACTCAGGCTTAACACCCCTTCTTTCAGGGTGCCATTGCCAGCCTGGGAGTCAAGAGCCACGGGTCCTGTCTCAACTCTGCCACAAAGTAGCCTGTGAACTCCAGCAAGTCACTTTCCTTCTCTGCCTCAGTTTCTTCACCTGTAAAACAACGCGGCCATACCAGGACCTCTGAGGCTCCTTCCAGTGCTAAAATTGTGGGATTTTCTACCCAAGGCTGCTGGACTCCCTTCTCTCCCTCTCACAAAGCTAACAAAGCGCACTAACAAATGGTTCTTGCATACATAGAAAACAATCCTAAACTCAGAACCCACTGCCAGATTGATTTCTCTTTCTAATCTGTCAGCAAATATTAATAGCATAAAAGTAAATTTCAAAATGATTCTGAAACATCCCCCCCGTCCTCACCACCGCCGAGCCCATCAGCCCTTCCGTGGAGTCCCACCAAGGCTGAGATGCTGAAGGTTGTGCTGTGGGGCCCCTCCTCTGCAACTGGCCTTCGAAAGGGCTCCCTACCGCAAAGCAGCGCTGGCATTATTTACCATCTCCCTGTCGTCTGTCCTCTCGGAGGCTGTGCTTATTGTGCTTGCCTACACCCTCGATTTGCAGCTGGATGAACCCAGGCCTTTTGGTGTGATTCATTCTGGGGAGTTCCTCTGTTCTGTCTCGCAGCCTCTCTTCCTGCCTGGAAAGCTCTACAGATTGCTCTGAGCCCAGCAGCCCAATGGTTTCCACAAAAGTGGGTGGCACAAGGACAGAAGTAAGACTGTTGGCTCCCCTGTAGCTCCTCGACACCATATGTGAGCTGGGCAAATAGAGGCTCTCGGGGCCCTGTTGCCGGTCCCCTCTCCCGACACCTGCCCATGGCACCCTAGCCACAGAAGGGAGGAGGGGGCTTCTTTCTAGCCTGGCACCACAGCCCAGTGTCCAGCGATCACCTACTTTGGAGCCCCAGAGTGATCTGTGTCTTCCCAGTTAGATGAGCAGAAGACTGCGAGGATGTTGGGAGTGGGGTGGGGT
>NW_012107697.1:3812951-3813588 GCF_000951045.1 Mandrillus leucophaeus | reverse complement strand
AGAATTACGTTCTAGTGTCTCCTGACCTGTTTGATTTTCCCACCCTAATTCACTTTGTCTTCCCCAGTCACCCTGCACACACACACACACACACAGTTGTGTTGTCTGATTGCTCAACTGCTGGCCCAGGCTTTGGCCCCTGCCTCTGCTCCCCAGCCTTAAGCCAGAGGCCCCTCAGATCCCGCACCAAATTATTCAGATTCACCTGCATTTCTATTCTGCTCTGAGTAAAGTTGGGTAAAACTCCAGAGCTTTCTTGCCCATTTTCTCCAAACCACCCATTGGTGCTCAGCCGCTCTCCTGTAAAGGACAAGATGAGGTGAGCAGTGAAGCCTCATTTGGGAGTCCCCACCCAGCTGAGCACCCTGAAAGCCACAAAGGAGGGGGTGGGACTGGCCTAGGAGGAGGCACCTCCAGGCCATCTTCCAGCCTAGGCCCACGGCTGTGCTCTCCTGCCTCCATCCCTCGCTTGGAGGGAGCCTCCTCTGACTTGACTGCGGAGGGGGTGAACAGGCTTAGAAGCCCACTGTGGGTCACTAATCACTGCCATGCTTCATGCCTCAGCTGTGCAAACAGTGACAACAGGTGGCCCTCAAGCAGAACAACAGAGGATCAAGGCCAGTGCAGACAGCTTTGG
>NW_012107697.1:3799245-3809129 GCF_000951045.1 Mandrillus leucophaeus | reverse complement strand
TGGGAGTGGGGTGGGGTGGGGTTGGCGGGGGGGGGAATGTTGGCAGAACTCCCCTGAGGCCAAAAAAATAGTACTATAGGGCCAAGCAGGGATCCAACTCTGCTACACCCAAACCCACCAGAGCTTTCTTGTTCCTGCTTAAATGTACCCACCTTAGCCAATTTCTAATCCTCACAGATCAGCAGATGGAGGAGGAAATAGTAGCTTAAATAACTTAAAAATGGCCATAAAGCCTGGATCAAAAAGTTAACGGGTTCCCATTTCTAATTCATTTGACTTGGCTTTGTGGCTATAGTACCACCACTTTTGAGGAGGCCTTAGAAAAGCTACCCAGGAACGACAGGTAGATTTCCTTAACGGTCCTGGGCAGATGGAAGGCCGCCGCTTGCCCAGCCTCTCCTTCAACTCCCGAAGGGCCCTGGGCAACTCGCTGTCCTGTGGTTTCAATAGAAACCTTATCTTTTTCATGCAAAGAGCGAATGGTGACCAGGGAGGGCTTTACAGAGGGATTGGGTGCTGAGTGCCACTGTGAATGGTCACTAGGTGTAGGGGGAGCCCATTTGCCATCGGGAAAAAACCAGGTGCAAATGCTAGAGCCAGCAAAACACAGGCATGTTTCATTCCTTCCTCACTCTCCTCTACAGCTATTCATTACTCTCCTGTGTGCCAGGTGCTTCCTCGACTTGGAGACACAGCCATGAGGTCACCAGTGCCTGTGGGAGAGCAGAAACGGTGGGTCTGGTAGCAGAGGCTGTCCCCTCACCCGCCCGCTATACAGCAGCACCCTACTCTCATCTCCCCACAGACATGGGGCCTGCGTACATCGAAGAGAGGTTTCAAGGTGATAAATAAAAGTGAGGAGAAAATGAGGTGCAAGAAGAAGACAGAATCAATTATTCCAAGCAAATTAAAAGTGCTCGGCAGGGGGTGGAAGGAGATGAGAGGAGGAAGGGAGAGTCTGGGAAGGTTTCCAATGGACACAACAGCCAAATGCTGGACGAGGAAGGAGACAGGGAGAGAGGAGGGTTTAACCTGTCGGCCAGTTTCCCACAGACCACCTTGGGAGACAAACATCAACTCCCCAGCCAAGGTCTTAGCGGTGAACAGAGAGGCTGAAGGCTGCTCTTCAGAGCAGAATCACAGTCCCCGGTGGTGCTTCTTAAAGAGGATATTGAATTAGCTACATTAATCCACAGAGGCGCCTGGCAGTGATAAGCGTAATTAAACCACTTAGTTGCTGGATCATGGGCTTGGGTTACAAACAGTCAAGTTTACTCATCGCGGCCCTCACCCTGAATCCTGTTTGAAGAGCACACTTGGAGGGGGTGAGGCTTGAAAACCGGTGTGTGCGCGCATAGGTTTGCACGTGTGCGAAGCCATGCACATGCTTAAAAGATTTTGGACCAGGCCCTGAGCCCACTTCTAGAGACTTTGATAAAATTCTGATTAAAATTATTTGACAATAATGTTCACAATATTAACCACAATACCAAAAATATGAACAGTACCACTGAGCCGTGCTCAAAATAAATCACGAAGCAGAAATACCACAAATGGTAACGGCACGTAGAACAAGGAACCCTGGCAGCCTCTCCTCCCTCCTTCACCTCGTGTTGTTCTGAAGACCTCCAAAGCAATTTCTAAAGTCCTAGCTATCTGTCTAAGCTTTTCATCAGCCTCAAACCACCTTAGCACTCCTGACTTTACATCTAGGGTAATCCGTTTATGGGGTTTTGGACTTTTTCCATCACTTCTGGCTTCCTTCCAGACATTTTCATCACCGCTAACATTGACTTGGTTTGTCACACCCATAGGAGGGGAGCAGACTGGGGCAAGTCAAGACAGGCTGGGGATGCGTAGGTCTGGCTCAGAATTGCAGTCGTCTAGTGCCTGTTGGGACGTGCAGTTAATCAGCTTCCAACAAATGTGAACTAAAGACCAACGGATTAATAGGATGTGCTGAGGAAGAGCCTGCTGCTCACTCACTAATTGTTTGTTTATTTAACTGATGATCACACTATACTCATTAGGGGTTGTTAGAACATCAAGGCAGTAGGTCTGCTGATACTGAGAAAGGCTTGAGTTTGTGGACCTGAATTGCTTGTTAGAGTTTGGCAACAGCATGCACCTGTTATTTCAGGGATGCCACACCTCACAGAGCTACCAATTATTGAGTGCTTACTCAAAAAAAAGCCAGGGATGATCTCATTTAATTCTTAGAGCAAGCCCATCATCCCTGGCTCAGAAAGGGATGTGGTTTGCACAATGTCACACAGCTTGCCAGTGGTGGACCCAGGATTCCAACTCCATAGTCTTAACCATTGTGCTGAATTATCCCATCCTCCAACCTTTGCTTCCATGCATTCATTCAAGAGTTGTCTGTGTTTGAAATCCTACTGAGTGATGTGCTAAGAGAAGATGGGAAACCTGAGCTCTGCCTCTTCTCTGAGGAATCTGTCATTCCCGATGATGACAGAGAGACCTTGCCGTCCAGTGCTTGCAGCTCATGAACATTTCTTGATTTCTCTGGAATGGACTGTGGCTGAATAGAAATGGAGCCTTCATTTCCCCTTTTGGGTAAGCAGAAGCTCCTCCCCGTCTGCTACCTAGGACAGTTCCTCTCCTAAGGCATTTCTGAAGTCACCACACTGTGTTCGTTGACCCTGGACTCTGAGGGCACAGAGCCCTCCCCACCTGGCTAGGACAGAAGAGGGGGCTGGAGGAAGGGACAGTTCGCTCTTCTCATCTTGCTCTCATGACCTATCCACCTGTCCCACCTACCTACCTATGCACATCTAACTGTCCCATACCCCATCTAAAAAATCAGCAGAGCTGCTGATCACGACAGGGCTGAGCTTCTTACACAGTTGTGCCTCCCTTGAGTTTTCAGAAAGGGAAGCTTCAGCTTAGAGAGGCTTAATAACTTTCTCAAGGTCAAAGAGCAACGAGGAAACGAACACATCTCTGTTCTCTGGGTCCCAGGGCTCTGAGCACAGTGGTGGAATGGGGAGGAAAGGAAAGGAAGACTTTGATCAGCTTTAAATCAACCTCAAATGCATGATTAATAAAGACACTGACGTTTAAGAAGCACCTTATTCTTTAGAAAGTAATATTGCAAGAGCTATCACAGTTACTTTTCACAGTGACTCTGCGAAGTATTTGTGATGGTCCCATTTCACCCAGGAAGAGGTTAAAAAAACATCCCCAAATCCCAAACTCATTAAGAGCAGAGCTGGAATCACAATGCTGGGTTGGACAGCAAGCCCCAGGTGCCTCATGCATCGTCAGTGCTCTATGGTAGCTGCTATTATCACTAGCTGAGGTTGCAAAGGGGCTTCTCACTACCCTCCTGAATACCTCTCAAGTCACAACACTCCCACCCTCAGTGGGAGTGAGGCTAAATGTAGTTCTATGGTCCAAAACAAGCTCTCTCTCTTTCTCAATCTTCATCCTGGCCCCTAAATGAGCAAAATCACCAATTCCCAAAAGACCTTTCCGAGTTTTGTGCAGTAGCCTGACATAATGAGAATCCATTCGACCTACAGGACAAACGTTGTGGAATCTCATTTTTCAAGGTCAACAATGCCCAACTGATTCTGCTTTAACATGTTCACACCCATTCACCCAAATCTTTCACTTCTAGGAGTTACTCTCCAGAAATCCTCCTGCAAATGTACAAAGACCCAGGCACAGGGATGGGAACAACCCATATGTCCATCTCAAGGGGAAAAGTTAGTTCAATGATAGTATAGAGGATAAGCACACGGCTTTTAAAAAGAAGTAGATGGATGTATATGAACTGATATGGAAAGCTGTTCACGATACAGGGAAATGGGCTCATTGTAATACAGTAGGTATGGAATGTTCTCCATTTTTTGGAGAAAAAAAATATAGATTTAGTATAAACAGAAAAAAGCCAGAAGAATGTTCATCCATGCTGGTTAACTTGGCAGGTGAGAGAGGCAGAATCATGGGAACCAGGAGTAAGCGTTCTAGAAGATGCCCAGTGGACTCTGGCCGGCGTCACCTCCTCTGTCTCCACTGTTTTCCCTCTAGCTGTGACCAGGATGAAAACTGGAGGCCTCTCCCCAGCTGTCATGTTTGGACATCAGCAAAGATGAGCTGGGAAGGTCATTCCCATTTACATCCCTACTCAATTCCCCTCAGTCATCAAGTCCCATCGGGTTCAGAACAAAATCAAATCATAAAAATGAAACACAGATTTATTTACCACTGTGGTAGAATTGGGCCATTTTTTTCTATCAATTTCCAAGCCCAGAAATTGCCTTTTAAATGGATAATGATGATTCTGAGGGTCCAGTTATTACCTTGAAACCTCACATTTTGATATATTCAATGCTGTTCTCTTATATAAATAACAGTTATTACTGCAAAGCGATTTTTTTTCCCTTGCACTTCCAAAGTGTTCCTGCAGGAGATGGCAAGAAAATGGATTCCATTAATATTCTACATAGAACTGTTGCTTTTTCCAGCACTAACTTCCACATAAATCTCCTTGTGAGTCTTTTTATAAAACGCCACCCCTTCTTCCCTGCACTGCCCCACACTTTCTACCCCACCCGTATCTCCTCCTGCTTCCTCTTTACGCCTCTTCCAGGAAAGGGAACACTCCATTCTCTGGCTGCCCAGTCAGCTGCTGGGACACCACGACTGCCCCCTTTGCCCAGGGCCTGGCAGAGGGCGAATGGCAGTCGACATTACTCCTGTTGTCCTTCTTGTACGCAGCCAGAGAACAAGCTTTTCAGTTCTATCTTCCTGCCTATTTGGTACTCATTAAAACCCCAAAGTAAAACGTACGAACAACAAAAAGGCTAAGTAATGGACAAGGGCCAGGGACAGTGGGGTTGTGGGTCTTGCTGTGCCCAGTATCCAGGCCCGGGGGAAAATGGAAGCCCGAGCCCCACGCCGTTTCCAGACATTCCCAAGTCCCAGCAGCTGTTTGTGCCGGCAGAGTCTGATGGCGCCAAACTTTAACAGACACCCGACAGCCTCATTAACGTTCCTGTCAGCCTCGTTCCCCATGGACAGCTTGTAGGTTGTTATTAGGAAGCATCTCTAAAAGACTCTATCACTGCAAAGTGCTTCGCACTCACTTCACGAGAGAGACCGGGGTGCTGGGAGAATTACACAGGACTTAGCTCCATCTCCGTCTCTAGGATCTGTCAGCTGCACACCTTCGAGGACCGATTCTGTCACTGTGCCCTTAACACGGCCCTCTGGCTTCCCGGTGCATGACTCCCACACCAGCCTCGCTGTGCTACTCGTTACAATGAAGATCAAAGTTCACATATTAAAGCCCTTCCACCCACAGTACATAGTTTTCTCTTTACCAGCAGCTTTAAAGATACTCAAGGCAGATACTATTGCTCCCATTTTATAAATAAGACAATTGAGGCCCGACAGCGTGAGCTGACATGTTCAAGGTAACAAAGCAAGGTGCTGAAAAAAATTTTCACAAAGCATCTATGAGACCTTGTATCTGCTGAACTTTGTGCCAAATCCTTCAGTACATCATCTTTGCAACAATTCCCCAAGCAGTAATGGGCAGAGCTGCGATTTGAACCCAGGTCTTCTTTGTGGCTAATTCCAAAATTACCAAAACTTTTCTTTCAAAAAAAAGAAAAACAAAACTTTTATTTTAGGTTTGGAGGTACACATGAAGGCTCGTTACATAGGTAAACTCACATAACAGGGGTTCGTTGTACAGATTACTTCATCACCCAGGTATTAATCCCAGTACCCGAGTTATCTTTTCTGCTCCTCTCCCTCCTCCCACCCTCCACCCTCAAATAGACTCTTGTGTCTGTTATTTCCTTCTTTGTGTTCATAAGTTCTCATCATTTAGCTCCCACTTATAAATAAGAACATGTGGTATTTGGTTTTCTGTTCCTGCATTTGTTTGCTCAGCATAATGGCCTCCAGCTCCATCCATGTTCTTGCAAAAGACATCATCTCATTCTCTTTTTTTTTCCCCGAGACAGAGTCGTGCTCTGTCACCCAGGCTGGAGTGCAGTGGCATGATCTCCGCTCACTGCTCACTCCTGGGTTCAAGCAATTCTCCTACCTCAGCCTCCTGGGTAGCTGGGATTACAGGCGCCCGCCACCACACCCAGGTAATTTTTGTATTTTTAGTAGAGACGGGGTTTCACCATGTTGGCCAGGCTGGTCTCGAACTCCTGACCTCATGATTCGCCCGCCTTGGCCTCCCAAAGTGCTGGGATTATAGGCATGAACCACCATGCCCAGCCAATCTCATTCTTTTTACGGCTGCATAGTATTCTGTGGTATATATGTACCACATTTTCTTTCATCTGTCATTGATGGGCATTTAGGCTGATCCCATGTCTTTGCTATGGTGAACAGTGCTGCAATGAACATTCACATGCATGTGTCTTGATGGTAGAATGATTTCTATTCCTCTAGGTATATACCCAGTAATGAGATTGCTGGGTCAAATGGTAGTTCTGCTTTTAGCTCTTTGAGGAAATGCCATACTGCTTTCCACAATGGCTGAACTAATTTACACTCCCACTGACAGTATATAAGTGTTCCCTTTTCTCTGCAACCTTGACAGCACCTGTTATTTTTTGACTTTTTAATAACAGCCATTCCGACACGTGTGAGATGGTATCTCGTGGTTTTGTTTTGCATTTCTCTAAGGATCACTGATACTGAGCTTTTTTTTTCACATGCTTGCTGGCTGCATGTATATCTTCTTTTGAAAGGTGTCTGTTCATGTCCTTTGCCCACTTTTTTTGAAACGGAGTCTTGCTCTGTGGCCCAGACTGGAGTACAGTGGCGCAATCTCGGCTCACTGCAACCTCCACCTCCCAGGTTCAAGGGATCCTCATGCCTCAGCCTCCCAAGTGACTGGGACTAAAGGCACACACCACCATGCCCAGCTAACTTTTGTATTCTGAGTAGAGACGAGGTTTCCCCATGTTGGCCAGGCTGGTCTTGAACTCCTGGCCTCAGGTGATCCACCAGCCTCAGCCTCTCAAAGTGCTGGCATTACAGGCATAAGCCACCGTGCCCGGACTATGAGGTTGTTTTTCTTTTGTAAATTTGACCAAACCTTTCCTTAATTCCTGAGATGTGAGCCCAGTCTCCAAATTCCCAGATCATATTTGTTCCTCTGTGTCCCCATGGTAATTTACCTCTATTGCTGCAGCTACTCTAGAGCCATTGCATATTCACAGATCTATGTCTCCTCTTAGCCAGAGAATTCCCCCAGGGCAGGGACTGCATCTTACCCCATAGGGGCCCCCTGGGCTTTGCTGGTCGGAAAGAATGAACGAAGAGCAGGGTAATGACAATTGGTTGATGTGAGTGTGTCTGTGCTTGCCTGTGTATGTATGTGTGCATGTATACTGATATCCATGAATGAAAACAGAAGGCATTTTATATTTAACCTGAAAAGTTAAGGTCCCTTGCGGGGCACTCACACAAATAGAAGGCCCTGAGGAAGGAAATCTACACGTTTGCTGTTTTTGCAGAAAGGCAGCATTGCACAGTGGTTAAGAGCACACTGCCAGGGCCAGGCACAGTGGCTCATGCCTGTAATCCCAGCATTTTGGGAGGCTGAGGTGGGCAGATCGCGAGGTCAAGAGATCTAGACCATCCTGGCCAACATGGTGAAACCCCGTCTCTACTAAAATTACAAAAATTAGCTGGGCGTCGTGGCACATGCCTGTAGTCCCAGCTACTCAGGAGGCTGAGGCAGGAGAATCGCTTGAACCTGGGAGGCAGAGGTTGCAGTGAGTCAAGGTCACGCCACTGTACTCCAGCCTGGGTGACAGAGTGAGACTCTGTAAAAAAAAAAAAAAAAAAAAGCACACTCCCTGTTCTGCCACCTCTCAGCTGTGTAAACTGAGGCCAGTTTCTTAACTTCTTTCTCTATGCCTCCAATTCCTGAACTGTAAAGTGGAGAATATTGTGAGTAGTAAACGAGTAAATGCATACAGGGGTTCAGAAAGACCCCGACACCTGGTAAATTCTCAGTGCTAGCAATCACACGAGGGAGAGAGAGAGCACAGCAGTGGAGTTCTGGAGCAGGTGCCAGAAACTTGGCCCTCACACACACTATCCATAGGTCTACTGAGGCCCCTCCTCCCTTAGGTCCCTGGTCCAGCTGGAAGACCCTAGAAATATGAGGTAGGGTTGGACACTCAGTGCAGTCTCAGCTCTTGCAACAAATAAAACCAAATAAACATGCCTCGTCTCTACGGTAAGGTGAGAATGACCCAGGAGAGGGTCCATAATAAAGCATTATGCAGACACATGGCCAGGAGAAGGGTGGGAGAGGCCACCGCACTTTACAGATACACTAACTGAGGCACTCACGGGAGGGGGATTGACTGATGGGCAAGAGAAGCAAAGAGACAATGCTCCCATTCCTCACTAGTCACTCAGCTCCATGGGAGCACAGAGACTGGGGTAATCTCCTCTGGACCAACCCAGGGAGGCCAGAATCCCAGGCAGACACCAGAGACAGTTCCTCCCAGGTTACCAGGCAATGCTGGATCCCTTCCTGGCAGTTCACCTCCCCTCCGCCAGCTGGGGCCCTATATGGGTGGAGTGCATGATGGGGCATGATGCTCAGAGTCCCAGCTGGGACAGGGCCATGGGGCAGCTCTGGGTAATGTGGGGTCAGCAGGTTCCTGTGGGGATGCCTCAATCCCTAGCCTTTCTCTGAAGCTGAAGGCTCTGCCATTCATGTGGGGGTGAGAGAAGGAGGGGCTGGGAGCTACTGCCACTGTCAGAGCCTGGCTGTGATTGTCTAGCTTCCGCTGGTTTTCACATCAACAGCAGGTGCATGGCCGGCATATGACTTCCCCAGCAGCCTAACTACAACCCCATGCTATGCTCAGGTATAACAGTTGTCGACTGCAGAGTACAGCCAGGCTCAGGCATTTTATTAAAATTCTTGAAGTGGAGAGTAGGCTCAGAAGGGAAGGAGAGGCAATCTGCACCTATGTGATGCCAAACATCTGGTTAAATCTGCAGAAGTTCAGCCAATTGTTCATGTAGTCCACATCCCAAGCTGTTCCGTGTCATGCAAACCAGCCATCTGTGTTTCCCAAACACAGCCTTTGGCCACCAGATGGGCTGCCCTGGTGGATGAGGTTGGGGCATGTGAGGTCAGCTGGCTGGAGTGCAGTCTTAGGGCAAGGGTAATGGGTTTGGTCTGTGTGTGATCTTGTTAGTGGACTCTGTTTGGAGCCACAAAAGTCACCTCTAGTTTAGGCCTGCCCTCTGGGTATGAGACAGATGTGTGACTGTACCAGATCAGTGTAAATTCATCACAAATGCTAGAAACTGCATATGCATACTGACACTAAGCACCGTCACCTGAGCACAGAAAGGCCGAGACACACGCTCACCTCTAGATTTTGGGCCTCCAAACTGCCCCATATTGCAAGGCAGAAGTTTGCTCCGATAGGTGTATGCTAAAATAAGAGATGTCTAAACACGTTGTCTCAAGAGAAACACAGAATGACACAGAAAGTTCCGGAAGCAGTAGAAAAGGATTCCTTTCCTGTGGGCCTCAGTTTTCTCACCTAGAAAAACATCTCCAGGGTCCCCACAACTCTAACCTCATTGGGCAGTGAACAGTCCTAATGTATAGACTCACACCTCCAAGGGAGCTCTGGTCCATGAAGCAAGGCCTAGAAGAGGCCCAGGCTCAGCCCTGTGGGAATGTCTCTTGAGTTCCTGACACAGAGGGCAGGAAAGCAGGCAGAGCCCATGGGAAACTCAAGGGGGCCAGATCAGCTAAGATTAGCCCCACTTGTGTGGTAAGCACCGCTCTAAGCATTTTAAGCATAGGAACCCATTTCTGATAGTAATTCTACAAGTAGGCA
>NW_012107697.1:3783412-3798415 GCF_000951045.1 Mandrillus leucophaeus | reverse complement strand
TGTAGCTCATCTTCCAAGCAGAGTGCCCTGCCATTGGGGCTGAGTCTGACTTGCATTTGTCAGGCACTAAGACAGTCGAGGGCATTCCTGACCCATCGCTTGCCCTCTCTTTTGCATCACTCAAGGTTCCCTTGAAACCACTGCCTCCACCTCACTCCCCATCCTCGCCTGAACCCACTCTGCTAGGCTGTTGCCACCACTCTGAGACAGTGCTTACTGAAGTCACCAATCACTTACCTTGCACCAAAGCCCATGGGTAATCTATGCTCACTCTAGTCTCCCAGCAGCATTGAGCAGTTAAAGCATTTACTCCATCTTGAAATACTTTCTTCTCTTCCCTGATACCTCATTCACCTGTTCCTTTATAGCTACTGCTTTGTTTTCCTGCCTCCATGGCGGCTCCCTCTCAATCTCCTCTTCTTACCAAACATTCAAACACTGGAGTGCCCCCAAGGCTCAGTCCTGGGCTGTCTGCCCTATCTATTCTCTCTCCCAAATGAAATTACCTATTCCCAGGGCTTTAAATTCCGCTTATGTTTTCATGACTTTTTTTGGTTTTGATTTTTTTACCTGTTTATTGTAAAACAAAACATAGATACAGAAAACAGCACACACAATATAAATGGTTTCCTGAATCATTATAAGGTGAACACTTCATAATAACTATGCAGGTCGAGATACAGAACTTTGCCAACCACCCAGAAAGCCCCCATGTCCTCATCCCAACCACAGCCTCTACCTCCTCTCCAAAAGTAACGACTTCCCTGACTTTTAGAGTAATCACTTCCTTGTGTTTTTTTTCTTTTATGATTTATCACCCAAGTGCATTCCCAGACACTAGTCTTGCCTAGTTTTTGAAACTTTATGTCTTCTCTCTTTTAATTTACAGATTCCTCCTTCATCTCTTTCCTTTCCTTACAATTTATTTGTTTGTTTGCCTGATGGAATTTCTCCCAGTCTAGATTCTGTGGCCGGCATACTTGTGTGCAGTTCAACACATTGAACTGTCTCTGTATTCTTGAACCTGACAGCTGGATTCTGAGGCTTGATCAGGCTCAAGTTCAATTCTTTTAGCCAAAGCTATGCACTTCATTAGGAACACATAATGCCTGCTTTTTGCTCTGTTTTTAGTATTAGCACCTATTGGTGCTCAACATCTAATGTCTAGACTCTGGATCCATAAATCATTTAGATTTCATTTATCAGCAGAATAATTTTATGCAGAGATGCTACCCCTCATCTATTATTTGGTTTTTCAAATAATGCATTTAAATAGTAGTGATAAGAAAAGTGCTTATTTCCTTGTATTTACTAAGTTTTCAAGATAAACTGGTGTCTGGCCATCCTCAGAAGACAACCAATTAGATAATTTTTAAAATGTCATTATGAACTCATGAATATAAATATACTAGACCATGTCTAAACATGGGTTCCAATCCATTGCAACGACTATCTTTATTAAAGCTCAAGTTGTCATGTTTGGCTAGTGGGAATCTCGTTAAGTTGGCTTCTAAGTCCTTTTTATATGACCTGTTCTGGGCTCATATTGTACATCTTCTGCCCAGACCTGGGATCAGCCATTTCTCCAAGATGCCTTGCCTTCTTTCAATGGGAAATGGTATATCACAACCACATCTGGGCATAAGAGGCTCATTGTATTTCTTGGTCATACTTTCTAGGCCTTTTTCAGTGAACAGAGGTGGGCAGGGCGTGGAGAGAGAGAGAGAGAGAGAATATAGATATAATTAAAAATTCAAAGTCAAGTCCAGATCTACAACCTTACCCTCTTCTATACAACTATGTATTTCCATTCTTTTGAACTGAGAATTCTGGTCCTCAAGAACACAGAAATAATAGAATTAGAATGATCCATAAATGTTCTAATTATTCATTTGCTTTATCCTACATTATACAAACAACAGCCTCAGAATAACAATAACAAGACTGATACCACTACCAGTAAACTATGATGACCAAAACAGTGTAAAATGTCTTAGGCAGGTCCTGATGCTGTGCTGGGCTTAGAGCCAGTGGCCTGGAGCAGTGCATGACCTAGGTAGACACCAGCTGAAGCGACCAAGTGAGAGTTTGGTCCCCCAACCCCACTCAGCACAGCTGGCAGCAACAAAAGTGACTCCTTCCTTCTGCTTGAGGAGAGAAGAGAGAAAAGACAACTTTGTCTTGCATCTTTGTTACCAGCTCAGCCACAGTAGGCTAGGACTCTGGGTCGAGTCATGAGGCCCCCATTTCCAGCCCTGGCTCCCAGATATTTATAGACATACCGTGGCCCAGAAGGGAACCTGCTACTTTGAAGGGAAGGACCCAGTCCTGGCAGGATTCATTCATCACCTGCTGACTAAAGAGCTCTTGGGCCATGCCTTGAATAACCAACAGTGATACCCAGAAATACAGACCATGGGCCTTGGGTAAGACTCTGAGATGTGCTGGCTTCAGTTACTAGCTCAGGCCACAGGAGGATAGAGCACCAAACAGGCTCTTGGGATCCCTGAGTCCAGGCCTAGGCTCTTGGACAGAATTTCTGGACCTGCCCTAGGCCAGAAGGGAGCTCACTGGCCTTAGGATTGTGTCCCAGACCTGGCAGTATTCACCACAACCTGACTGAGATGTCCTTGGGCCTTAAGGGAACATTAGCAGTGGTCTGGCAGAACTCCCCATGGGCCAATGGTGGTGGAGGCCACGAGGAAAGGCTCCTCTGCCTGTGGAAAAGAGAGGGAAGAGTGGGAAGGACTTTGTGCCAGCATAGCCACAGAAGAATAGAACATCAGGTAGATTTCTAAGGCTTTTTTTTTACTCCAATCCCTGGCTCCCAGACAGTATCTATGGACCCACTTTGGGCCTGGGGGAACTTGTCGCCTTGAAAGAAAGATGCAAACCTGGCTGGCGTTGCTACCTGCTGATTGTAGAGCCCCAGGGCCTTGATCAACCATAGGTAGGAACCAGGTGCTGGTTACAGTGGGCCTTGGGTGAGACCCAGTGCTGTGTTGGCTTCAGGCATGACCCAGGGCAATTTGAGTGGTGGTGGCCATAGGGGTGCTTCCATCACCCCACCCCCAGCTCCAGTGGCTAAGCACAGAGAGAGAAAGACGCCATTTGTTTGAGAGAAACTAAGGGAAGAGAACAAGAGTCTCTGCCTAGTAATCCAGAGAATTCTTCTGGATCTTATCCAAGACCACTAAGACGGTAACTCTGTGAGTCTGCAAGAACCATAGCATTACTAGGCTTGGGGCCCAAGACCCGTGGAATACCTGGAAAGTCTTCCCAAGAAGAATAGCACAGACTACGAAGTCCAGATTGTGAAGACTACAACAAACACCTAACTCTTCAATGTCCAACATTGACAAACGTCTACAAGCATCAAGACCAGCCAGGAAAACATGACCTCAGCAAAGGAACTAAATAAGGCACCAGGGACCAATCCTGGAGAAGCAGAGATATGTGACCTTTCAAAACCAGAATTCAAAATAGTTGTGTTGAGGAAACTCAAAGAAATTCAAGATAATAGAGGAAAGAATTTCAGAATTCTATCAGATAAATTTAACAAATGGACTGAAATAATTGAAAAGAATCAAGCAGGAATTATATATTTCTTGGGGTCCCTGAGTCCAGGCCTAGGCTCTTTTTGCATTTGAAAAATGCAATTGATATACTGAGGAATGCATCAGAGTCTCTTAACAGCAGAATTGATCAACCAGAAGAAGGAATTAGTGAACTGAAGACAGGCTATTTGAAAATACACAGACAGAGGAGACAAAAGAATAAAACATGCCTACAAGATCTAGAAAGTAGCCTCAAAAGGGCAAACCTGAGTTATCGGCCTTAAAGATGAGGTAGAGAAATAGACAGGGGTAGAAAGTTTATTCAAAGGGATAATATTAGAGAAATTCCCAAACCTAAAGAAAGATATCAATATCCAAGTACAAGAAGGTTATAGAACACAAAGCAAATTTAACCTGAACCAGACTACTTCACGACATTTAATAATCAAACTCCCAAAAGCCAGAAGTAAAGAAAGGATCCTAAAAGCAGCAGGAGAACTGAAACAAGTAACATACAACTGAGCTACAATATGTCTGGCAGCAGACTTTTCAGTCGAAACCTTACAGTTAAGGGGAGAGTGGCATGACATATTTAAGGTACTGAAGGAAAAAAACTTTTACCCTAGGATAATATATCCAGTGAAAATATCCTTCAAGCACAAAGGAGAAATAAAAACTTTCCCAGACAAACAAAAGCTGAGAGATTTCATCAATCATCAGACCTCTCCTACAAAAAAATGCTAAAGGTAGTTCTTCAATCTGAAAGAAAAGAATGTTAATAAGCAATAAGAAATCATCTGAAGGTGCAAAACTCACTGGCAATAGTAAGCACACAGAGAAACAGAATATTATAACCCTGGAATTGTGGGATGTAAACTACTCTTAAGTAGAAAGACTAAACAATGGACTGGGCGCAGTGCCTCATGCCTGTAATCCCAGCACTTTGGGAGGCCAAGGCAGGTGGATCATGAAGTCAGGAGTTCAAGACCAGCCTGGCCAACACGGTGAAACCCCATCTCTACTAAAAACACAACAATTAGCTGAGCATGGTGGCGGGGCCCATAATCCCAGCTACTCGGGAGGCTGAGGCAGGAGAATCACTTGAACCCGGGAGGCAGAGGTTGCAGTGAGCTGAGATCGCATCACTATGCTCTAGCCTGGGTGACAAAGCAAGACTCCGTCTCCAAAAACAATGAACCAATAAAAATTCATAACTGCAACAACTTTTAAGGCATAGTATAATATGACATAAAGAGAAACAAAAAATTAAAAAGCAGGGGGACAAAGTTAACATGTAGAGTTTTTATTTTCTTCTTGCTTGTTAGTTTGTTTATGCATTCAATGTTGTCATCAATTTAAAATAGTGAGTTATAAAATAGCATTTGCAAGCCTTATATAAGGTAAGCCCTCCCGCCCAAAAAAAAGACATAAAACAGATATGCAAAAACTAAAAAGCAAGAAATTAAATCATACCACCAGGCAAAAACATCTTCACTAAAAGGAAGACAGAAAGGAAGGAAAGAAGGAAGAGAAGATCACAAAACAACCAGAAAAAAAAAATGGCAGCAGTAATTCCTGACTTATCAATAATAACATTGAATATAAATGGACTAAATTCTCCAATAAAAAGATACACAGTGCTTGAATGCACAAAAATAACAAGACCACATAATCTGTTGCCTACAAGAAACACAGTTCAGCTATAAAGATACACATGGACTGATATTTCATGCCAATGGAAACCAAAAAAGAGCAGAAGTAGCTATACATATATTAGACAAAATAAATTTCAAGGCAAAATCTGTAAGAAGAAACATAGAATGTAATTATATAATGATAAAGAGGTCAGTTCAACAAGAGGATATGACAATTGTAAATACATACACACCCAACACTTGAGCACCCAGCTATATAAAGCAAATATTATTAGAGCTAAAGAGAGAGAGAGACCCCAATATAATAATAGCTGGAGACTTCAACACCCCAGCACCCCACTTTCATCATTGGACAGATCTTCCAAACAGAAAACCAACAAAGAAACACTGACTTAATATGCACTATAGAATAAATAGACCTAATAAATATTTACAGAACATTTCATCCAATGGCTGAAGAATACACATTCTTCTTCCCAGCATGTGGATCATTCTCAGGGATAGACCATATGCTAGGTCACAAAAAAAGCCTTAAAACATTCAATGAAATTGAAATAATATCAAACATCTTATCTGACCACAGTGGAATAAAACTAGAAATCAATAACAAGAGGAATTTGGGGAACTACATAAACACACAGAAAATAAACAATATGCTCTTGAATGATGACCAGTGGATCAATGAAAAAATTAAAAAGGAAATTTAAAAATTTACTTAAACAAATGATAATGGAAACACAACATACTAAAAGCTATGGATACAGTGAAAGCAGTACTAAGACGGACACTTATACCTGTAGGTGCCTCATTAAAAAAGAAAAACAACTTCAAATAAATATCCTAATGATGCATCTTAAAGAACTAGAAAAGTTGGCTGGGCGTGGTGGCTCACGCCTGTAATTCCAGCTTTGGGAGGCCAAGGCGGGTGGATCACAAGCTCAGGAGTTAAAGACCAGTCTAGCCAATATGGTGAAATCCTGTCTCTATCAAAAAAATACAAAAATTAGCTGGGTGTCGTGGTGCACACCTGTAGTCCCAGTTACTCGGGAGGCTGAGGCAGGAGAATCACTTGAACCCAGGAGGCAGAGGTTGCAGTGAGCCAAGATTGCACCACTGCACTGCAGTCTGGGCGACGAAGCAAGACTCCATCAAAACAAAACAAAACAAAACAAAATAACAAAAAACAAAAAACAGGAACTAGAAAACCAAGAGCAAACTGAACCCAAAATTAATAGAAATAAAGATCAGAGCACACATAAATGGAACTGAAACAAAGAATACAAAAAAATCAACAAAACAGATAGTTGGTTTTTTGAAAAGATTTTTAAAAGTGACAAACCTCTAGCCAGACTAGGAAAAAAAGAAAGAAGATCCAAACAAAGAAAATCAGAGGTGAAAAAGGAGACATTACAACTGACATTGCAGAAATTCAAAGGATCCATTAGTGCCTACTATAAGCAATAAATTGGAAAATCTAGAAGAAATAGATAAATTCCTAGATACAACCTCCAAGATTGAACCAGGAGGAAATCCAAAACCTGAATAGGCCAATAACAAATAATGAAATCAAAACCATAAAAAAGTCTCCCAGTAAAGAAAATCCCTGGGACTCAACGGCTTTACAGCTGAATTCTACCGAACATTTAAAGAGGAACTCATACTAATTCTACTCAAACTATTCCAAAAAAACAGGAAAAGGGAATATTTCCAAACTCATTCTATGAGGCCAGTATTACCCTGATAACAAAACCAGACAAAGACACATCAAAAATAGAAAACTACAGGCCAGTATCACTAATAAATACTGATGTAAAAATCTTCAACAAAACTAGCAAACCAAATCTAACAATATATTAAAAAGATCATTCATCATAATCAAGTAGGATTTATCCCAGAGACACAAGGGAGTTCAACATATGACAATCAACCAATGTGACATCATATCAAAAGAATGATGGACAAAAACCATATGATCATTTCAATTGTTGCTGAAAAGCATTTGATTAAAATTCAACATCTTTTCATGATTTAAAAAAAACTCAAAAAAAAAAAAACAGGTATAGAAGGGACATACCTCAACATAGTAAAAGCCATATATGACAGATCCACAGCTAGTATTATGCTGAATGGGGAAAAACTGAAAGCCTTTCCTTTAAGATCCAGAACACGACAAGGATGCCCACTGTCCCCACTTTTATTCAGCACAGTACTGGAAGTCCTAGCTACAGCAATCAGACAAGAGAAAGAAATAAATAGCATCAAAACTAGAAAGAAAGGCATCAAATTATCCTTGTTTGCAGATGATATGATCTTGTATTTGGAAAAACCTGAAGACTCCACCAAAAAACTATCAGAACTGATAAACAAGTTCAGAAAAGTCGCAGGATACAAAATCCACATATAAAATCAGTAGTATTTCTATATGCCAGCACTGAACAACCTGAAACAGAAATCAAAAAGTAATCTCATTTAAAACAGCCACAAATAAAGTTAAATACCTATGAATTAACTTAACCAAAGAGGTGAAAGACCTCTACAATGAAAACTAAAAAACACTGATGAAAGAAATTAAAGAGGACACCAAAAAGGGAATGATATTTCATGTTCATGGATTGGAAGAATCAATCCTTTTAAAATGTCCATACTACCCACAGCAATCTATAGAGTTAATGCAATCTCTATGAAAATACCAATTACATTCTTCACAGAAATAGAAAAAAAGACCTAAAATTTATATGGAACCACAAAAGACCCAGAATACCCAAAGTTATCCTAAGCAAAAACAACAAAACTGGAGGAATCATATTACTTGACTTCAAATTATAAGCTATAGTACCAAAAAGGCATGGTATTTGCACAAAAACAGATACATAGATCAATGAAACAGAATAGACAACCCAGACAAAATCCATACATCTACAGTGAACTCTTTTTTCTTTCTTTCTTTCTTTGAGACAGGTATCACTTTTTCACCCAGGCTGGATTGCAGTGGCACAATTGCACCCCACTGTAACCTCTGCCTCCTGGGCTCAAGTGATCCTCCCACCTCAGCCTCCCAAGTAGCTGGGACTACAGGTACACACCACCACACCTCGCTAATTTTTGTATAATATTTTGTAGAGACAGGGTTTTGCCATAATGCCCAGACTGGTCCTGAACTCCTGAGCTCAAGTGATCCACCCACCTCAGCCTCCAGAAGTGCTAGGATTACAGGCACGAGCTACCGTGCCCCACCTGGTGAACTCATTTTCCACAAAGGTGCCAAGAATGTACATTGGGGAAAAGACGGTCTCTTCAATAAATATTGCTGGGAAAACCAGATATCCATATGCAAAATAATGAAAGCAGACCCCTATCTCTTACCATGTATAAAAATCAAATCAAAATGGATTAAAGACTCATAGCTAAGACCTCAAACTGTGAAACTACTACAAGAAAACATTGGAGAAACTCTCCAGGACATTGATCTGGGCAAAGATTTCTTGAGTAATACCTGACAAGCACAGGCAAACACAGAAAAAATTGACAAGTAAGGATCATATCAAATTAAAAAGCTTCTACATAGCAAAGGAAACAGTCAGCAAAGTGAAGAGACAATCCACAGGATAGAAGAAAGTATCTGCAAACTACTCATCTGACAAGAGATTAATTACCAGAATATATAAGGAGCTCAAACAACTCTATAGGAAAAAGTCTCATGATCCAATTAAAAAATGGGCAAAAGATCTGAATACACATTTCTCAAAAGAAGATGTACAAATGGCAAACAGGCACATGAAAAGGTGCTCAACATCACTGATGATCAGAGAAATGCAAATTAGAACTACAGTGAGGTATCATCTCATCCCAGTTGAAATGGCTTTTATCCAAAAGTCAGGCAATAACAAATGCTGGCAAGGATGTGGAGGAAAGGGAACCCTCACACACTGCTGGTAGGAATGTATATTAGTATAACCACTAAGGAGAACAGTGTGGAAATTCCTCAAAAACTAAAAATAGAGTTACCATACAATCCAGGAATCCACTGCTAGGTATGTACCCAAAAGAAAGGAAATCAATGTATCAAAGAGATATCCGCATTCTCATGTTTAGTGCAACATTGTTCACAATAGCCAAGATTTGGAAGCAACTTGTGTCCATCAACAGATGAATGGATAAAGAAAATGTGGGACATATACACAATGGAGTACTATTCAGCCATAAAAAAATGAGATAATATTATTTGCAACAAAATACATGGAACTGGAGACCATTATATTAAGTGTAATAAACCAGGCACAGAAAGACAAACTTCGCATGTTCTCACTTATTTGTGGGATCTAAAAATCAAAACAATTGAACTCATGGAGAAAGAGAGTAGAAGGATGGTTACCAGAGGCTAGGAAGGGTAGTGGGGAAGTGGGGATAGTTAAATGGTGCAATAAAATAGTTTAAAAGAATGAACAAGACCTAGTATTTGCTAGCACAATAGGGTGACTATAGTCAGTAGTAATTTAATTGTACATTTAAAAATAACTAAAAGAGTTTAATTGGATTGCTTATAGCACAAAGGATAAATGCTTGAGGGGATGAATACCCCATTTACCATTATGTAATTATTATACATTGTATGCCTGTATCAAAGTACCTCATGTATCCCATAAATATATATACCTACTATGTACCCACAACATTAAAAATAAAATTGTGAAAAGATATTGTTAAAAGTTTAAAATGTTTTGCATATACCATCCCTATTCTCCCCATTTTTAATACTATATCTATATTGTTAGATCATAATATATCCCTATTAATTCTCAATCTTGTTTAATGCTCACCATTGGTTTTATGTCAATGTCTCTCTAGTTATTTGGTTGTCTGAAACGCATTCTTTAGCAGATTCCAGAAGGAGGGCTCTTGGGAACAATATTCTCTCAGTTCTTACATGTTATGTTAATATAAGTGTGTGTTCTTCACACTTGAAGGTCGATTTTACTGAATATAAAATCCTTGGCTTATGTTCATGTTTTCTTTTTTGAATATCTTTAATATGTTATTTCATTTTCTTATAACATATGACTGTAGAAAAGTCAGATGACAATGTCGTTTTCTTTCTCCTATATGTCACTTACTCTTCTAGCTTAGATGCCCAAAGTATTTTTTTTCTTTTTCTTTAAAACCCAGTTATAATACTAAAATATGTCTTGGTTCTTCTGAGTTAATATTCTCAGGTGCACAGTGTGCTCTTTCAATATACAAGTTTAAATTTATAGATGTTTAATTTCATGAGGCTTTTTGAATTATAATTTTTAGGATTTGTTACTTTGGTTTTTGCTTCACAGGGATGCCTATTGTTCGCATATTAGATCTTCCTTGCCTATCTTCAATATTTGTCATTTTTCTCTCAAACCATATTTATCACATTCTTAATTTCTTTTTGATTTTAAAATTTTCCTTCCTTTGTGCCTTTTGTTTCCCATAAGCATTATTTATAGTGTTTATTGGTTCTTGTGCTCCTTACAGTTTTATTTTCATTTATAAAATAACGTTTTTTCCTTCTATTTCTAATTCTTTCTTGAATCTGCATCCCATTTCTAAGTTTTTCTACTTCCGATTTATGTTATCTTTCATGTCTTTTATCATTTTAAAATGCTTTTGAGCTCATGGTGACACAGTGTGCCATAGGTTTTTATTTTTTTTCTGCTTCTCTGAGCATGAGTTTCTGGTGTGCTTTCATGCTCAGCAGGTTGTTACTCATCTCATTCTCTCTTTCTTACAGTAACTTTTATTAAAGTTGGATCCAATCATTTCCTTTCTATGTAAAATAAGTTTTCCTGAGCCTTTAGAATGAGGTTTCTAACATATATCCTTTCTAATTTCACAGAGCTCCCATTTCTGTTGTTTTATATAGTGTTTAAAAAAATTTCTGGTGGCTTCCTTTCTGAGATTTCCTGGTTCTGCTCCCCTCCCCAACTTTTATCTGGACTTTCTCTTTGTTTACTCTTTATTATCCTGACCCTGTTCAATTTCTATTCCATTCCCAGTGGTTTCTTTTCAGTGGGAACTCTGGAAGGAAGCCCTGACAGGTCAGTTTGGAGAATATGCAGGAACGAAGCTGCTCTCGTCCCTTTGTTCCATCTGGTGGACTTGTTGTACATACCTACTACTGGAGCGGGCCAAACCCCTCCCAACTGCAGTTCCTATCCTCAAATTGGCCCATCACGTTTTCCCGTGAAAATCTGTTGCTATTTTGTGGTTCTCCTGTTCTCAGGCCTGTCTTTCTCTTGCTTCTTTCTGCTTTTCATTTTTGGACACAAATAACAGACAAGTCTTTTATTTGCTGTTTCTCCCTGCCCTATTGTATTTGGAAGTTCATGGAAATACTCCATCACCTGGTTCTATTGTAAATGTTGCCTATGGATTTTTGGTTTTGTTATTATGTTGTTTCAATTGTTTTATGTGGGGATTTGGGAAGATCCACAAACCATGCTGCCACCACCGCCACTATGTTACCAGAGGCTATCCTGTTGATGACTTTCAAATGTTTATCTCCAGCCTGCATCTCTCAACTTCTATGCCCAACTATTAGTTGACATGATCTATGTCTAATAGATGTCTCAAATTTAACTTAGCCAAAATAGGCCAATTTCCCCCTTAAAATATACGATCTCTATTAATTTTCCCCACCTCAATAAATGGCACCACCTCCTCCCCAGTTGCTCCGGCCAAAAACTTAGTAGTCAATCTCTTTTCCCTACATTCCAAAATTAATCACGTCCATAGGCCCTGGCCAATGGACGTGATGAATGGATGTGGAGTATTCTATCTCCAAAATACATCTCTAATTCAATTGCTTTTTACCGTCACCACTGCTTTTACCCTGGCCTAGGCCTCCACCATCTCTCTTCTGGACTTCTGCACGAGCTTCCTGACCGGTCTCTCTGCCTCTACTCTCCCTGCAGGGCAGCCACAGTGGTCTCTGTAAAGCATAACTCAGATATATCATCCCCATGTTTAACAGATCCCAAAGGCTTTCTACTTCAAACAACAACATTCCAACACTTAACCATGGCTTACAAGACCCTACATAATTTGGACCATGCTGTCCTCTCTGATTTCCTCCACTCTCTCTATAATCTCTGTGTTCCTGACCTCTAGACTTCTTTTCATCCCCAAAACGTGTTCAAATGCTTCCCATCTCAGGGTACTTGTCCTTGCAGTTCCCTGTGGTTGGAATATCTTTCTGCTAGGTTTCTGTAACACTGCCTCTTTCTCACTGTTAGGTGTGACTCAGAGAAGCCTTCTTGAATACCCTAAGTGCTACCTATTTTGTCTTAGCACTCGTCAGTGCCTGAAATTATCTTATTCATTTATTTGTATATATAAATATTGTCTGTCTGTATACCCCCCACCACCACCATCACTAGAATTCTCTTTGTGGACAAGGATAACACTTGGTACATAATAAGTGGCCAACCAATATTTGCCTGCCAAGTGTATTTCCAAATGCCTCTGGATATGGCCAAGGGAACAGAAAGTGACCCAATAGTTCCACAGATTTTTTTTTTTTATAAACATAGAAAATGACCCTTCTGGTCCTAAAGCTTGCAATTTAATTTGTTTTATCTGAGTTCTTCCTCAAGAAATGACCCCCAGGGCTCTCAAAAAAAAGAATCAAAGAATTGAAACTCACCAGATGACCACATCCAGGAAATGAGATGCCAGACCCCTCATTCCTCATGACTGCTTGCTTGCCCCTCCCTAGTTCCTGTTTTCTTACACACTGTTACATTTCTTCCCTGCTGTATAAACCCCTAGTTTTAGTTGGTCAGGGAGATGGATTTGAGACTGATCTCCCATCTCCTTGGTTACAGCACCTGATTAAAGGCTTCTTCCTTGGCAACACTAGTCAGCTCAGTCACTGGCTTTCTATGTGGCAAACAACAGGACCTAGACTGAAGCCCTGGTGTTTCAGTGACAGAACTAAGCCCTGTGCCATAGCAAGTTCTGGAATATGAATATTTTCGTAAAATTACCAGCCACCAACCTAAACCTTTCACTCAGGACATGGGCCCTGTCTATGCTGCTGGATATGGAGACCAGCTAACTCATGTAAAGAGCAATGGTTCTCAACTCTTGCTCAAAACAAAATTCCCTTTTTATAATAGATACTTTGTAAGGCGCCTTTTCTATTCTGAAATAAAATTTATTCGTAACTGCATACCTAATTGTTTTCAAAAATCCACATAATCCCTAATTATATAAAGAATAATAAAAAAAATTTGCAATACAGTAGCATTTTATTAGGCAAATAGTTGAGCAAGACTAAACTAGAAGACATAATGAAAGACTCAGATGTTTGCACCCTTATATAGAATAACTATAAACACAGCAACCACAAATTCAGACGAATACAGGAGTATTGTGTTAGCAACGCAAATACCACAAGCCAAGTTGGCAAGAGTGACGAGGGTGATGTGATTCTCCAAAGTGGTGCACAACTTTGGTAAAAATCAGAACGAAACGAAGTATAGTCTTACCAGTTTACTTAGTAGTTATATTAATGGAAAATTCAATGCATACTAAACCTTGACAAAAATTACTCTGAATTTACAAACGAAATATAGTTAGTTTCTAGGCTTAGACATTTATAAACAGGTTTACCACTTACACGAAGGTCCAGCAGAACATGTAGAAGTCTTGGAGGAAGCAGGAAATGCCTTCATTGTGTTGGACTGTCCTGAATCTTGAGGGTACCCAGTACCAGGCCTGGCACATTCAACGCCAGTAACATTCCTTCTCCAATAATCGAGAAAAAAAAAAGTTGACCTAACAAACTGACAAAATGCCTCTTCAGTTTATATTGGTGTGAAATAGCAACCTTATTCATGGTCACCAGAAACTGGAAACAACTCAAATGTCCTTTAACTGGTGAATGGATAGATACACTGTAGTCCATTTGAACAGTGGAATACTATCCAGTATTAAAAAACAAACAGGTGGCCGGGAGCAGTGGCTCACACCTGTAATCCCAGCGCTTTGGGTGGCCAAGACGGGCGGATCAAGAGGTCAGGAGATCGAAACCATCCTGATTAACATGGTGAAACCCCATCTCTACTAAAAATACAAAAAATTAGCCGGGCGTGGTGACCGGCGCCTGTAGTCCCAACTTCTAGGGAGGCTGAGGCAGGAGAATTGTGTGAACCCGGGAGGTGGAGCTTGCAGTGAGCCGAGATGGCGCCATGGCACTCCAGCCTGGGCGACAGAGCAAGACTCCATCTCAAAAAAAAAAAAAACTGGCTGGATGCTGTGGCTTGCACCTGTAGTCCCAGCTACTTGGAAGGCTGAGTCAGGAGGATCACTTGAGCCCCGTGGTTCGTGGTTACAGTGAGCTATGATCATGCCACTGCACTCCAGCCTGGGTGACAGAGCAAGACCTTGTCTCTCAAAAACAAACAAACAAAAAGGAACAAACTTATGATATAGGCAACAACATGGATGACTGTAAAATGCATTATGCTAACTGAAAGAAGATAGTCGAAAGGCTACATACTAATTCCATTTATATGACATTTTAGGAAAGTCAAAACCATGGGACAGAAAACAGATCAGTGGTTGCCAAGAGCAGGAGGTTAGGAGAGGGGGCTGAGCACAAGGGAGTTTCCAGGGCACTGCAATGGTTCCAGATCTTGATTATGGTGATGGTTACATGCTTGCACGCATTCATCAACACTCATAGAAGGTGCACTCATAAAAAGTGAATTTCACTATATGTAAATTATACCTCAATTTTTAAAGTGTTAAAAAAAAAA
>NW_012107697.1:3781220-3781927 GCF_000951045.1 Mandrillus leucophaeus | reverse complement strand
TCAGTACCTTCCTTCGACCTCTCCAGATCACTGCAGCCTTTGGAATTTGAACCCTGCAAAATCCTTCACATGTGGTTCTGTCACGAAGCACCATTTACAGATGAGGAATGGCTGGTGTCAGGATAAAGCCCTATTAGTTACCATCTCTTTTAAACTTCATTAAGGAAAACATAATTACCAAGTGAATCTCATTTGGGTTCACTCCATGCTCCAAAGGCCCCAGCACAGACTGTTCTTCACCACTTCTTTATAGAAAGAACAGTAACTGGGCTTGCACAAGATTCCCTGAAACTTGGGGACACTTGGTATACATGCAAATGAAGGAAAAGCAATGTCTAGCCGGGGGGCCTGCTGGTGTTGCCTAGAGAGAGAAATTCCAGTCCCTTTCAGAAGAGCCCAAGTCGGGAGGCAGCCTTCCAGACTGCATCAAGATGCCTCTTTGGAAAAGCCCCAAAGTCTTTTTTTTTTTTCTTTTTTTTTTTTAAGATGGAGTCTCGCTCTGTCACCCAGGCTGGAGGCTGGAGTGCAATGGCACAATCTCCACTCACTGCAACCTCCGCTTCCCGGGTTCAAGTGATTCTCCTGCCTCAGCCTCCCAAGGAGCTGAGATTACAGGCATGTGCTGCCACGCCCAGATAATTATGTATTTTTTAGTAGAGACAGGGTTTTATCATGTTGGTCAGAACTCCTGACCTCAAGTGATCCAC
>NW_012107697.1:3721799-3776565 GCF_000951045.1 Mandrillus leucophaeus | reverse complement strand
ACAGTGGAATACTATCCAGTATTAAAAAACAAACAGGTGGCCGGGAGCAGTGGCTCACACCTGTAATCCCAGCGCTTTGGGTGGCCAAGACGGGCGGATCAAGAGGTCAGGAGATCGAAACCATCCTGATTAACATGGTGAAACCCCATCTCTACTAAAAATACAAAAAATTAGCCGGGCGTGGTGACCGGCGCCTGTAGTCCCAACTTCTAGGGAGGCTGAGGCAGGAGAATTGTGTGAACCCGGGAGGTGGAGCTTGCAGTGAGCCGAGATGGCGCCATGGCACTCCAGCCTGGGCGACAGAGCAAGACTCCATCTCAAAAAAAAAAAAAACTGGCTGGATGCTGTGGCTTGCACCTGTAGTCCCAGCTACTTGGAAGGCTGAGTCAGGAGGATCACTTGAGCCCCGTGGTTCGTGGTTACAGTGAGCTATGATCATGCCACTGCACTCCAGCCTGGGTGACAGAGCAAGACCTTGTCTCTCAAAAACAAACAAACAAAAAGGAACAAACTTATGATATAGGCAACAACATGGATGACTGTAAAATGCATTATGCTAACTGAAAGAAGATAGTCGAAAGGCTACATACTAATTCCATTTATATGACATTTTAGGAAAGTCAAAACCATGGGACAGAAAACAGATCAGTGGTTGCCAAGAGCAGGAGGTTAGGAGAGGGGGCTGAGCACAAGGGAGTTTCCAGGGCACTGCAATGGTTCCAGATCTTGATTATGGTGATGGTTACATGCTTGCACGCATTCATCAACACTCATAGAAGGTGCACTCATAAAAAGTGAATTTCACTATATGTAAATTATACCTCAATTTTTAAAGTGTTAAAAAAAAAATAGGTGCTACCCTCACCGAGAACCACTGGTTTAGAGTGTCACAGCTTATAAAGCACTTTCAGATGTCCTCTCCACTGTGAGGAAGGCCAGGCACTCTAACTGGCCCTGTTTTAGAGGCAAACATGGTATGTGAGAAACTTTACATGGGACTTCGTGTGAGCAAATCAACACTTGGGCTGAAGGTCTGGTTCCAAAGCCTGGAATTTACCATCTGGGTATATCTGTGTGACCTTGGGCAACTAACTTTCTCCTCTAAACTTCAGTTTCCTGATTGTGAGTCTTGACCTTCTTTGATTCAGCGATTTGCCTGAGGCCATAGAGCTGGTTAATGGCAGATCCAGGGCTTCTGGGTCCTGGTGTAGCTTGTCACCCTCACAGCAAAGAAAACTAGGATACCTCTCAGGGCAGGTGATGCTCAAGGGAGGCCTATCAGCTGTCCACCCTCTTGGGGAGGGGTCAGTGCAAAGCACAGGGGCTGGGAATGAGGCCTGGAAGAGTGGTGGGTGGAAATCACTAAGAATAGGTCCTTTGAAGGAAGGGCCTACTGCAGGGGGTGGTCAGGAAGTTCAGATGGCAGCAGGTCTGGGTGAGACGACTTGGTGACAAATCAGAAGTCATGGTTGTTCTTGCTGCAAACTCCCGAACTTGACAAGGTCCTCTTTCTAAGTGGCAGCAGCACAGGGACTCTCAAGGGCTATGTTTTTCCTTCTGTCTCTGTCTTAGTCCCTTCAGGCTGCTATAACAAAATGCCACAGGCTCGGGGGCTTCAACAACAGAAATGTATTTCTCACAGTTCTGGAGGCTGGGAAGTCCAAGAGCAAGGCACTGGCAGGTTCAGTGTCCAGTGAGGGAGGGCTGCTTCCTGGTTCCTAGATGGTCATCTTCTCATTGTGTCCTCACATGTTGGAGAGCAGAGAGAGCTCTCTCGGGTTTCTTTTGTAAGGACATTAATCCCTCCCATTCACGACAGCTCCACCCTTAACCTATCACATCCCAAATACCATCACATAGAGGGGGTAGGATTTCAACACACGAATTTTCAGAGGAGCATAAATATTCAGTCCACTGCAGTTCCCTCCTAGGGGCTCTTCTCTTTCCCTCCTTACTCTGCTGCCCCATTTACAGTGCACCTAAGGCTCTGTCTTTCCAAATGGTATATATACAATCACCTTTCAGGGATGAAGGCAGACACTTTGCACTACAAACCTCCAGAGGGCCTTCTCAGGCTAAGAGCTGAGCTCAGCCTCCCAGTGAAACCCCCGTGGAACCTTTAAAAGAGTTACTACCAACTGAAGCCCATTACATACCTCCAGAACTGAGGAGGGAAAGGCCAGTTATCAGAGGACGAGACACATAACCCAAACTTCAGTACCTTCCTTCGACCTCTCCAGATCACTGCAGCCTTTGGAATTTGAACCCTGCAAAATCCTTCACATGTGGTTCTGTCACGAAGCACCATTTACAGATGAGGAATGGCTGGTGTCAGGATAAAGCCCTATTAGTTACCATCTCTTTTAAACTTCATTAAGGAAAACATAATTACCAAGTGAATCTCATTTGGGTTCACTCCATGCTCCAAAGGCCCCAGCACAGACTGTTCTTCACCACTTCTTTATAGAAAGAACAGTAACTGGGCTTGCACAAGATTCCCTGAAACTTGGGGACACTTGGTATACATGCAAATGAAGGAAAAGCAATGTCTAGCCGGGGGGCCTGCTGGTGTTGCCTAGAGAGAGAAATTCCAGTCCCTTTCAGAAGAGCCCAAGTCGGGAGGCAGCCTTCCAGACTGCATCAAGATGCCTCTTTGGAAAAGCCCCAAAGTCTTTTTTTTTTTTCTTTTTTTTTTTTAAGATGGAGTCTCGCTCTGTCACCCAGGCTGGAGGCTGGAGTGCAATGGCACAATCTCCACTCACTGCAACCTCCGCTTCCCGGGTTCAAGTGATTCTCCTGCCTCAGCCTCCCAAGGAGCTGAGATTTCAGGCATGTGCTGCCACGCCCAGATAATTATGTATTTTTTAGTAGAGACAGGGTTTTATCATGTTGGTCAGAACTCCTGACCTCAAGTGATCCACCTGCCTCCGCCTCCCAAAGTGCTAGGATTACAGGCTTGAGCCACCGCATCCGACCCCAAAATCTTTCTGATCCTCAATTAATCCTACTGCTAAAACACCATTACCTCCATCATGGTGGAAGTAGTAGAATCAAATGGGAAGTTTTTAAAAGAAGAATGCCACATATAAATGCAAGAAATTTTTAACTTTAATTAAAGTTGCTATTACTGAATGAGGGATCCACACTCTTTGTGTGTTGGTTTGCTCAGCACCCACTACAGAAGCTGCAGAGCACAGAGCTGAGACTACCAGCCTGGGAGCTTGCCTGCTGCACTGGACCCCAGGCCCAGACAGTGACTAGCTAAGTAACCTACCTCAAGTTACTTAACCTCTCTGAGCTTAAGATTTCTCCTCAGTAAGGTAGTACTTAAGTCCTAAAGACACCATGAGAAGTGAGTTAAAACATATAAACCATGCCTCACACATAGTGTCCAATAAATGTTATCAGTGATCATTCCCTTAACTGCTGGTACTAACCGTGTCTTTCATTTTCTGTATTCTGATGCTTTGACGTCTCGGGGTCTTGCTGACCTGGGACAGATGGCCCTCCCCTCAGGGTTAACCAGTTCCTAGAGATAGGAACACAAGGGCATGTTCTGAAAACAAGCCAACCAATCCACAGCCCATACCCCAACCATTTCCTTGATTGGGTCTCCCACTCTGGACCACCAGTCACCTGCCCTAATCACCCCTGGGCCAGGTACCACACAACTAGGATGGCACCTACGCCCCAGAGCTGCTAGAATTATCCAAACAAGCCCACCCTAAATCTCCTTGACTTGCTTCACCTGGTCCTTCCCACAGAAACCACAGTAAAGGTTCTTGCTTGCTCCTGAGTGATCCTGGGACATCCCACATGGCCCGCCATGGCGTGGCATGGCCCCTTCTCTTGGGAACTGTGAGGAGCAAACTATCTCTTCAATGGCAATTGTCCCTGATCTGCTGGCCTTACTGTACCTCGAATTTTCTATTAATGCACAATACTTGAAAACATTGCCTTTGCCACAGTTCTAATTCTCTTGAAACTGCACTCTCAAAGGTCATCAATCATGTCTGCTTGCCAACCAGATGCCTCCTCCACATCTGTTTTCCCTCCACGGTCTAAGGATTTGATTTTGTTGACTGGCTCACAGCTTAGAGATCACCTGCTCTAAAATGTCATCTTGAACCACTCCCTGTAGCTCCCAACCAGGGACCCCAACATGCTCCCACAGATGTTGTCATTGCCCATTTTTGTATCCATAAACCCTTCATTAGACAGTTACCTCCAGAAAAGCATGTCTTTCCCTCCAGTGTGTAGCGCCCTGCCTGGTGCTGCTCAGTTACTCTTAACTGAATGAATGATGAATGAATGAATGAATGAATGCATGAATAAACAAACTCATCCAGCTTTTAGAACCTAGAGTCATCTTTAACTTCTTGTCCCTCTCTCTTCTGCCTTTGCATTCATCTCTCTCCCTTTTCCCTCCACCCTCACCCTCCATTCCTCTAACCTTTCCATCACATGCTGACACAGAGCAATGACTTCTCAATTCATTTTAAAAATTCCCGTATCTTTCCCCTCCAACCAGTATTGCACCCTTAACTTCTTAAAATAGAGCTAAACTCTTAAATCTGCCTCCCTCCCTACTCCTCCCTAACCCCCACCCTCACAGAATAAATATCAAATCACAATTGCCTATCCTGGTGCCAGCACCTTCTTCCCCTCCCCAGTTTCCCTGATCTCCAACTACCCATGGCTGTGCACCAGGGCTCCCATCTGAAAGCTTAGTTCCTTCTCAGTCCTGAGCTAATCTTAACCAAAGCAGGACACATCAACATCATCAGTTCCTACCTCCCACATGGTCCAGGCCTGGCATCTGGAGGCCCAGGTACCATCCCAAATAGCTCCTTATCCCCACCCCAAACGTGCTGGACTTGAGGGAGTCAGCCTTGAGACCTGGAATGCGATGGGAAAATCTATATTACTTCGCTCACAGCCAAACACACATCAAAGGATGTCTGCAGAAAAGTCTACAATAAACCAGGGTCAAACACAAAATGCAGTGCTGATCGATTTCATGACCAATCCCGCCTCAGCAGACCTTAATGTGCTGTGACTGTGACCAGCAGAAGTTGTTCTAATGGTCATGCCAATGAGCCCTTGGTTCAAAATCTCTCCCTCTCCCCTCCTGTCTCTTTCTTTACCACCTCCCCCGACAACACACACAACGTGCTCCACATTCTAGGTGTAAGGCAGGGCAGTGCTCCCTAATTCCAGGTGTAGTTTGCTTTACATAAAAGTTATGTCCTGAAACAGCTTGAATTTTTACAAACGAAATGTTTCCCAAAAAAAAAATATATATATATATACACACACACACACATAGAGATATATATATATATATAATCTACCTTATCTCTCTCTTGAATTGATCTTTAGGAAACAAAAATTCCTAACCTTTAAGCCGTTAGCTTTCAGCCTCTTTTCTCGGCTTCTCTGTCAAATGGATAACAGCAGCAGCTAACGTGGAGAGAAAAATGCTTCGCGGTAGAAGTGCCCTGGCAAATACCTTTACATAAAAAGAAGGATCCTTCTGGAATAAAGCTAGTCACTGTCCCTTAGCTTTGTATTTTAGAAATTCTTGTTTTGAAAATTGGGCAGGAGAGAAGCTTATGTAACTTTCATTTCAGATTAAATACTTCTTTATAGTGGGAGAAGGAGTGTGTGTGAATGACTCTGGACTCCTGAGGCCTGAAGGGGGAAAGGTAAGAGGAAGGGAGTGATGATCTGTGGGGAGCAGGCCTCTAGGAGACTGACTCACAGACTGTATCTCAGATCATCTTCAAAACAACTAGGAAGTCGGTATCATCAACTGTCTGACTTTACCAGAAGAGGAGCACTCAGGATCCAAGGGAAGGTAGCTGGCCCAAGGTCACACAGGCAGTGAGTGTCAAGGGCGATTTGAATCTAGATCTGTCTCACTCTAAAACCTTCATCTTCTACCAGGTTATCTCTGGAAGGAGGCCACCTGCTTAACCCCTCACATACACTACCTTCAGTTCCCTGCCTCTACCTAGACGAGATTATAGGAAATACCACTTAGTGTATGGCTGTAGAAGTTGCTATAACCTACTATTTTAAAAACCCTACTTTTAATGGACTCACCCAAGCATGCATAAAATGCTCTGAAACTATTGATGGTGTCTCTGCAGAAGAATGTGAGATCTCTGATTTGTTGGATTTCTTTAAAATCTTGTTTATTTAAAATTCAAAATATTCATTATACACTTTAAAAAAGACTCAATTATGCAACTTACCAAAATAAAGAGTAAATGGGTATCTAAAAAAATAACCGCAAAACCTGTTGTTTTACTTCTGTAAGCCTTATTCTATACCTTATTCTAGAAAGGGGAGGGCCACCTTCTCTCTTAGCAAACCATTCCTATGCTTAACAACTCTTGTTCTTAAAAACAGGCCTTAGCCAGTCCTGAAACCATTCTGATTGTAGTCAGCAAGGGACTGAACGGGCAAGTATGAAGGGAAGGGGTTAAAGGTCCAAGCAGCCCTGAGGTATGGACCCAGACTAAGTCAAGGCAGGACCAAGGTTGGTACTGACAGGTCCTGGGCTGGGGACAGGCAACAGTGGCCAGGCTGGCCCTCCCAGGCAGCAGACCTACAGCCCTGGACATCCACCTGCCGACCTAAGGTGACTTGGATATGAAAGTGCCTCGCTCAGCTTCAGCATACAGACAATGCTCAATACATGTTGGACTCTCCCTCCTTCCTTCCATCTCAGGGACAGGGTCGGTCCCATGCCGGGGCAAGGCTGTACTGGCGGCTGGAGGTTAAGTGTCCCTGGCTTAGAACACTAGAGAGGAGAATGGCAGGGAACCACATTATTTTCCAGCGTCACCAAGCTCTTGTCTAACCCAGCCTAAATCCACTTGCGGCTGCCTAAGCCTATCTCTTTTTGCTCTGTCCTCGGGGAAAATGGAAACTGGCAAGTATCCTCTCCTGAATATGGATGCCTCCGTGACTCAGAGACGCTGGTCACATCACTCCTCAGTCTACCAGGAGTTGGAGCTTTTTCTGCTGTTTCCAGAATGCCTGGGTAAAGACAAGGAGAGGAGGAAGTGGCTGGGAGGTCCCTGATGGACTTACAGACTTGAGGGGACATGTTAGGAACTCCAGGGGCAGTCACAGAACTACAGTCCTGTGGCTCCAGGGCTGAGTCCTGTCTTTGCTCTTCTTGAGGAGAGGGAGGAAGGAAGACCCTAGAAGAGAGGGAAGATGGCAAGAGGGAGAAGTCAGGCTTCTCAGCACCCAAAGCAACAAGCAAATGACTTAGGATCCTTTCCTGGAATCAGATGTTGTGTCTAGACAGACACTTAAGGGGAAAACCACGGCACTGACTTTATTTTTTTCAGAATCTTTTCAAGCCCTCTTGCCACACACAGCTGTCTCAGCTTAGAGAGGCGGGCAGGGAGGTGCCAGCTGGTGGTTTCCTACCCCAGCCTTGCTGGGAGGTCTCCCCATGCCCCAGTTGCTCAGCCTCCAGGAGGCCTGAGCCAGTGGAGCCCCAGCTCCAGCGAGAGCACGTTCCTGCCCACAAAGCCCAGAGCTGGAAGGGTGCCCCGGGCTGATCTTTCCTGATCAGAATCCCGCACACCCCTAGTGGGCCTTCCCCACCCAGGCCCTCTCTTTCATCATCCCATGTAGCCTCCTCTCCTCATTTTGGTGATGCAGGAAGCAGGAGGAGTCTTATTTCCCTTCTTATAAGTAAGGAAATGAGGACCAAAGAGATCAGCTAATACAGTCAACATCACACATCAAGTTCTGGAGCCCTCCCCCCAGTCTTTTTTTTTTTTTTTTCTTTTAACTTTTAGGGCTCAGGTTTCCTGGCCCTGCGCTCTCTTTCTATGCAGGCTGGGACATGTGTGTTGGCAGGATGGCAAAGGAGACAGTAGGCCCATCCTTCTCCACTCCCTAAGCACTGCCTGATCCTGGGCATGCTTGCCGTCTGTGAGCAGGTTCAGGGGACAGGAGAAGAAGGGAAGAAGGCGGGGGGCAGTAACATCTCACCTCATGAGAGTGTAAACATTGCTAAAGGGCGCCCCACAGCAGCTGCCCTTCTGTTCCTGCAGCGTTGCCCGCCACCCAGGTGCGTGCAGTTGCTTCCTCTGTCCCAGCCCTTAGCTACCTTGCAACAGCCTAGCCAGGTGACCCCAGCCTGAGGCTTACACTAAGGTGACCAAAGGCAACCAGTTCCGCGATGAGCACAGGGCACCTGGCCTCCATTTACAGGCATTCCGTCCGCAGGAAAAATCTCCCAGCTGGACCCCAAACTGCCTGTCAGAGCAGCCAGCAGCCACCGCCTCAGCATCCTTTCCCCTCCTGGGTATGAAGACGTCCCCACAGCAAATATTTAGAGGATTTGGATCCTAATCCCTAAGCATGCCCTCTCTAACCCTCTGAGCTAAATTCTCAGTCCATGGCTGTGCAAACAGATTTTATTACCAGGGCCCTGAGCTGATAAATGGAGTTCAGGGACAATTGTGCTGCAGAACCACCCTCCCCTGCGGATCCATCCTTAGCACTCTGATGAGCAGAGCGGTGGCAGCTGGAAAAGGCTGTCTCTCCTGGAAACTTCAGGGAGAGAAGAATTCCTTCTTCTTCTCTCACTGCTGGAAGGATTCCTGTGCAGAGTGAATGTCAGGTCAGGGGTGCTGGGGGCCTGGGCTTCCTCCTCATCTATTTATACTCAGTTTCTGCTTCCCTAGCCAGGCTGCCAACACTTAGGAGGCAAGACTGCATCTTAGTTATCTTTGCACCTGTTGTACCATAGCTCTGAGCCTGCGCATAGCAGTCACTCAATTCACATAGAGCATAGCCAGACATAGTGGCTCACACCTCTAATCACAGCAGCTTGTGAGGCCAAGGTGGGTGGATCACTTGAAGTCAGGAGTTCGAGACCAGCCTGGCCAACATGGTGAAACGCCGTCTCTACTAAAAATACAAAAATTAGCTGAGCGCAGTGGCAGGTGCCTGTAATCCCAGCTACTTGGGAGGCTGAGGTGGGAGGATTGCTTGAACCCGAGAGGTGAAAGTTGCAGGGAGCTGAGATCGTGCCACTGCACTTCAGCCTGGGCAACAGAGTGAGACTCCATCCCCATCCCCATCCCCCCCAAAAAATCATGTCAGGTAGTGAATGAGCTTTAAAACTATAGAAATCCAGGTTTGGGCTTCTGCCAATCAGGCTCTGGCTCCTTCTTCTCAGCTCTGATAGGGTCACTCCCAGTTCAGAAGCCTGAGCCAGCTCACCATTGCCTACAGAACAGTGGAGGCTCCGTACCCTCCCTGCATTTAGGGGTGCTGACGTCAGGCTCCAGCATGCCTGTTAGCCGCCTTCCCCCACTGCCCACATGCCCAGTTCCTGAACTACATAGAAGCCCACTCTCTGCTCAGGATGAGCCTTTGCTTGGGTCACTTCCCCCACCTGGAATCCACTGTGCTTTCCACCAAGAAGGGGCTCAGGAAGAGTATGTTTAATTCATTTGAATTAAATTAAGGCTGGAACCCAGAGGAGGCTGCGTCCTATTTTCTGCTTCAGTCTCCCCAGTTCTATCTCAAAAGTGGGAACATTTGCCCCCAGTCCAGCCGCCCCACTAAAGGGAGAGGGTGCGGCGCCCACGGGGCCTGGTGTGAAACGAAGCTGCAAACACAAGATGTTTTCTTCCCAAAGGTTTGGGGCCACAGGAATTTGAGAATCCCCAAGCCTTTTGCAAATGTTGTTCTCCATACCTGACCGGGAAGGCGTTGGTGGGGAAAACGAATGTCTAGAAAAGGAAACATGGAGGGGAAAGAGGAGAGAGAGGGAGTGTTGGAATCAGACAAACAGGAAAGACAAGTAAAGGAACATGGAGGGGCGGAACACACTTTAGGCCAAGGGTCCTCATTTGCGTTCACAGACCAACCTCTAGGGGTGTTCATGAGCTTCCGATTGCTTTTGTTTTGTTTTGCTTTGGATTTTTTTTGTTTTTATGAGACATGACCCACCGCTTTCAGACAACGGATGCTCAAACAGGTCTGGGATGCCAAAAGGGCTTCCTTTTCCTGAATTATTTGCAGGGTCGACTTCCTTGCCTGCCCTTGTAGGTTGGTACTCCTCAGGACTGTGCCCCAGGGCCCCTTCTCCCTCCCTTGATCACACATATCCTTGGCTTCAGTTATTGCTCCACAGATAAGCCGAATCCCAGCACCTGGCCCAGGACCAGCATTAGTGCCCCAGTGCCAGCAGAGGTACAGTGAATTCCTATTTCCAGCCTATACCTGTCTTCTGAGCTCCAGTCCCACGGGTGAAGGTAGTTACCTACAGGGTGGACACCTCCACTGCAAAGCCCAGAGGCAATTCAGAATCAGCAGGACCCACACCAAACACCTGCTTCCTCCCATGCATTCTCTACTCTGCAGCTAGAGGAGTCTCTCCAAAACAGAAATCTGATCATGTCCCTCCTTGCCTGTAACTCTCCAGTAGCTTTCCCTTATACTAGGCTGAAGCTGAACCCTCCTTAACAAGACTCCTAAGGCCCTTTATCATCTGACCGCTTCCTACCTCTCCAGGCTCATCTCTTCCCACCTCCCCCTCTCCCTACATTTCAAAAAGAATCATGTTCTCTCTTGACCCAGGCCCTGAGAAAAGCACTGTTTCATGTCCCCTTCATCTAGAGTCACATCTACCTTTTATTTAAACTCCGGTCTCAGCTTGAGCCATTTCCTCTAGGAAGCCGTCCTTAACTCCCAGACCAGGTCACAGGGCCTTGCTGTGGGACCCTGTAGTACTTCATGCTTCCTCCATTAGGACAAATTTGATACTTTTCAGTAAGTGCTTAATCTTCTGTATCCTCTCCCTAACCTCCACGAGATTTAAGTTCCAAGAAGCCAAAAACCACCTCTCCCCATGTACCACTAGATTCCTAGCACATGGCTCAGTGCCTGGCACACAGTAGGTGTTCAAAAAATAACTGCTGAAAGAAAAAACTAAATACCATGAATGGATAAAGAAAGGGAAGGCAGGAGGGAAAAGGTTAGTCCTTTCCTTCTGAAAGCCCCTCATCTTTACTCTGGGTTGCAATAGACACATGCACTACCACTTTCCCTTCTCCAAAACCCCAGAGCTGTGGATTGTAAGTCACAATGAGCCTCCAGACTGGGTGAATTCCCGACATTATTAAAGTCACTGCTATTGAAAGGCTGGGAGAGTACAGCATACACTTTTGCATCCGCGTGGTGTCTTGCACACAGCAAGTCCTCAGTCATAACAACAGCAACTATGGATAGCACCTTTAGACTTTAGTTTACAATGTGCTGTCATAGACATTATCTCTTAAATAATGATGGAAGAGGAATGAGTGATGAGCCGAGATGAAATCCTGTGAATAATGCTGGAGGAGCAGGTGCTCTGTGGTAGGAAGAGCAGAGCACAAGACCTGATTCCAGCCCCAATTCCAGCCCCAATTCTATTCATGACTCTCAATGGGACTTTGAATCAGCAGCAAATCCACTCTCGACTCAATTTCCCCCTCTGTAAAATGGAGAATTGAGCCTTCCTTTCCCTATCTGCCAAAGCTGCTGTGAAGAGATAAGGCTAGCAAAGCAGTCACCTAAGTGAACGGAACTATGAATATTCATGTTGTACATCTCTTAGGGCGACCTTAGCAACTGCGACTCATCAAGTCACTTGTAGCCACCTCTCTACCTCACCGAGTTTCCCAGCTCCAGCCCCATTTGTCTTTCCTCCTCCCTTAAAAAATCCTCTGTAGCCAGAGAAGATAAAAGAGACACAGCTACATCTATTACCTCCTACAAGCTATGGTCATAAATCCCATTGCAATTAAACCTCGCCTAGTAAAGAGCTCTAAGCACAAAACAGGCTGGTGCTTTCTGCATTTGCCAATTACAACATGACAATGACTGAAGAGCCCAATGTCAGTGACGCAAGGGTGGCCCCCCTCTGTCTTCCTCCTGCTCTCTTCATGGAGTTTACCTGCCTGGGTTGGGGGGCTGCTCAGGTGCCAGGAATGACAACCCACAGAGCATGCTGATGAAATCTGCAAAGGGCACAAAACTGGGAGGGGGTGTGCTTAGCATGTCAGGTGGCAGAATCCAAACAACCGATGAACAGCAGAATAGAACACTGAGAGAAACCAATCCAGTGAAATCTTGGATGGAAAATGTAAAGTCTTACATTTGGATTCAAGAAATATAGCAGACCTATAGACAGGGGGACACTTGACTTGGACAAGTTTATTAAAAGAGGAAAACATAAGCTTTGTTTTTTCCATTTGTTTTTAGAACCACAAACTTGACATGAGCCAGCTGTGACAAACTGCTGCTTATAAAAAAGTGCAACCTTGGGCTGTGTGAATAACAGCAGAGTGTCTCAGACAAAGTGGGGCACTGCCTCTCTCATCCCCGCTCCAGCCGGGCTCACGCGGGAAACTGTAACCAGTTATTGTCATTTCTTTCAAAAGGACGATAATAGACCAGGAAAAGAAGGGATCCAGGCTAGTGACACGGGTAAAAATCAAATCACGTAAGAAGGGACTGAGAGGGCAGGAAAGACACCTTCTGAGGAAGAGAAGATCAGACATAATGTTGTTGCTGACTTCAGGTGTATAAAGGGCCATCGTGAAGAATCTGGAGACTACCTTCTCTAGGCCCAGGAGGGCCAACCAGGGCCAGCAGAAGGGAGTGATAAGGCTGAGATTTGGACTCAACATTAGGAAAAACTGACGACCAGGCACTGAGCTCCCTGTCCCTGGCAGAATTTAAGCAGAAGATAACTTTTTTTTTTAAAAATTTTTTAGAGACAGGGGCCAGACTGTTCTCAAACTCCTGGGCTCAAGTGATCTTCCAACGTTGGCCTCCCAAAGTGTTGGGATTCCAGACATGTGCCACTGCGCGTGGCCAGAGGATAAATTTAGAAGAAAAGCACAGAAGGGTGGGTGGCCTCTGTTGACACTGCCTCTGGAAGGCAAGAAATGACTGAGTTTGGAGGAGATTTTCCTAATGGAGCTGAAAATAGCTACAGACTGCTTGGCTAAGGTCCTTCCTAGGCCAGCAGGCCTGGTTTCTTTTCCTCTCTTAAATCTTACCTGTCTGGTCTCTTTTTCTGCCACGTTTCCCCCTCTCTTCCCATCCCTCGCCCCAGCACACCGCATGGCTGGACATCAAGACCTGGTTTCTCCATCACCTCTGAGAAGCCTTCTACTAACCCCAAGGGTCGGCTGGGTGCCCCTGCACCCCAGGTTCCCTTAGCACCCCGTATGTGTGCTACTCGAGTATTTACCCAACTTTACAGTCACTATTTATTGACATGTCCATTTAATTTCCCTGCTGAATGTAAGCTGGGTGAAACAGAGACCTTGCGTGCTTTGCACATTATTGCATCCATAGCACCTCACACAGTGCATGGCACAGTGCAGGCGTAAAACAATAATTTCCTGAGTGCACGGATATATGAATGAATTGGATTCTGAATGAAGCTACTCAGACCACGGAATGGGTAGGATTCAGTTGCTAGGACTTCCAAGCTTTGCATCCCGTACAGAACCCACCTCCTGTCTCCTCTGGGCTACGTGTCAGCTTTAAAGCCTTTCTGTCCTGGCCTCAGGGCACTGGGGAGAAATTTCCAGCCCTCTCCAGTCACAAAAGCCCGTCTGCAGGTTCAGGGTACATTAGCTTCCCTCTTTCTATTGGATCATCCTGAAATGGACATTTTGGAAAGTTCTTTTCTGGAAAACGTTAGGGATCAATCTGTTTGGTATAGTTTTGCCAGGTGGTTAGAGATTCAAAAGAGATGGGTTAGGCTCTTGGAGGCCCCTTTCTGCCTTGGGAGTCTCTGCTCTTAGATTCTGAAACAGCCTGTCCTTCTGAACTTGGGCTATCCTGAGAGACACCCCTTGAAGAGAAGCATGACCCATTCCGGGGTGTGACTCAGCAGCGATCCCCAGGCCAGAGAGATGGGTCCCGCCAGGATGAATTTGCTTCTCTCTGCACGCCTTGGGCTGTGGCAGAGGCAGGTGATGGGGACCAGGAGGTCTCTGACTTGGGACAGCAGATGAAATGAGGAGCATCTCGTCCCACCTTGGTGAGCCCACTGAGAAAGTTAAGACCCAAGGTTTAATGCCTTTGCTCTGCTCTTGAAATGCTCATTCTACTCTCACCCACTGTTGCCCTTAAAAGGAACGTTTACAACTTGCTTTCATTTACCCTCTGCCTCTGCTGCTGCCATTAACATTTGATGTCTCTCAAGGAAGGCGAGCTTCCCTGACATAACAAGCTGTGGTGCAGGATTCATCAGAGACACTGACTTGGAGCTCACTGCCTCCTGCAGCTCAGCATGGCCCACCCTGCATGGCCCACCCTGAGATGGAATGGGAGGGCTCAGCATGGCCCACCCTGAGATGGAATGGGAGGGCTCAGCATGGCCCACCCTGAGACGGAATGGGAGGGCTCAGCATGGCCCACCCTGAGACAGAACGGGAGAGCAGGGCCCTGCAGCTGCCCACACCCCCTGCCTACTTCACAGAGGCAAGCGAGGCTGGCCGGGCCGCCTGGTGTTCCAGTTCTGCACTGCCTTCTGGGAATGACAGTTTTGGAGTCGGCTGAAGACTCCCAGTTAATTTATTTACCCACTTCCTTACTTTCTGGGCCTCTGGCAAAGAGGCCTCCAGGCACACAAACAGATTTTAAAATAATACAAATCATTAACGTTAAAATGGTGATGAGCAACAGCTTATTCTTCTTTCCTGAGGTAGCAAGGCAGCTCAGAGAGGAGCAGGGCCGTGTACAAGGCTCCAGGTCAAGCCCCAGACCCTCTGGGCACAGAGTCTGGAGGAGGCCTGCTTTCTTCCCTGGAGAAAGGGATTGCCTTTGACCCCTGCACAGAAAAACCGCGGGGCGCGTTCCAATCTGTGAAAAAAGACTCTCTGTTGTGAGTCTGGTGTCCAGAAGAAAGGGCCCGCACCACTGCTGCCTCACACAGCTGGAGTGGCGGCCCGTTTTGCCCACAGAGGAGGCCACGCTCAGAACCTATACGCACGTGGTTACAGAGGGGCCAGAGTGAGTCAGTGCAGTCGATCAGAAGAGTCGCCCCTGGGGTCCACCAGGAGGCCCTGGCTGTATCTTGACTTCTGCCGTGCATGAGCCATGTGGTCTCAGCCAGACCTCCTAACCTCCCGGTGACTCGGCTCAGCTCATCTCAACTTTCTCATCTGGCAAAGTGATAGAATTATTCTATTTTAAAAATGGAAGAGGTCCCAGAAACTATCCAGTTCAATCTCCTCACTGTACAGATAACGTCTGTCCTACCTATTTCTCCGAGTTACTAGAAGGATTAATTGGAATACAGGAAACCTTCTGTATTTGTGGATCCAGGATTTAAGATCTGACATGGTGTCAGTCATTTCATTTTGTTTCCGCCTTGTCTCACGCTGACTACTGTTCAGCTGGGACCTACAGGCAACTCTGAAACCAAGGTACAGCGTTCTGGTCATGAATCACGATGCTTTGTATGTGCGTGGCTGCTTCTCAGTCTCCAAAGCACCCTCGCCTGCATTAGCTACTCTATCCCGATGATACAGACAGTGATGTATTAATGTGGCAGGTGGAAAAATACAGACAGAACGGTACACTCGGAATCTCACAGGTGGCCGAGAGCATCCCGGCCATTTTATTCCTTGTCCAGGACTCTGTCTTCTACACTACTGATTTTTTAGTTCAGAAAAACTGGGACTCTCTTTGGTATAATCAGAAAACCTAAAAGAGCCTCCAAAAGGAGGAGGCTTTGGAAAGTGGGTGAACAGCTGTCCAAAGCATCCTGTGTATGCAACAAACACTTATAGAATAGTCTATTTGCAGGGACAGTCAGAGGTGTCATATGAAAGTAAACTATGATCATTATTAAAATCCCACATTGCAAAACCAGATGGCACCAATTCTCCAGTACTCCTATCAAACTGACCTTTTATTTTCTATAAGCTAGTAAGTATTTGCAGAGAATCCCTCAGGAAGTGACTCCAAAACTGCAGCAGAAGGTAAGGAGAAGGGCTGGGGAACTGAACCCCTATTTTCAGATAACAGAACTTAGTGCAGGGACTTCTGAAAGCAATGATCCCCTCCGTGGCAGGTACCATGTCTTATTTATCCTCACGTCTCCAGCACGTAACACAACACACAGCATAGAGTAGATGCTCAACAGACGTGACTGGAACTGCCATGAGATTGGGGGTAGAAAGTAGATCTAGAATGGGCATTCTAGATAGGGGTAGGGACAAGAAGTGGGTCTCAAACTTTAGAATTCCTGTGACTCACTGGGTTGCCTGATTCAGACATTTGAGATTTAGTAGGTCTGAAGTGTACATTTTTAATAGAGTCTCCAGGTAAGATTTTAAATAGGTGATCCTTGGCCCTCCCTTTGAAAAATATGCCTTGGAAAGGACTCCGGCCTCCCGAGCTGGCAGGTTCTCCTGAGGGCTATTTATACATCTCACGTCCACACAATTTGTCCCCAAGCTCTTGGATTTTATAAATGTCTCCAGGCCAGACCAGGTAAAGGTTACTGCCCTGCCTCTGCTTATGCTCTGGGCCGTCAGAAAGCAGCCAGCCCGCTTGCTAAAGTCCTGCAAGCAAAACCCAACCTCTCACAGTGCGGGAGGGGTAAGAGGTGGGAGACAGAAGAGGAGTGTCTCTGTGTAGCAGTCCTGGCCTCCCAGCAGCCAGGCCCTGTGCAAAGCAAAGACTTCAGCTGGTGCAGCCTGCGAGCAGAATATCAGGAAGACAGCGGGTCACAGCAACTGCGTTCTGGCCCAGCCCGACTGAGGGTAATTAACCTTTACAGGGGCAGCCTCATTTCTGGAACCAGCAGCTGCCTCTGTCCTCTGGAGCCTGTTCACGTTCCCTTAGAGAGCACCAGGCTGGGGGCATCTCCCTGGATGTGGCTCTGTTCCAAGGCCCAGAGATCCAAAAGGAAAAATACCCACGTTGACCAGCCTGCCAGCTGCCAGGGCTAGCACCTCCGAGCCCCACACTCAGCCCTGTCTCCGCCTGGCTGTTAAGTAGGAGGATATTTCTGGTCTCTCTCTGATGAGGATTATTCATTAGGGACTTCTGCGGAGCTGAGCTAGAGGTGGGAGGGGATGTGTTTTTCTTACAAATGGTCCCTCACAGAGATCAAGGAAGCAGATCAAAAGCTTTGCTCCCCCCACCACCACACACAGAGTAGAAACAAATCAGGCACTACAGTTAGGATCTTTCCACGTGCCCATGGCAAGATTCACTTCCTCAGCATCTTGCCCTTGTACCCACTGCCATTTTACAAGTCCCTAGGGTTCTAAGCATGTGGTAATGTCAAAATATGGCCATTCCTTCTCTATGGCTCATATGGAGATGGTATTATGTTTTCCTAAAATGACCACCACACTATCTCCCATCCCAGGTATTCTCATGATGTGTCTCTGGCATTCCTCCCAGTAAGAGGTGGCATCTATGGTCCCTCCTCTTGAACATAGGTGGGCTTGTGACTACAGTGCAAGTGATGCTGAATGACTTCTGCTAGGTCAGCCATAAAAGGCAAAACAGCTTTTGCATGGTTCTTGTGGGTTGCTCAGTCTTAGAACTCAGCCACCATGTTGTGAGGAAGCTCAAGTAGCGTGCAGAGGGGCCCACATGCAGCAGTCCATGTGGAGAGGAACAAAGACCCCTGACCCTCAGTTCTGACAGTACCTCCAGCCTGTAGCCAGCACCAATTTGCCAGCCATGTAACTGTGCCATCTTGGGTTCTCCAGCTTCCTGTCCAGTTGCCCATTCAGCTGATGCTAAATGGAGCACAGATTAGCCTTTTGAACCTTCCTACTGAACCTTGCCTAAAGTAAAGATTTGTAAGCTAAATAAATGATTGTTGCTGTGTTAAATTATATTTTCAGACGATTTGTTATAGAGTAATAGACAACTGGAAATAGTTTGGTTAGGCCCTGGGAGTCCAGCCTCTTGATTACTTCCTTTACCCTTGGCAGTCATCAAAAGGGTCCTCTGAGGTTACAGAGCCACATGGATTTATAGGTCCATGTGTAGACAGATAAATGTGCAGGATCTGCTAGCGGACAGAGTTCAGAATTGATTTCACCCACACTGGCAGGTGCTTCCTCAGACTTTCCCCTCAATGGTTCACCCTCAGCAGACTGGCTGTACCTGGCAGACTGGTGGCCACAAGTGTGAGTCCCAGCCAGTGAAGTGATACACTGATACATCAATGGCTCCAGCTCCCACAGTGTGTGGTTCTGACTCATGTACTTAGCCTCCCTTCCATGGCTCGCCGGGGTTCTTGTCTCATTACTTTCTCCATCTCCTTGCCTCCAGGCCTCTGTAAATGGCCATCACACTGCCATTTCCTCCTGAGCAGCCCTGTCCTGACAGCTCATCCAAGCCTGGTGGCTCGATATTGATGAAAACAAAAAGGCTCTGCGTGGTCGTCCCAGGAGCTCTGAGGTGTTGCAGAATCTTTGCCCAAGTCAGAGAGGATTGGTAGCTATTTGCTCCTTTCATGGTGCCTGACATGGTGTCAGGTCACAGCACCATGGCACCACTGTCCGCACCTGATCCGTTCATATGGTGATTATAACAAATAAAGACAGTGCTTGTAGGAGACACAGCCACCAAGTAGTGTGCATCTGCAGACGAGCAACCAGAAATTAGGAGGCCTGCTGGGCCAGCAGCCACAGAGGGCGTAAGAACCAGTTGCCATCCCCAGTCACTGCTTGGTCTTGGTCATACCTTCCCTTCTCTCAATCTCACATATTGCTTTGACACTGCATGCAGCACACTACCTATATGTCTTAGGTGATAAAGATCCCCATAGGTTGAATGTTTTCTAGGCCAGAAATCAACCCAGTCCTTTAAGGGGTCCCCTGTGCTCCTAAAATGTCGGAGCATACCGTCCACCAACAGCCCCTCGCCTGGAAGTCCAGCCATCCATCTCATTCTCTACATGACTTACCCCTGGGCTCCATGCAAGGACTCCAGGCCTGCAAGAGGGGAGAGACATAGGGCGGACACATGTTCCCCCATGTCACACCCACATGTGCACACTCACACTCACAGAGCCCCGGCAGGCCAACACAGAATGGAAGAGGTGGAGACACAGCACTGGGGCTGGATCAGCCAGGAGTCCAGAAGAAACTGGGTCTAAACATAGACAAGGCAAGAAATCTATTCCACATAGGGCAGCTGGAAGGGTGGACTGGTGATAAAAATGTGTTAGAAAGAATTACAGGCAGAGATCAGGGTCAGCCCTAGAACCCACAGCCCCTTCCTAGGAGAGGCATGGACTTCAGGACAGAGCATCAAACTCTTGCAAACGGGCAGGAAGAGGTTCCTGTATCTCTCCTGAGCTGACACCAAATGGACTTGGTCACGGTGGCTGTCCAGGGTCCGTGGAACTCTAGAAAACTCAAGAGCAGGTCGGACACTGGAAAGCAGTCCTCTAGTGTTTAGGGTGATATGCCTAGGAGTGGGATGTCCTAGAAGCCTCATCAGAGCTAAAGGAGAATGTCAGACAGGAGCCTGAGATGCTGGGGCCCCCAGAAAAATCCCAGAGAATCCACGAACACTACTAGAGCTAATAAACAAATTCAGCAGATTTGCAGGGTACAAGATCAATGTGCAAAACTCAGTTGAGTTTCTAGATACCAGCAATGGGCAATCTGAAAAAGAAATTAAGAAACATTTCAATTTACAATAGCATTAAAAAGAACAAAATACCCAGGAATAAATTTAACTAAGGAAGTAAAAGACTTGTACACTAAGAACTATAAAATATTGCTGAAAGAAATTAAAGATGACTCAATTAAATGAAAAGACATTTCATACTCACGAATTGGAAGACTTAATATTGTTATGATGGCGATACTCCCCAAAGCGATCTACAGATTCCATGCAATCCTTATCAACATTCCAGTGGCTTTTTATAGAAATGGAAAAGCTGGGAGAGGTGTGGTGGCTCACGCCTGTAATCCCAACGCTCTGGGAGTCCGAGCTGGGCAAATCACCTGAGGTCAGGAGTTCGAGGCCAGCCTGGCCAACATGATAAAACTTTGTCTCTACTAAAAATACAAAAATTAGCTCGGCATCGTGGCAGGCACCTGTAATCCCAACTACCTGGGAGGCTGAGGCAGAAAAATTGCTTGAACCCAGGAGGCAGAGGTTGCAGTGAGCCGAGATTGTGCCATTGCACTCCAGCCTGGGCGACAACAGTGAAACTCTATCTCCAAAAAAAAAAAAAAGATAGAAAAGAGAAGAGAAGAGAAGAGAAGAGAAGAGAAGAGAAAAAGAAAAGAGAAAAGAAAAGAGAAAAGAAAAGAGGGAAAGCTGATTCTCAAACTCATATACAACTGCAAGGGACTCTGTGAACACCCAAAACAACATTGAAAAAGACAGAGTTGGAAGATTCACAGTACCTGATTTCAAAACTAACTACAAAGCTACAGTAATCAAAACAGTGTGTTATTGGCATAGGACAGTCATACAGTCAATGGAATAGAATTGAGAGTCCAGAAAAACCCAAACATCTATGGCCAATTAAGCCTATGACAAGAGTGCCAAGACTATTCACTGGGGAAAGAACAGTCTATTCAACAAATGGTTCTAGGACAACTGGAAAACCACATGCCACCTGTTTTTGTAAAGTACATTTTTTGGAACATAGCCCTGCTCATTTGTTTATATGTTGTCTGTGACTCCATTTGAGCTAGTATGGCAGAGGTGAATAATCTCAACAGAGACATTATAGTATACAAGTCTTAAATACCTACTCTTTGGCCCTTCACAAATAAAAAAAAAAGTTCACAGAGTTATGTTCTACAATGTTACTTCTCATGCCCCACCTGTGTTCATTCCTTCATCAGACATTTACCGACCACATGGTATGTGGGTCTCATGCCCCAGCCCTGTTTCAGACACAACAGCAAACAAAAGTGTCTATCCTCACAGAGCTTATATTCTAGTAGAGGAATTATCCGTGACAGCCCTGCAATCTAAAGAATTTCAATGGCCACTTGAGAAAGAGAAGCAACGAGACTATAAATTACGTGCAGGCTTCTAAGCTGAGATAGCGCCTGTGGCTCCTGTAAGCTTGGGCACTCCCAAATGTTCCCTGTTGGCCCTGGCATGTCTCATTCAGCTGCATCTCCTGAGCTGGGACCAGAGGTATCCAGCAAGCAATAAATCCAATAGCTCTTCCTAAGAACCTAAGAGTGAGGGCTGTGGAGGACAACAGTGAGTAAAATACAATCCCCACTTGCAGAAGACCACAGTCTAGCGAAGAATAAACCAAATATATATCTTCATAAGAAAAGTAAAGAAACATTAACACTTAATAAATGAGCACCTACTATGCGCCAGGCACTGTGCAAAAACTTCTATGGTTACTATCTCATTTGACCCTCAAGAGAACACAACAAATACACTGCTTTTGATAGATGAACAAATTGATAGATGAGCAAATTGGGTTTCAAAGAGCTTAGCTTTTCGCCCTTGGTCACAAAGCTAGTGAATGGAAACTCAGAAATCTAAACTAAAACTATACAGTTCTAAGTGTAGCCATTCGATTACTAAACAGACATCTGTTGAGGTCCCACAATTTTCTAAGCATCATTCTCAGCTTTAGTGTTACCAAAGATGATCAAGATGAATGCTCTTTATACCAACCCATCTTGTACCTACCATGTATACGAAACGAGATAATTCACCTGCCTCCAGGAGTTTATAAAGAGATTCAGAAAACAGCACACAGACATAACTGAAATAGTGATAGTAATAATAGGTACATTCTAAGTGTCCAAAAATGAGTTTAAGTAACAGTATTTCAAAGGAATTTAAATGAGTCGCTGCTCAAGAGATACAGCTGAGTGGACAGGGGAAGTTTTATGAAGGAAATTGACAGACGGTGGGATTTATAAGAGGTCCATATACTAGATATACCCTCCCGTCCTCACCCTTACTCCTGTAAGCCCAGCCTTACAGCCTGGGTTGGGCTGACAGTGGAAGAAACAGCTTCAGGAGACTTCAGAGAGCTTGTAAACCGGCTAATAGACCCTAGAACTTTAGACCACGCCTAGGTCACATATATTATCTCCTTCTCAAACTCCACCCTCTAAGATTCATCACCTCAAGCTAACCCAGTTCCCTTTAGAACATTCTGCCACCTTCTTGGGAAGCAGAGGGTAGGCCGAAAGATCCCAGGCCTTGGATAAGAACACCTGGGTTTAAATATAGTGTAAATATGACCACTTAGAATCGTTCCATCCATTAAGTTAGCCACTTGCCATAGATGGTTCTTTATATTTAAATCTAGATTAATTTAAGTCAAATGCAATTTAAAAACTAGCCAAAAAATCACAATTCAAGTGCTTAGTAGCCACAAGTAGCCCACAGATTCAATGCTGGACAAAGCAGATACAGAACATTGCCATCATCGAGAAAGTTCTATTGACCAACACTGATTTCAAAGCCTCTGAACTAAAGGCAGCTATGTTGCTTTTTTGCATCTCATTTTCTTCATCTTAAATTGGGAAAAGCACTACAAATACTCCCCTAAAAGGACTTATGGAAATAAAACAAGACAGTGAACTTAAAAGTGTGATGGTAATTTCCTCTTTTCTTTTCCATACAAATACATCTTCCTTCCTGCTTTCTGCAGGGCTGCAGCCTCAGGCTTTACTCAGATAGAAATGACCTCAGGCCATGACCCAGGGGATATTGTTTTAATGTGGAGCATTAAAAACAAAGTGAAACAAAAATCCCCAGAGCAGTGAGCCCACCTGTCAGTCCTCGTCTCCCTGGGCCTTTCAGGAGGTTTGTGACACTAATCACTTCTTCCCTTGGCTTCCAGGAGACCATGCTGACCCAGCTTTCCTCCCGCCCCTTGGTTGCTGCTTCTCATTCTCCCCAGCGGGCTCCTCTGCATCCCTCTGACCTCTTCATTTCGAAGCGCCCCCGAGCTCTCTCCTCGTCCTCTTCTCTGTCTGTACAAACCCAGTCTCGTGGTTTTAAGCAAAATCTGTATATTGATTACTCCCAAATTTACGTTTCCAGTAGAAGCCTGTCACTTGAACTCTAGACTCACATTCTAGCTACCAGTTCGCATCTCCACAGGTTGTCTAACAGGCATCTCACATTTGGCATACCAAGATTCGGCTCAGACACCTCCTAGTCCCAAACCAGCCCAATCTCCTTCCCTACTGCAGCAAATGCCAACTCCACCCTCGTAGGTACCAAGGTGAAAACCTTGGAGTCGCCAGGCACGGTGGCTCACGCCTGTAATCCCAGCACTTCGGGAGGCCGAGGCAGGTGGATTACGAGGTGAACAGATCGAGGCCATCCTGGCCAACATGGTGAAACCCTCTCTCTACTAAAAATACAAAAATTAGCCAGGCATGGTGGCGTACGCCTGTAGTCCCAGCTACTCAGGTGGCTGAGGCAAGAGAATTGCTTGAGCCCAGGAGGCGGAGGTTGCAGTGAGCCGAGATCACACCACTGCACTCCAGCCTGGCAACAGCGAGACTCCGTTTCAAAAAAAAAAAATGAAAACAAACCTTGGAGTCACCCTTGATGTCTCTCCCACACACACACATCTCATATCCAGACCATCAAGAAATTCTGTTGACTTTACCTTCAAACTCCATCCAGAATTCCAACCTTTCTTACTACCTTTACTGCTGCATCCTGGACAAGCCAGCAACCTCTCTCACCCGGATTACTGCAAGAGCCTCCTAAATGGATCTCCCTTCAGCCTATTCTCAGTGCAGCAACTGCAGTGATCCCTTTTAAATCTAAGTCAGAAAACAATATGGAGGTTCCTAAAGAAATTAAAAATAGAACTACCATATGACGCAGCAATCCCTCTTCTGGGTATACACACACAGGAGATGAAATCACACCTCGTAAAGATATCCACACTCCTATGTTCACTGCAGCGTTATTCACGTTAGCCAAGATACAGAAACAACCTAAGCGTCCACCAGTGGATGAGTGGATAAAGAAGATGTGGTGTATGTACACAACGGCATACTACTCACCCTTAAAAAGGAGATCCTGCCATTTGCCACAACCTGAATGAACCTAGAGGAAATTATGCTAAGTGAAATAAGCCAGACACAGAAAGAGACATATTGTATCATCTCACTTAAATGAGGAATGTTAGAAAGGGAGTTCAAAGTCATAGAGAAAGAAACAATGGTTACTATGACTGGGCATGGTAGAGGGGTAGGAACTGGAGAGGTACAGGTCAAAGGACACAAAATAGCAGAGATATAGGAAGAACAAGTTTAGAGATCTAGTTTACAAAATGATGACTAAAGTTAATAGAACTGTATCGTACAGTTACGTATTGCTTAACAATGGGATATAGTCTGAGAAATGCTTTGTTTGGTGATTTAGTTATTGTGTGAACATCACAGAGTGACTGACACAAACCTAGATGGTATAACCTCCTATACCTAGGCTTTACGAAACAGCGTATTGCTCCTAGTCTACAAACCTACACAACATATGCCTCCACTGAATACTGGAGGCAACTGTAATACAGTGGTAAGTATCTGTGTATATAAACACACCAAAATATAGAAAAGGTACAGTAAAAATGCAGTAATACAGCTGGCTACAATGGCTCACATCTGTAATCCCAGCACTTTGGGAGGCCGAGGCGGACGGATTACCTGAGGTCAGGAGTTTGAGACCAGCCTGGCCAACATTGTGAAACCCCATCTCTACTAAAAACACAAAACTTGGCCGGGCCCGGTGACTCACGCCTGTAATCCCAACACTTTGGGAGGCCAAGGTGGTCCAATCACAAGGTCAGGAGTTTGAGACCAGCCTGGCTAACATGGTGAACCCTGTCTCTACTAAAAATACAAAAATTAGCCGGGTGTGGTGGTGCTCACCTGTAATCCCAGCTACTCAGGAGACTGAGGCAGGAGAATTGCTTGAACTCAGGAGGTGGAGGTTGCACTGAGCTGAGATCACGCCACTGCACCCCAGCCTGGGCGACAGAGTGAGACTGTCTCAAACAACAATAATAATAATAAATAAAAAATAAAAATACAAAAATCAGCTGGGTGTGGTGGCACACGCCTGTAATCCCAGCTACTCAGGAGGCTGAGGCAGGAGAATCGCTTGAACCCACGAGGCAAAGGCAGAGGTTGCAGTGAGCCAAGATCACACCACTGCACTCCAGCCTGGGTGACAGGGAGAGACTCCATCTCAAAAAAAAAAAAAAAAAGAAAGAAAAAAGGTAGTAATATAATCTTACAGGAACTTTGTCATATATGTGGCCCTTTGTGGATGGAAACTTCATTATGTGGCATGTAACTATAGTAGGAGTTTTTGTTAAATAAGTAGATTTTAGCAGCTCCTGTCACACACACAAAAAACCAGCTATGTGAGATCACGGGCATGTTAACCCGCTTCACTGTAGTAACCATTTTACTATCGCTATGCATCTCATAACATCATGCTGTACACCTCAAATATATACAATAAAGTTTATTTTTGTAAAAAATTTGAAGTCCAATCATGGCCTTACTTTGCTCAAACGTCCTACCTGGTTCCCATTTTACCCTAAAGAACCCCTGTGGTTTGACCCTCACACCCACATCTCTGACTATCTCCTACTGCTGCAGCCCTTGCTGGTACAAACTGGCCATGATTTGTACCAGCATGCCCCGAGCTGGCCAGGCCCATTCCTGCCTGTGGGTGCTGCACATTTGCACATGCTGTTCCCTCTCTCTAATATCTTCTTCCCCAAACATGTGTGCAGCTCTTCTCTCACCTCCTTGAAGTCTTTACTGAAATGTCACTTTCTCAGAGAGGTTTTCCATGCCCACCCTGTCTACAATGAAACACCCTTTCCCTTGGACATTCCCTATCCCTTTTACTGCTTTATTTTTCTCTTTAATACTTATCAGTCACAGATTACACACACACACACACACGCACACACCTGACTTACTGTTTATATTCCTCACGAAGCAGGGATTCCTATTTGTTTCAATTCACCAATTTATGTTCAATGCCTAGAACAGTACCTGGTCCGTAGCAGGAAATAAACATTTATTTGTTGAATGAACTAAAGACTGGAGGCCATGGAACTAAAAACTTGCTTTGTCATGGGGCTCTGCAGGTTATAGTCATGGCCGTGACCACCAGCCCTCCATGCTCAAGAGCAGGACCCCTGGAGGAGCTAGTTTGATCTTTCCTTAAAGCAGACAATTTGATCCAGGCTTTGGACGAGTAGGGCTGGGACTGTGAGCCACCAAGAGAGATCAAGGCAGGTGGGCAGTGTGCTGGCCTCACCTTGCCACCTGGGCCAGAGGCTCACATGCAGCTGTGATGGACTGAAGTAGCTTGCCCTATCACCATCCAGTGGCAACGGGAAGTATGACATGTGAGATGCAGTGTGTAGGGGGGCTGCCACAGGTGCAAACAGACACGGGCAGGAGATCATCCCCGAATAGAACCAGATAGAATTTATCCCCATTTTAACAATTATGGCAGGGAGAGTGATGAAACATTTATGAAGGACACTTACCTGGAGCTAGACCTCACAGGGGACCAACGAAATCCAAGAGCCCACTTCTCCTAATTAATCTAATGCACCAACAATAGAGAAAAATGTTTGCACTTAGAGTGGGGGTAATTGCGCTCCTAAGATCTGTGTTACGCCTCCCTGCTGGGTGGTGCAGCCAAACAAGCCCCAGGAAAGTCAGAGGCTTGGCAGTGCAAAGTGGATGGGGGCAGAGCTTCAGGGCAGGGAGGCAGCAGGAATTGCACTGCAAGCTGGCAGCACAGGAAACTGCAGAGTCAAGGGGAGGGGGGAGCAGGTCACGATGGCATGATGGAGGCAAAATCGCTTTCAAAGGTGAAGGACAGAACAAAGGTGAGGCGTAAGGGTATTGTGAACATTACTAAGAAAGGTAGTGGGAGGGGAAAAGTGTGCCCTGTGTATAGAACTTTAAGATATTGCATCTCATTAGTGCCTCTCATCCACTCAAGGGGCAGTCATAGTTCTGTGTAATTTACCGATGAGGAGCCCAGGGCTCAGAGAGGCTAACTCACCTGCTCAAGGTCACACAGCCAGCAGTGGCTGAAGACAGACCCAGACTTCTCTGACTGCAAAGTCATTGGTTCTTCACAGGGACGCTGTGGAGCTTTCTGGAAACTCAGGGGATATTTCACCCTGTTACATGTAGTAATGCCCAAGGATTTATACATTGAAATTAATTTTACTATGTTATTTTCTTTTTATTCATCCTTTATATTATATTTAGGATATTATATATTTTTAAAATCATAAAATCATGTACTTAGAAAGGTTATACTCTCTCTAGGTTTCATCTTGAGAGAGTAAAGTAAGCTTTTTCAAAATACTTGTAAAATGGACAGGGTTGAGTGGAGAAACGCCACACCACACAAAGCCGGGGGGACACCTCTTGGCACACTGCCCACCTGCCTTGATGTCACCTCAGCTCTGGCCAAACCACCCCACCCCAGCCCCCAGAGACTCGGGAAGGGGGAGATGGTGGCCTGGAGCAGGAGGAGGTAAGGAGCAGTGCATCAGCGATGTGAGAAGGCGGCCGGGCAGGTGCAGGAGCTGCGACCCTCCATCGAGGCCATTCTGGCTTCCCTTCACCACTGCCAGCCTTTCCCAGAAAGGACCAGCCCTGCCTTGACAGCCCCAACTCTCCACACCGTCCCCATATAAATCACGCCCTGGGAGTATGCAGAGGCCAACATACCCGGATCATGCCTTCATAAAAGCCTCCAGAGCTCTGCAGCCCATTGCTAGCTCATTTGGAGCCTCAGAAGCTACCTTTCCTCTGGCCATCCACCGTGCTAAAGGAACACAAACTGTTTTTTTTTGGAGATGGAGTCTCACTCTGTCGCCTGTGCTGGAGTGCAATGGTGCGATCTCAGCTCACTGCAACCTCCTCCTTTTGGGCTCAAGCAATTCTCCTGCCTCAGTCTCCCCAGTAGCTGGGATTACAGGCTCATGACACCATATCCAGCTAATTTTTGTATTTTAGTAGAGATGGGGTTTCACCATGGTGGCCAGGCTGTTCTTAAACTCCTGACCTCAGGAGATCCTCTCGCCTTGGCCTCCCAAAGTGCTGGGATTACAGGCGTGAGCCACTGCACCCAGCCACATAAACTCTCATAGGTCAGACTTAGCGAACCCACTTCCAACACAGGAGGCATTCAGGATTTGGGGTTAGCTGATGCTGAGGACTGTCTGCCACTGTTCCCCTGAATCAGCACAGCCAACCAAAGGCTCTCTCATGGTCCCTCCTTCAAGAACACAACCTGCTGCTTAACTCATATTGAAGCACAGGCAGGGTGGAGCATCCTGGGGTGGGACTGGAGTGATATAGTCAGGAAGGCAGAGGAAAAGAGCTGGGAAGTGAAGGGGTTGAAGGATGAGCTGAGGCAGCAGAGGCAGATCCATTCATAACAGGAAACATACAAACATCACAGGGTGTGGCAACAAGGACACCAGATAAGGGGCTGGCATCCAGGGTTCCAGACGTGGGGCTGCCCCAAAACAGTCATATCTCTGTCCACAGCAGAGTTTATCTTCTGGAAAATGAGGGGGCTGGACCTGTTCTGGACTCTGACAGCCTATGAGTTAGGAAGCCAGTTGGCAAGGAGGGTGCAAAGAGCAGAGCCCCGGCCCTCTAGTGGGCGCTCCCATGGGCAATGGTGAGAGGGGACAATGTGCTAGCAGCCCTCACTCTTGGTGCCTCCTCAGCCTCGGCATCCACTCTGGTGGCGCTTGAGGAGCCCTTCAGCCCACCACTGCACTGTGGGAGCCCCTCTCTGGGCTGGCCGAGGCCGGAGCCGGCTCCCTCTGCTTGTGGGGGAGGTGTGGAGGGAGAAGCGCAGACTGGAACCAGCGCTGCGTGAGGCACTCACAGTCCAGTGTGAGTTCCCGCGGGCACGGGCTCGGCAGACCGCACTCACAGCGGCCAGCCATGGCCACAGGCCCAGGGCAGTCAGGGGCTTAGCACCTGGGCCAGCAGCTGCAGAGGTTGTGCCGGGTCCCCCAGCAGTGCCAGCACTGTGCTGGAGTTCTGGCCAGGCCTCAGCTGCCTCCCCGCAGAGCCCTGCTCCGGACCTGCAGCCCGCCATGCCTGGGCCCACCCCACAACCCCTGCAGTGGGCTCTCACGCAGCCCAAGCCTCCCCAACGAGCGCCACCTCCTGCTCCAGGGCACTCAGTCCCATCAACCTTCTGGGGGCTGAGGAGTGCGGGCGCATGGTGCGGGACTGGTGGGCAGCTCCGCCTGCAGCCTGGGTGCAGGATCCACTGAGTGAGGCCAGTTGAGCTCCTGAGTCTGGTGGGGACTTGGGGAACTTTTATGTCTAGCTAAGGGATCCTAAACGCACCAATCAGCACTCTGTGTCTAGCTCAGAGTTTGTAAATACACGCATCAGTACTGTGTATCTAGCTAACCTAGTGGGGACTTGGAGAACTTTTATGTCTAGCTCTCTGTGTCTAGCTGAAGGATTGTAAACGCACCAATCAGCACTCTGTGTCTAGCTCAGGGCTTGTAAATACACCAATCAGTACTCTGTGTCTAGCTCAAGGTTTGTAAATACACCAATCGGTACTCTGCATCTAGCTAACCCAGTGGGGACTTCGAGAACTTTTCTGTCTAGCACTCTGTGTCTAGCTCAGGGATTGTAAATGCACCAATCAGCACTCTGTCAGAATGGTTCAATCGGCTCTCTGTAAAATGGACCAATCAGCAGGATGTGGGTGGGGCCAGAGAAGTGAATAAAAGCAGGATGCCTGAGCCAGCCAGTGGCAACCGGCTGGGGTCCTGCATTGTAGAAGTTTTGTTCTTCCACTCTTTACAATAAATCTTGCTGCAGCTCACTCTTTGGGTCTACACCGCCTTTATGAGTCATAACACTCGCCCGCGAAGGTCTGCAGCTTCACTCCTGAAGCCAACAAGACCATGAACCCACCAGAAGGAAGAAGGGCAAACAACTTAAGACGCGCTGCCTTTAAGGGCTGTAATGCTCACCATGAAGGTCTGCAGCTTCACTCCTGTCATCGAGACCGCGAACCCACCAGAAGGAAAAAGCTCCACACACATCTAAACGTCTGAAGGAACAAACTTCGGACACACCATCTTTAAGAACTGTAACACTCACTGCGAGGGTCCACGGCTTCATTCTTGAGGTCGGTGAGACCAGGAACCCACCAATTCCGGACATAATGGTACCATGTTGAGGGAGTCGCCCTCAGTTCCCACCTCTCCCTCATGTCCACCCCTGCAGCCGCTGCCTTGGCCAGACCCTTATCCTCTCTCACCTGGTCTGTGGCACCAGCTTCCTCCAGGTCCCCCTTTCCCAACCCCAGGCCCATTCTGGCTGCCTCTATTCTCTTCCAAAGGAAAATAAAAGGAAGCCACCAATGAACTCAGGGCTCCGAACCCCCTTCTTAACCCCAGCTCTCTCACCTTGGGCCTCCCCAAATTTAAGCTTCACAGCCGCCTCCACCACATGACCCCCCACCCACCTCTATCTAGAACCATTTTGCTCAAAACGTAGCTCAGACTTCACCTTCCCTATGGAAGCTCTCCCTGAAAGTCTGAGGCTCTTTTCGGGTCTGATGTTCTGGACTCTTGAGCTGGGGTGGGCCCTGCCCCACCCCATCCACCAAACAGGACTCTGTGGCTAGCGTAAGATCTGCTGTACAGTACACATCTCTTTCCTGGTTGCCACTGGGACAGACACACTTCAGCGCATACGTGCTCACAGGCAACCCCTGCAGATTCTTCCTCTCACTCTGCACTCCCAGGGTTAATTAGCCTGCAGCATCTACAGGGCTGCTTTCTCCTTTAATAGGCAATTAGATATTGTTAGCTCTATTGTCATTTATAGGACAAGTGACAGAGGCACTCCTGAGGCCCCTAGCCCATCTTGCAGAGGCAGGCTGCCCAGATCCTCTGCTAGAGGAGGGAGAGCTGGGGGCCTGCTCGTAGAAGTGGAGTCCTCTTAGGAAGAGAAGGTCTCCAGGCCCCTGGGTGGAGGCACGTGAGAGCCTGGGCCCTCCTCCTACTGGTTCATCGAACAGGCCTGTGTGAGGGGTGCAAGGTCCCCCAGGGCCACTCTGGTCTTGTCACTTCAAATGCTCCTTCCAGAGGCTACGTTCAGTTAGGTCCTTGGCTGTGCTCAGTTATCTGCATGGCGGCTCCATCTGCCAACCTGCCAGGCCTCTGCAGGGCCAATCAATATCCAGTCAGGCTGCCCTGCTAATGACACTGCATCTCACCTTGGTCACAGGGGTGTCGGCCTACTGCTGCTGCAGCTCCAAACAGGATCTCAGCTTCGCTAACAAGGCAAAGACAGCCCTGGCCAGCCCTGCCTCCCACCCGTGGTGGCCATCCAGGCCTGGGAGGCAGTGAGTAGGCCAGACCCCGCAGGCTGACCTCTCTTCTTCTTCTGCATAAATGAAAGTTCTGACAAGCATGGCCTCAAGTGTCCTTGGCACTGAAATGCTAACATCTTGATATGGGCAAAGAAACCTTTCTGGCACTCCTCTATGGAAACAGTTTGTCTTTCTCACAGAGGCCTGCGTGACATGTGTGTCTTCGAAGCAATCCCTTGGCGAGCCACAGAAGGCCCTTCATGGTAGGACATGGCAGCCACCTGAGCCGGAGGGAGGGCCAGGGCTTGGGTGGGAGAGCCGCCCGATGCCAGGATGGGCTGGAAGAGAGCTTGGGCTCCATGGACAGCTGAAGGCCCTCAGCCTACTCACAGCCTACTCACCTATAGCTGGCAAAGTCACAGCAAGAAACAGCCCAGCTCATGAGAATGAACACCCCCCATGCTCCTGGGTCCCAAGGCTCCCACCTCCAGTGGGAAGGGCGGGCTGGGGGCATCCCTGACTCCCCGTCTTTGAGAGTATGGATTGTAAGTAGCACAGGGCTTTGAAAGGAGTGAGAGAAGGCAGCAGGACTGGCTGAGGCTGAGGCTCGGGATTCTTTTTTTAATACCTTCCTAAATGCGCTGAAGGGAAAAAGGAAATAATGAGGTTCCCACAGTGAAGCCGAGAATGACAATCTAGGAGGAAGTGGAGCCGCGTGAGCCGATGGGAAGTGTTACGGGCTGCAGTATTTTATGACCTGTGCTGCTTGCCTGTTTTCCTCTTTTTATAAAGGGAAGCAAATTAAAGGGCTTAGATATTAATCAGGCCACTGAAAGACAAAAATGAACCCGGGCACTTGCAGGTCAAGCGGGCTCCAGACAGCCTCTTCTCCCAGGCCCCCTGGAGCTCTGCTGCACCCCAGGAGGCCTAAGGCTCAGTGTTCACCTCCTGCACCCAAGGCTGGGCTGTAAACCAGGCTCCTAGAAGTAAGTGCCAGCTAGCAGGGACCTCAGGAAGCGGGCACATTTCCGGTTTCCAAACTATGCCCCCCAGGGCACCCTCAGTGGCTGCAGCGAAATGTTGAGTTTCGGTTGGGGGTCGGGTGGGGAAACAGAGCTCAATCTCCAATCTCTTGACATTCTACTCCTAGAGCAGCTCACTTTTCGCTGTTGGGATTCTGTGTGTGATTTTATTTGAACAAAAGGTTCAACCACTAAAAACTAAGTTTGCAGACCACTGATCTGATCATCTCATTCTACAGATGAGGGCCTCCAAGGCTGAGAGGAGGAAGAGCCTGTCTTAGGTTGCAGGATATGAATGGCAAATGTAAGACTCAGACTAAGGTACCTCGACATTTAGCCCAGGGTTCTTTTCCCTACTGCACTCTTCCCCCAGTAATTTCATCTGCTCACGTGCTTTCTGTTGCTGACAGTGCCAAAGCAATTCCTCCGGCCCAGACCCCTCCCTCATGCTTCAGGCCTATGCATCCAGCTGTCTATTGAACATCTCGTCCAGATGCTGTGGGCACTTGTAGTCCACCCCAGCTCACCATCTGCCCCCTGCTGAATGTCTCCCTTGGTTGGTGGCCCGCCTAGTCACCCAAGGCAGCTCCTGAATTTCTACAGAAGGAAATGAAAGGCGACTGGGCTGACAGAAAATGGTGCTGAGACAAGGTGGCGCCCTAGTCTCAGAGCTGCATCTACACGGCAGATGCACTGCTCTCCTCTGCTTCTGTGCTTAACCAAGGGGCTGAAGATGCTATAGCAGAAGCCCCTCCTGGCTCAGCCACTACAGCCTTCCAAGGTGGAAAATGGGAGCTACATATGCCGCCTCCTTCATGCTCGCTACCCACATCCAATCCATGGCCAAATCCTGATAAACCGGCTTCCAAAAGGACTTTTCACTTTATCTTCCTTTCTCTATCTGCTCTACGAGAGAGGTCCAGACCTCCTTACCTCTTCTATGTCACCGCTGGTGGGCAGAGACTGTCTTTCTTACCTACCTCTGTATACCCAGGACTCTCCCAGTGCCTGACACGTACTAGGTATCCAAGAAATATTTATTGAAAGGACTATTTGATAGACAGATGGATGAATGGATGGACAGACTACTCCAACAGTCTCTTAACTCGTCTCTCTTTAAAGCTGTATCCTCCATCTTACTGCTGGGCTAATGGATCTAAAATGTAAACTGCCAGCCCGGCGCAGTGGTCATGCCTGCAATCCCAGCACTTTGGGAGGCCACGCCAGGCAAATCACTTGAGGTCAGGAGTTCAAGACCAGCCTGGTCAACATGGCAAAACCCTGTCTCTACTAAAAATACAAAAATTAGCCAGGTTGTGGTGGTGCATACCTGTAATCCCAGCTACTCAAGAGGCTGAGGCAGGAGAATCGCTTGAACCTGGAAGGCAGGGGTTGCAGTGAGCCGAGACTGCGCTAGTGCACTCCAGCCTTGACAACAGAGAGACTCTGTCTCAAATAATAATAATAATAATAATAATAAAATGTAAATTGCCAAGACACCCTCTTTACCTAAAACCCCTCTTTAAGAGTTGTCTGGGCTGGGTGCAGTGGCTCACGTCTATAATCCCAGCACTTTGGGAGGCCGAGGTGGGTGGATCACCTGAGGTCAGGAGTTCAAGACCAGCCTGGCCAACATGGTGAAAACCCATCTCTACAAAAAATACAAAAATTAGCTGGGCATGGTGGTGGGTGCCTGTAGTCCCAGCTACTCAGGAGGCTGAGGCAGGAGAATCGCTTGAACCCAGGAGGCAGAGGTTGCAGTGAGCTGAGATTGCGCCACTGCCCTCTAGCCTGGGTGACAGAGCAAGACTCAGTCTCAGAAAAAAAAAGAGTTGCCTGTTTCTCCAAAACAAAGCTCAAGCTTCCTACTAGGGCCCAGTAGGTCTCCGTGGTTTGGGTTCCTCTGCAGTCTCGTCTCCCCGACTGTCTGTCCTCCTTGTAACGCTCCTCTGAAGCATCCTTCCCCTTCATCCGGCCAACTTTAACTCAGCTCCAGGGACGTGTGTCTCAAAAACTACTGCTGCCTCCACCGCTCCAGTTCTAGGCTGTTTGATGCCTCACTCCCGGGCTCCCTAGTGCAAATCTCCATCCCCGCCATGGTCACATGAATTGTATCTATCTATGCACCGCCTCCCCTACTAGCCTGCTCTCTCCTTGAACACAAGCTCCATGTCTCACCCATCTCTGTATCTCCAGCACTCAGCACAAAGACAATGGTTTAGGTTTTAAACATGTAACTGTGTCCCAGTGGGGCTAATTCTGAGAAGCAGATCCTTAAAAATCTTCCTGGTGCTGAGCATGCCCTGGAGGGTTGGAGTCAGCTTTCCTTGGGCCTGCCCCAGGTCATCACAGGCTCTGGTCACCTCCCCAGAGATAGATGTCTTCCTGCCCCCAAGCAAGTGGCAAGGAAGACAGCTGTCATGCTGGGTACCACTGACACTTGGCCACTCTGCCTTGTTGGGCCCAGCAGCCATCACATCCTCCCCTGGCTGGCTGGGCACAGGGAGAGATAGAAGGGGCATCACCCATAGAGGGGCCGTGTTCAGTCCAATCCAACCACATGCACATCATCGGAGGGTATTGCTCAGACACAGCAAAGGACTGGGGCAGCATCCAGCAGTGGAGAAAATTCTCACACTCTAAACTGGAGAATGCCCCCCATCCAGCTTGGGAACGGGGAACGTACGGCAGTTCCCAAATACTCCCCTTAAGGCCACTGGCAGGGGATCAGCAGGCACATGAGCCCCACTGCATACATGGCAGGAAGTAAGCCGAGTTCAGGATAAAGGGAGAGGCAATCGGAACAAATCAAGTGAGTTTTAACATTTCAGGCCATGCCAGAAGAAAGCCACTGGTCTCCAGGACCTGGGTTCAGTGGGGATGAGGGAAACGTCCCCTCACCTAAATGCTGCTCTTACACTGCTCCCACTGCAAACTCCTCTGTATTTTCTTTAAAGGAGGCTGCATAGAGTGGAAAAAATACTTTTGGGGGTCATCTCACAGCCCATGCCCAAATCTTAGATGTTATCATTTATTAGCTATATGCTGTTGAGAAAGTTATTTAACAATGCTGAGCCTCAGTATCCTTAACTGCAAAGATGGAGTAATAATATACATCTCACATGATTCTGTGAGAGTTCCCTGAAATCATATATCAAAGTGTCTTGCACAAGGCTGGTCACATCGCAGGGGCTTGGTATCTGTTGGCTCCCTCCTCCTTCCACCCCCAATCTTCCCAACCTTAACTTCTGAGCTCTTAATGTCTCCCAAGCCTCCATCCCAGGCCTGAGGAGTGGGCCACAGTGAGAATAAGACCATTCCAAGAGAAGACTAGGTTTAGGGTGTGTGAACCGGAAACAGTATATGCCAAGATAAAATGAGAAACATGCAACAGCGTCACCAGAGAGAAAGCAACAAATGCACCCCAGAACAGGGGTCCCTGACTGCCCCCCTCTTCAGACCATTCTTGAAACACATTATGGAGTTTTGGCTTTCTTGTTCTGAAAAGAAGCCAAGGAGGGAGACTGAATGCAAAGAAAGGCAATAAAAATGATTAAAGGAATTAGAAGGCTTGACCTATAAAGGGAGGTTAAATGAACATAATATGTGGAACCTAGAGAACCAGGGCCTACAAGGACATGATAACTTCCCATAAATATGCGAGACAGAGCCACATAAAAGAAGGGCAAGAATTATTTCAGGCAGCTTGGGACACCATTAAAAGAAGAAATGGCCTGAAACTAAAATAAGAGAAAGTTAAATCTGGGCCTTGGGAACATTGGCTGGTGAGGAGGGTAAGGAATAAGACACCTGGCTGTTGGTGCAAAGTCATCAGAAAGCAAAGCCACAGGTCCCAGGGATGCTGTCCCCATTTGGGAGAAACTGCCCCTGTGGGACCCATCTTGGTTGCTCAGGTGGTGTTCTCACTCTGCAGGTTCAACTACTGTTACCCGGCTTCCAATTCACGACAGGCAGGGCCCTGGCTCCAGGTGCCTGGCTGCCCATGCTCAGCTTCACTCTTGGAGTAAAAAGAGATTGGCGCAGCCAGTTCTTGCTGCAGTCGGGGGTGCTCAGCTGGTGACAGCGTGAAACTAGGAGGCCAGGGTCACAGGTTTCAGCCCCATGTGTGCTTTGCCAAGGATTGCCATGGGAGAATGTGGCTGGACAAGTAAAAAGCTATCACCACTGGTGCAGATGTGCCTAGAAGCACAACCCACACAAAAGATCATTCTTGAACATCAGGCTGCAGGGCATTCTATGTGAACATTACCCATAAACATCTTACCATGCTCTCAGGAGTGAGCATTTTTTATTCAGCACTTCAACACCAGACACTAAAGCCACTCACGCCCCAGGACAACAGGGCAGCTATGCTTCCACATTTAGGGTCTGGAGTAATGAGGGGTGCAGGTAGAAGCTGACTCTAAGCATTTTCCTAACCTGTTTGCACAGATCTCCTATCCAACCATAAATCACTTTTACAGTCCTTCTCAAACCTCACATAAAACTTATGTTGTTTTTTGCCTGAAATTGACTTTAAAAAAAAAAACTTTAATTACAATAAGAGACACCTGGAGCAAAACACGTGGCAAGCCCATTCGATACTCATTTACTCATTCAATCAATAAATATTTGTCAAGCACCGGGAATGCACCAAGGCACCAAAGGAGCTGTGGTGGAGACCACGGAGATGAAAGGGTGTTCTCCTGCCTTCAAGGAGTTTGCCCTGGCGGGGGTGTGGGAGCAACTACCAACAGACAGAGACACACGCTGCTATGAGATGAGCAGAGTGTGATTTATTTTAACAGAGGAGGAAACTATCAGGTAACTCAGAAGAGAAATTATTCCTTTGAACTGGGAGGATCAGGGAAGTTTCCAGAAAGGAGGTGATATGTGATCTGGGTCTGAGGTAAAGGGTAGACTTTTCATCAGGTGAAGATGGCAGGAAAGGACATTTCAGGCACAAGGAACACCATAAAGAAAGCCAAGGGATGAAGAAAGTGCTGGTTGTTTACAGCAATATGGAGAGGTCAAGTGAACTCTAGAACAGGGGTGCAGTGTCGGGTTGGGAGGGAATGGAGGAAGATAATGAAGGAAAGGAGGGTGGGTATGGCTGGATCATGGAAGGGACACTGCCCACTAAGGAGCTGGTATTTCATAAATAAGAAAAACCCTAAGAAATTCCTGGGCTGTCAACAACAGCCAGGTCTGTGTTTTGGGAAGAAAAGCATGGGTTCAACATGTAGAACAGGCTCAAGAAATGAGGGATGGGAGGCAGGTAGGAGGCTCTTGCCAGGCAAGAGGTTATGAAGGCTTGACCAGGGTAAGAGCAGAGGCAATGGAAACTTCCAGTTTCCATAGAATTATGTCTGTGTTATCTCAGTATTGTAGCAGCACTATTCCTCAACCTGTTCCTTCTGCCCGGAAGGCCCTCCACCCATCCATGTGGCTTACCCAAGCCCTGACTCGGCTTGGTGCTCCCGACACAGCAGGGGCCTTCTTCCACCCTAGCACCTAGGACTGTTGTTATTGATCATCTGGTTACTTCTCAGGCTCTACCATCAGACTGTGAAGTCCTGAAGGGTAGGACTTTGGTCTTTATCTCTATTTTCCCAAGACTTGGTGCAGAAAGGTTTCTGTGATGGAAGGGAATATCCATACAACGCTGTCTGCACATACAACCTCTCTTTCTTCCAAACCACATCCATAAGCAACTCCGTTCTGGCATACATATGGGCCACTCCCATGTTCAATCTCTCTCTTACATCTCACGCCCCCTCTGAGCCCCATCACTCTATTTCCAATGTAAAGCATCCTCGACTAGTCTCTCTCAACCCCATTAAAACGTGATTAATTATTTTCGGCTCTCATGCAGGACTCCATATTGGGTTATCTGAGCTGAAACACAATCTGTTTGCTAGTATCAAAATGCTGCTGCTCACCCATGGGATTAACACTCTGACAAAATCATTAGAAACCTGATGGAGTATCGAGGCCTCCTGGGCTTGCTGCACGCTCATTCCTCATCCCAGTGAATGCCTTCTTCCTGGGTCCGCAGTTACACACCCACCCATTTCCCTGCCGCCTTCATGGTGGGACAGCCCGGACACTCAAGGAAATGCCTTAAACAGTGTTTGCTCCTAGTTGGCTGGGCCAGCTACTGAGACACCCAGCTAAGAACTGCTCTTGTAATCCTGTGACTTTTATGTGTTAATAGTAAGCATCTGGCTTCCTCTTCGGGGTAGGGTGGGATAGTTTGTGGCCGATCAATGCTTCCACTAAGAACTAGAAATGCTAGAAGAAATACAACAATCATCTGTTTCAAGGCACCATTGACCTGCTGGAGCAAGAAGGATGGGAGAGGATACAGTTACTGAGGGGGAAAGTGTGAAGAGGTGAACTGATATTCTGTAATCACTTCCTGGAGGGTATGTCATTTCTAGGCCCAGGATGAGAGGCTGAGAACCCAGGGTTTGCAGGAAGCAAAGACTGCTGCTCAGGGACAAAGAAGCCAGCATAGCTCTGGCAGCCTGAGGACTAGAGAGAGAAAATTAAGGACTTGAGGGTCCTCAATATAGGGTCCCAATTTTCTCCTTAAGTCATTTATAGAATTCTGAAGCTGAATGGAGGAGAAAGCCAAAAAATCTCAGCCGAAAGCCTCTATAAAGCAGAGTGTTTTCTGGCCATTCTGAGGCACTGAAGAGCAAGACTAGAATTGAGGACCTGCTGGGGAGGGGGCCCAGTAAACACAGGAGGCTCTCAACTAATGGTGGCTCTGCTCTGAGAAAGGAGTGAGCCCGAGGTAAACTAAATCTGACCAAAACACAACCCGGCAGGGACTTAGTTCAGGCTTTAACTGGAATAAGATCATTGGTTTTACCCTGTCTAGCAATGAGTAAAATGCCTCTTGAGGAAGATCACAGCATGTACAGCCCATACAATGTTCGGCATTCAATAAAAAAGTTATTAGGCAGATCCAGTTATAGGATCATATGACCAAAATCCAAGAGGGAAAAAACAACAACAGACAACAGACATAGACTCACAGGTGATCTGAACAGACAAGTTAACAGAAAAGGACTTTAAATGTGATAAATGTATTCCAACAAATGGAAAGAAAATATAAAAAATAGATGAAAATAAAGAATCTCACCAGAAATTGAAAACAACAAAAAATAACCACTTGGAAATTCTACAAGTGAATAAGAAACATCTTAAAGAACTGGAGGTTCATTAAAGCAGTATGGTAAAGTGGAAAAAGCACCAGAACCCAAGAGTGAAAAGACCAAGGCATGGTCCCTGACTCTGCCTGTATCCAGCTAAGAGAGCCTGGAGAAGCCGCTTCACTCCTGAGCCTTGGTTTCCACATCTGTCAAATGGGATAATGTCATCTACTCTATTTACATAAGCGTCAAGCAGACAAAATTAAATAGTGTATACAAGAGCTCTTTATAAATTACTAATCATACAAATGTAAGGTATCATTATCATAATAGTCTAGCATGAATTCAAAACGGTGCTTCTGCTCCATCACCAGAAGTATTTCATGTCAATGTCAGGTGATTAGTCTGCCCTTGACTAATTGTTATAAAGGATTTTAACCAGAGAAAGCTAAGAGGGAAATAATAGCGCAACAGCCAACTCACTGTTACTTATGTTGGAGTTAATAATGCACTTTGTGAATTATCCCAGGAAAACTGAAAACCGTAAACTAGCTTTTCCCGCTGCTCTGCCTATGCTTGGGTCACCACCTTCGGTTTCCCAGGTGGTGTATGCTCATGGAACGCAAGCTCATATTAATGTATGCTGATAAAACATAATCAGCAAGGTAAATCTGAAGCAGAAATACCAAAATGTTTTCCAAAGCCAACGGCAATAACGTTGAGACAGCCTGTTATTTGGATTCTCCACATCACTGCTCTCCTCTGTTAGCATATTTAATGGAGAGTAACGTGCAAGCCTTCACATATCGACGTGATGCAGCCCATCCACTACCAGCAGGACTTGTGAGCTTCCCTGGTATGGTACACAGGCACTGTGTGAGGCCCTCTGGGGAATAAAACTATTATAAGGCCATGAGCCTGGCCTAAAAGTAACTTTCAGTTTTTAGGAAAGATACCATGTGCTTAAATAATTACAATACAAGGTAGTCAGTGATTTAGGTACCATAAGAGGCACAGTTAAGGAAGTACAGGTATTTGTGTGAAAGCTGATTTGGAATTGGGTTGATAATAGACTTCATGGCTGAGGCAGCAACAGAGTTTGGCCTTGAAAGACAGATAAATGGATATTCTAAGCAGAGGGCTGAGTATGAGCAAAGTCACATTTTAAAAATGTAGTCGGTGGCTCACGCCTGTAATCCCAGCACTTTGGGAGGCAAAGACGGGCAGATCACGAGGTCAGGGGATTGAGACCATCCTGGCTAACACTGTGAAACCCCATCTCTACTAAAAAATACAAAAAATAGCCGGGTGCGGTGGCGGGCACCTGTAGTCCCAGCTCCACGGGAAGCTGAGGCAGGAGAATGGCGTGAACCCGGGGGGCGGAGCTTGCAGTGAGTGGAGATCGTGCCACTGCACTCCAGCCTGGGCGACAGAGCGAGACTCCGTCTCAAAAAAGAAAATAAATAAAAAATAAAAATGTAGCAAGGTATGAAAAATTGGGTTCAGACTGATGGAGGTATCATACTTTTTTTTTTTTAAAGAAACTAACATTTATTATGCGCTTACTATGTGCCATGTAGTTTACATACATTATCCCATTTGGTGTCCAAAATAATCCCTTGAAGCAGATGTAATTAATCCCACTTTAAAGGTAAACTGAGACTCAAAAGTAAATCAATTTACCCAACATCCCTCAGCTGAAAACTACAGCCTGAGTAGATCAACACATGTTGAACTCTGCGCACAGCTGGAGTTGGAGAGAGGTAGGGGTTGCAGACGATTTGAAAGTTGTTTACTTCCATGGAGGGCACAAGATTGCCCGGAAAGGGTGAGGGAAGCACAAAGGGCTTAGGGAAGAAGAATCATCAGCAAAAGAGACAAGAAAGGAGTTGTTAGCAATAAGGGCTGAGAAAGATGACCATAGCCTAATGGAAGCCAAGATCAAGAGAGAGCTTCAAAAAGCAGGAGGTGGTCAGAACTGCAACTGCTGCAAAAGTGAAGGCGGACGAGATGAGAAAGACGAAGAAAATGCCATTTGGTTTGTGGTCTTCAAAAAAAATGAGTTCGATAGAAGAATGCCTAGATCCAGGTGTGTGCTTAGAGAGAAAGCTGGCCTGCCCCAAGGACACGGGGCACAGCAACAGAACAGCCTAAAGCAGAGCTTTGAAACCTTGTCTGACAGCAGGCATCATCTGAGGGTACTTATTAAAAATGTTAACTTGCAAGTCCCATCCTAGTCCCACCAATCAGAATATCTGGTGGGCGAGGGGTGCAGGTAGACCTGGGAGGTATCCCAGAAGAGCCCTACATGACAAGGGTTAGACCCATGTTTCTCAAACTTTAATGAACATGAGAATCACCTGGGGATTTGCTGAAAATGCAGACACTGATTTAGTACCTCTGGGACAGGACTGGAGATTTTGGATTTTCACACTCTCCTAGATCGTGATGTCAGTGCTGCTGGTCTAAGGGCCATATTTTTAATGACAACGAACTAGACTAAAGCTCACTTGTCCTCCAGAGAGGGAGGTGTCAACACGTGGTTCTTCTTGGCACCTTTCCTTTCCAGTACCTGAAGACTAAGCTCCAAGCTCCTTTCCACACTCACCAACAGATGGCAGCAGATCTAAATGTCATCTTCCACAGAAGTACTGACTCAGAGGTTCCCTTCCATCCCATCTCACTTCCTTCACACCTTAAAAAGCACTTTATTCACTCCTCTAAGATAAATCACCGTGTCAGGTGAGTATAGGAAAGCTTTCCTTGACTACTTCGGTAAAGAAAGGGTGAATTCTCCTGCAGCTAGGCTCTTTACCGTATATTTAGAGTCTGCATCATTCATTGGACACTTAAATATGTTTTGCCTTCCTGAAGTAACTAAACGGTCTTGCACTGTCATTCAATTTTTCATGCGTGTTGGTATTGTCTCCACAAACTCTTAGAGGTTAGAGATCAAATAATGTCCATTTTTTTCTTAATCTTGACTTACAATGGCTTGGCCATACTGTGAATAAGTGAATGGGCCAACCGACCATCTCTTAAATCAAATTCATATTCCATTTGTTTCACTTTGGTTTCTTTCCTTTTTTATTTCTCAGAGACTGGCTCTTGCTCTGTCACCCACATGGGAGTGCAGTAGTGAGATCTCAGCTCACTGCAGCCTCCACCTCCTAGGCTCAAGTGATCCTCCTGCCTCAGCCTCCCAAATAGCTGGAACTACAAGCACGCACCAGTACGCTTAAATAATTTTATTTTTTGTAGAGCCAGGGTCTCCCTATGTTGCCCAGGCTGGTCTCGAACTCCTGGCCTCAAGCAATCCTCCTGCCTCAGACTCCCAAAGTGTTGAAATTACAGGTGTGAGCCATCACACCCAGCCTCACTTTGCTTTCTTCCCAGAAAAACAAAAACAAAAAAAGGCTTGCCAGAAAGTGTTAGTGGTCTGGAAAATTCTGTACTTGTTTGCAAGTCTGTGTTCAGAATCTTCCAATGCATTGCTAGGGATAACGTTTTCTAGCCTGGCAAATGGGTACTCCAGTGCTTATGCTGACTTTATCTAAAACCTGCTGGTCTCTTAAGACCCTTCTTTACTTTTCTACGGCTAGCCTCATCATTGACCAACATGCCCCTCAGACACAAAATTCACAGCTTTTCACTCTTTACTGCCAGTTAAAATATTTTGGCTGGTTAAGTCTGGTCTATACATTAGTCCTACAGTTCATTATGCATTCAGTACACTATGTCTATTTTGCAAATATTTCTTTTTTTGAGCAAACATCTAGGTTGCTCAGTGCTGGGCTCTCCATCCAACTTTCCACACCTTCTCTCCCTAGGACATGGCCTGGTCCCATGGCTCTGAATACTACTTATGTGCCAATGATTCTCCATTTATGTCACCATCTGGGACCTCTTCTTCTAATATCTTATGTCCATCTGACTCCCTGATATCTATACTTGGATGTTTTACAATCATTTCTCATTTAACATTTGCCACATAGAATTCTTGATCTCCCCGCCCCTACCCTAAGGTTTCTCCTGCCTTTTTCCCCTTCTCAATAAATGATACTTTGGCTACCTACTTGGTCATTCTTGAGCTTTTCTCCATCATTCACATCCAGCTACTACCAAGACCAGTCAATTCAACTTCAAAAACATCTGTTTACTTCTCACCATCTCCATTGTTACCCCCCAAGCCAACATCATCTCTGGTCTGGATTATTAAATAGTACCTAAAGCCATTTTTAGCTTTACACTCATTCATCTATTTGTTCATGCAACAATTTACAGAGTGTCCACTCTGTTAGTCAATGCTCTTAAACCAGTGCAGTAAGCCCAGGAAAGACCAGTGAGTAAGTCTGCTACAATGGAGGTATCTCTGAGGCATGATGACACACAAGGAGAGTACGAGCAACAAGAGAGAGGGGGAGCAGTATCTGGGAGCATGTCATGGAGAACCCGACACTTAACCCGAGTTTTAGGGAATGAGTAAGTATTCACCAGGCAGACACTTGGAACAAAAGCCTTCTGAGTGTGGTGACAGAGGTGGAAAAGTGTGTCATGTTCAGGGATCATCAAGCAGAGAAAAGTTCAGAAGGTCCATGGAGAGGTGGCTGCTGAGGTAGGGAGAGGCTCGGACCTATAGGCAATGTGGTCACGGGGAAGGGTTTAAGCAGGGAAGAGGCCACATCTCTCTCCAACCCACTTCCCATGTATAAGATGGAAACTGTGTTGGGCACTGGGAATACGGTCCAAAGAAGGTTCATCTGCAGAAATGGCATTTTACCTGTGGGATAAATAGGAGTTGGTCAGATGGGAAAAAAAAATGGGGGCAAATAGTGGTCTAGCCGAGACAAGAGCATGCATGGATATGGCCCTAAATCAGGAAGGCTCTTGATGCATTCAAGAAACTGACACTAGGCCAGTGTGGGCAGCACTTGGTGAGACAAAGAAAAAGCATCAAGAGTTGCAAATGGGGGGAGTCAAGGCCAGACCATGGTACAGGCCAAATAAACAAGTGTGTCTCCTCTTCAAAGGACTCTCCTGGGGGCCCAGGCCCACTCCCTGCTTAAGTGAAGCCTCGCGGTGCCTCTGGCTGCCGCCATCTTGCCTTCTGCCAGCAGCAGGGAAGCCCTCCCCCCGCCTGTCTGCCTGTCCATCGGCCGCCAAGGTGACACCACCAAATGCATTTCTTCCCAGCCTGTGCTCTGAGAGACACCAGGATTTGCATTTCAATTTGACTTGGTTCCGAGGATTCCAGCCCAAGCTTGGAAATCACTGCCCCTGTCACTGTCTCACCGGCTCAGTTTTCCTCCTTTCCTCCCTCCACCTCCAGGGAGGGCTGTTTTTTCCTTGACATCTTCGCTCCTCGATGCTGAGAAAAGTCATCCTTAACAGCAGTTTTATTGCCCGGTGATATTAACACAATGAAGGAAATCATCGCTAATTTTTATGAATTATCTCATCATCTGCAGCTAATTAACAGCTGCTGAAAGAGTAGGCATTACGCCTCCCCTTGGAGAGCCTTTACCCCGAGCACTTCTGAAATGGCCCTGCCCCTGCTGTCAAGGGGGACCCTCGGCTACGGACAGCGCCTCCTCTCCGACAGGGCTCTGTCCATCTCTGTCCCCTCCAGCCCAATTCTGCCCCTTCCTGCCTGTTCCCAGCCTGGGGTACTCAGTGGTTGCTGGGCCACCTGTGACGGGGATGATTTAGGTTAGCTGGAAACTTTATTAAAATCCAAACTAAGTGGGCCGCCGCCGCTGCTCTCTGTTCTCATTATGCTTCCTCTCCAAAATCAGGCCTTGGCCTCTGTGCCTCACCAAATGCATCTATAAAACTGAGTGAACAGGCAGCCAGCAGCTAAGTGGCACTTAACCAGGGGATAATCTAGACCAGGGTGGAGAGTAAATACTTAGTGGGGCAGAAGGATGAGAGGGAGAGAAAACAGCAGAGGAGGAGGACAGGAGGGAGGCTGAAGGTGCAGCACCTGTTACAGCCTCGAGAGAGGGGCACAGCACAGAAACACAGAATCCCAGGCTGGGCAGGACCTCGGAGGCCAGAGTAGGAGAAAACTGAGGCTTGGAGAGCTGTGAGCCCTGCAAATTCCAGACTCAGAGCCCGGGACTCACCCTCCTCCTGTGCTTCCCTCCTGCACCCTGAGCTTTCCTGGTCAACAATCTTCCCTGGCCCCTCCCCCCAGGCCCTCTCTAGTCTTCCTCCCCATCCCTTTCTTTTTGACGATCCTGTCTTTGAGTCTCCTGACATCTGGCTAAAGCCCAGGCAGCCACTGGCTGTGTCTTAGAGATGAAGGGAAGGGCACTGAGAAATGGGGTAAAAAGGTGAAAAGGCCTGAGGCCAGCCCACCCTGTTTGTGGGGTGGTCTTCCTTGGGTGGAGTCGGGCATCAGGGCCAGGCAGTGCAGGGGCCCCTGCGATGCTGGGCCAAGCACACACAGTCCTCCTAAAGGTCAGTGGCTGCTCGTGATATATTTTGTTGCAACGGAAAACACCAGAGCCTCAACGCTGGCATTACGGGGAGGAGAGAGTCCTTGGAGAGAGGCCCTGAAATCCTCCTTTGGTGCTGGCCAAGGTCTCTTTCTCCTCTCTTCCAAACTCGAAGACAAACATCCAGCTCCCTTCGCCTCCATCCAGCATGTTCCAGGTGCTTTGCTGTCCTAGTTCAGGTTGCGTAACTTGGCGCATTTAGTCCCTGTTTCCTGCCCTGATGTCCCCATTTTCAAAGCCAGTGAGTATGTGGCCCCAATTGAAACAAACACCTTTTCCACAGCTGCCCAGGATAAGAATGAGTCATTCCTACATTCACTTGACTAATGTTTACTGAACACCTACTATGAGCAAGGTCAAGGGAGTCATAGGTAATGAGACATAGTCTTTGCTTTGAGAGACTGATGCTGAAACTCATGTCACCATGCCATGTGGGGTGAGGCTGAGGTGCAGTCACCCATGCGGTGGCACTGAAGCCCCAGAGAGGGAGAGATCCACTCTGGGAGGAGATGGAAAGGGCCATCAGGCCAGGCACAGTGGCTCACACCTGTAATCGCAGCACTTAGGGAGGCCAGGGCAGGTGGATCACCTGAGGTCAGGAGCTTGAGACCAGCTTGGCCAACACAGCAAAACCCCATCTCTACTAAAAATACAAAAATTAGCCAGGCATGCTGGAGCACACCTGTAGTCCCAGCTGCTTGGGAGACTGAGGCAGGAGAATCACTTGAGCCTGGGAGGTGGCAGTTGCAGTGAGCTAAGATCATGCCACTACACTCCAGTCTGGGTGACAGAGTGAGACTCCATCTCAAGAAAAAGAAAAGAAAAAAGAAAAGAAAAGAAAAGAAAAGAAAAGGGTCATCAGAGAAAGGCCTTCAGAGGACGAGGTCATATATAAGCAAGGCCTTGAATGGTGAATAAAATTCTGCTGGGCAGACAAGGTAAGAAGAAGAGTATTCCAGGCAGTGGAGGCAGCAAAGGCCCAGCGATGTGAGAGGAAGGATGTTCTAGGGACTCCAGCGTCTGCAGCACAGAATTCATGGGCGTTGAGTGTTTATGGTAGGGACAGGGATGGGGAGTGATGTTGAAAGATGAAGCCACCTGGATCATCTGTAGCCTGCCTGTGAAGGCCTCCCATGCCCTGAAAAGGAGTTTGAGCTTCCTCCTGCAAAGAGAGAACTGAGAAAGAGTGAGGATGGGAGGCATGAGAGAGCCCAGGGGTTAGCGTGTCTGAGATGGTCAGGGGAGGTTCAGTTAGACAAGTCCTCCCTGCCAGGAGGGTCCCTGCTTTCCTCATGTGTCCAGAGGGTGGAGACACTACAGGTTCCCATCTTGGTACCTCTGGGCCTGGCACTGCCCAGCCTCTCCCTGCACCATCACAACTCTAGGCAGACACCCTGCCTGCCACGCAATTCAGGCTTAGGCAGGGAGGCCCCATGCCATGACTTGTCCCACCCCGAGTGGCCGGCCCCAGGCCTGTATTAGATGGCTCTGCATAAGCCATGCTCCAGGGACCACTGGCAGCTCCTTCCGAGTGAGCTGTAAGGCACTGGAAAAAAGAACGGAGAAGCTAAGAGCTGCATTCTCCATACTCTTCCCTGGGCTCCGGGGGTACTAGGTTTTCCATTCTTTTCTTGGGTTGTTTACTCAAAAAGTTAAACTTAACCAAAAAAGAAGGGCACTGACTTGGACAGAGGGCAGGGTAGTATAATGGACATGTGCTCTCTCCAGAGGCAGACAGGGCTTGGATTTGAACACCAGCTAAGTTATGAATTTCTCTGAGCCTCTGGTTTTTCATCTGTGAAGTGGTAGGATTAATCATTTTGAAGAGCATTTACCATACTGCCTGGCACATAATAAATACTGAATAAATGCTGCTGTTATTATAAAGCTAGATATTTCTAGCTCCAGAAACCCCAACTCTTATTTCAAACTCTTCTTTCCCTTTAGGGTGTTCTCTACACTCCCACCCCTACTCCCTCTATTTTAAGGATTGGCTCTTTAAAAAAACAAAACAAAACAAAACAAAACGGGCTGGGCGCAGTGGTTCATACCTGTAATTCCAGCACTTTGGGAGGCCAAGGCATGTGGATCATGAGGTTGGGAGTTCAAGACCAGCCTGGCCAACATGGCGAAACCCCATCTCTCTAAAAATACAAAAATTAGCAGGATGTGGTGGCACACACCTGTAATCCCAGCTACATGGGAGGCTGGGGCAGGAGAATCGCGTGAACCCAGGAGGTGGAGGTTGTAATAAGCCAAGATCGCGCCACTTTACTCCAGCCTGGATGACAGAGCAAAACTCTGTCTCGAAAACAAAAACAAACAAACAAACAAAATACCCTTCTAGTGGAGACCCTCGCCTGGTCTGTAGGACCACCGGCCAAGCCAGTCCTCTATCCTGGCCCCTTCCCTTGGTGCTTTCCTGAAAAAGAAGTACCCGGTACACTTAGCTGGCTGAATAAATAGCAATAATAATATATGTTCAGCTATTAGCCGCATAAGTAATCAAAGATCACTGCCATATGATTCCTGGTTAAACATCATTTAGAATCTAATAAATAAGTGACTATAAATAAAGCCAGCATGCAGACTTTGCCCTTCTGAGCACCACAGCCTCTGCTCTCAATTTTAACCTAATGGTGCCTTTAGCACTAACCCTGTGGTTCCATCTTAAGTTAATTTCTCTCTCTCAAGTGTCTGAAAAGGAAACCAGCAGAGGTGGGGACAAGAAGGGAGGCGAGGTGTGGGGTCTTCCCTAAAGAAACTGAGGTTGTCCCGTGGGTCTCAGGCAGACCTCAATCACACCTACCTTCTCTCGCACCTCCAGAGCCACAGGCACTGGCCAGAGGCCTTGGGGTCTCTGCAGAGGGGAGCACAGCAGGGAGGAGTCTAGTGTAATGGATAGAGCATGGGGTTGGTGCTCCAGGGAGTCTGGCTCAAATCCAGCATCTTCCATGTTCTGCATGGATGACCTTGGTCCCTCCACGCCTCAGTTTCCACACCCAAATAGCAGACATTATGAAACCGACCTCTGGAGGTTGTTATAAAAATTAATCATACAACTTCTGGAAGTGATGGGCACAGCAGATGCTCAATAAACATGAACGTCATCCCCTATCCTGTGATGTACAGCCCCTTAAAGGGGTGGTCCACTGCCCTCTCACTCACTCTGCTCTAGGCAGCAACAAAAGAAATACCAAACAGGGAAAAGGAAGCGCAAAATGGCAATGTCCCCACGGTCCCTGGACCACCACAGTCACCGCTGCCTAACCCCAGAGCTGATGTCTCAGCACTTAATACTTCCTTATTTCGTATCGCCCTCTAGTTCCTTCATGTCTGAGAGTCTGGCCTTTCCACATTTAGAACATGTACCAACAAAATATCCTATTTCTTTGTATTTTCCATTGAGCTGAGCCCTAAACAGGGCATCGTCAGTATTAAGTATCAGGGGACAGAGGAACAGGCAGGACCAGCTTCAGATCCTAGGTGTCCTCATTCTTCACACACAGCAGTACTCTCCTACACCACATTGCTTCTTAAAGCACACACAGATCTGTGCCCTTCTGGAAGGATGGCAGGCAGAATAAGAGAGAGTCTGCTGGGACTGCGGCGGGACGTTATTCTCTCTAGACCCCATGGCAGGAAATAAACACATCATTCTGAGCAGAGCCCAGCGGAGCCCACGTGACACAGCCTCAGATCACATTCAGCTCGCTGGCTACTCCTTCAGTGCCCTGACATGTTAGGAGTGGCGAGATTACTAAATCAATGTGATAAAATACTTCCTGTTACACAGCCCCTTCCTAGCTGTCTCTTCTCTGGTGGCATAGTCTGAGTTGCGGTAATGGAAGAGCCAACATGTCCAGTTCCCTCTGTCCATTGAAAAAACCGCATCAGCTTCGGTGCTCTGGGATGCCTGGTTCTTATGCAAAATGGTTGATGGTAACAGGAATACGGCAACTTGGGCCAAGGATTGAGCTATGGACAGTTTCCAAGTGTGCAGTCCTTGCACGTGGAACTGCTCATGAGAAGGTTTTCCAGCGGCTTAGCCTCCCACATTAGAAGAATGGTTGTTGTAGGAAGAATAATGGCCCCCAAAGATGCCCACATCCTAAAACCCAGTCTCTGCAAATGCATTACCTTCCATGGTGCTATGGTTTGGACATGGTTTGTTTGTCCCCATCAAACTCATGTTGAAATTTTATCCCTAATGTGGCAGTGCTAGGAGGTGGGGCCTGGTAGGAGGTGTTTGGCTTGTGGGGGTGGATTCCTCATGAATGGCTTGGTGCTGTTCTGTAGTGAGTGAGAGTTCTTGCTCTCAAGCAACAGGATTATTTATTGCAGGAATAGGTTCCTTCCCAAGAGAGTGTGGGTTGTTAGAAAGCCAAGACACCCCTCAGGTTTTTCCCTCTTTGCACATATCTGCTTCCCCTTTTGACCTTCTCTGCCATGTTGTGATGCAGTACGAAAGCTCTCACCAGAAGCCAGGGCCATGCCCTGGAGCTTCCCAGCCTGCAGAACTATGAGCTAAATAAACCTCTTTTCTTTATAAATTATCCAGCCTTGGGTGTTCTTTTATAGCAACACAAAATGGACTAAGACACATGGCAAAAGGAGCTTTGCAAATGTGAGTAAGTTTACAGATCTTGAGGCAGGGAGACGACGATCCTGGATTATCCTGGGAGATTCAATCGAATCTCATGAGTCTTTAAGATTGGAGAACCTTTCCCAGCTGAGCTCAGTGAGCTTGTGAGGTGAGAATGACTCAACCCACCATTGCTGGCCTTGAAAATGGAGGAAGAGGAAAGTGGAGCCAAGGGATGCAGTGGCCTCTAGAAGCTGGGAATGGCTCTCAGCTGACAGCCAGCAAGAAAACGGGGCCCCCATCCTATAACCACAAGGAAATGAATTCCATCAACAACCCAAATGAGCAGGTTCTCTCCTACAGCCTCCAGACAGTAATGCAACCCCACTAAAATCCTAGCTTTAGCTCAGTTAAGACTTCTGACCTACAGGCTATAAGATCATAATTTTGTCTTATTTAAGCCACTAAGTTTGTGAAAATTTGTCATGGCAGCAATGGAAAACTACAGTGATAATAATTATGGTAGAACGATTGATAATAACTGTTATTTATAGACTTCCTACTGTCAGGTACTGTCCTAGCTATTTTCCATACATTAGCTCATGTAAACCTCAACAATTCTATAAGGTGAGTATTAGTATCCCTATTTCATAGTAGGAAACAGAAACCAAATAACTTGCCTGAGATCATATGCTGAAATTACAATTCAGTTGCAGTTTTGTACATCAATAAAGCTCATACCTGTCTCACTACCCTATGATGCCATATAGTTGCTTGAGCAAACTACTATTTTCTTAAATAAACAAAAAAATAGAAACTAATATTTATTATATGCCACACACTGTGCATGCTACTTCACCTATATCCTCTCAATTAATGCAATAATTAAGGATAAACTCTGTTATCTCCAGTCCAAAGATGGAAAACTGAGTGTGAGAATGGGATGAGTAATTTGCCTCCAGGCACTTGGCTAGTAAGTGGGATTCAGGCACACAAGTTTTGGATCCAGGCCAGACATATTCCAGGATGCCCGGGCTATGATGACTTGAATGTGAACTCCAGACCCAGAAGGGAGCCCCACCCAGGCTGCAACTATAAGCCAACTGCAGCAACTCTCCCAGAGAAGGTGGCCCTGCCTCCCCATGGGACCCTCCCAGGGGCCATCGTGCTCTCTGGGAGATCATTCCTATGGCAGATGAAGAAGAGTTTGGTTAAATAAAGGGAAAGCGCCAAAGGGGGCAATCCACAGATGATTTCACTTACATACATCCAATTTCATCTCCACCAACTCCACTTATTTCCACTTAGCAAACTTAATTCCTTTAGTGCTTTAGGTTTTCCAAATTGACTCTACAGGGGAAACTGGCATTCAACCATAATTTCCAGATAAAGGCCCTTTTAATTCAGAAGCTCCAGCAGCTCCAGGAGGTGCAAGGAAAATTCCTTAACTGTGGCCTCTGGAAAGTTCTCCCTCTTCTCCAGGCTGCATGCCTGAGATTTCTGGGTGGCTGCCAGAGGTCTGGGGCCACCCATTACAATTCTACTCAAGCTTCTGGTTGGTGCCCCCTTGGAGCAGCTCCTTAACAGAGATTCCTGCTGGGGCCCCCAGGGCTATATGTTTCCCTTTTCTGTCATTGCTGGGAAAATCCCTGTTCTTTTATCTGTGAGCTGAAAGCTCAAAGTCTCACGTTGTTAGATCCCTGCTGCTAGGGGAAATTTATAACTGTTGCTAGAGAAGTGGCATTCACTCCCCCACCTGTGTCACTCCATGCTCGAAAGACCATGTCCTAGAAAGGATGAGAACAACACAGCTTGGAGGAAGCCAAGGAGGTGATTCCAGTGAGGGAAGCTCCCAGCACTTGGCCCTTCGATGCAGTGATATTTACACACAGGGCAACCTGCTGCAGGGGTTTCAAAGAGCAGCCTTGGTTCTGGGTACTGAGAGCAAAGCCCAACCTTTGAAGAGCCAGGGCTGGGGGATGCGTTTTATAGGCACATGTCGAGATCTAGATTGGCTCTCTTTAACCCAAAGAGAGGCACTTGGCTAGTAAGTGGGAGTCAGGCACACAAATTTTGGATCCAGGCCAGACATATTCCAGGATGCCTGGGCTATGAAGACTTGAATGTGAACTCTAGACCCAGAAGGGAGCCCCACCCAGGCTGCAACTATAAGCCAACTGGGTGGGAACGGGTTCAACAAGGGGCTCTGGACCTAGAGGCCAGATCCCCACCAGGCTGGAGCAGATACCTATGGTGGATGAAAAGCAGGTGAAAAGAGTCCCTGCTTCTGATTTGAGGGATCACATCCTAATTCGGACGGAGAAAAAAGAAAACTCATTTGGAGGAGAGTGACCAGGTTGATGAATTGGATCCAAACCATGAGATGGAAGGAACCATCAAAGGCACTAATGGTCCATCTCTGGAAGAAAGAAGATGCTGGGAGCCATGAAATGACAGTGCTGCAGGTCTCAGAGGGGCCATCACAGGGAAGAGCACCAGGCCTGTTCTGTATGGCCCCGAGGAACAGGCAGAGCTAGAAAGGTAGGCATGGAGAGATAGAGTCAGGCTCAACAGAAAAACCAATGGTCAAAACAATTCAAAGGAGGAATGGGTTATTTGAGGGCCCTGCCAGCATGCAGATTTTGTGAATCTAAGGAAAAGCGAATAGTCAGAACTGGTCAAAGCTTCTCCAGTTTCCTGAAACTACCAACAATGGCAGTTTCAGGAAAGAGCTGGAGGCCAGGGGCAGTCCCAACTGAGATGCTAGGTCCAGGTTCCGGTCTCCAGGCTCCTGCAAGACTGAGATAAAAAGGTCTGACCATAGTCCCAGAGGAGCTTGGACACAGGCAGAGCATCAGAGTGAAGTCACAGACCTGATGAGAAGACTTAGGCACTGCAGGGGAAACACAAGTGCTGGTGGACTATATGCCATGAACCTGGTATTTGGATCTGAGGGACAAAGTAAGACCAACAGTCAAAACTCAGGTTGATGCTGAGTCATTAAACTGCTGGCTTGGGCTTCCTCCAAACAGGAACAAGATTTGCCTCAGGACCTGGGGTTTGGCTGCAGGGATCAGAGAATATAGGGACAGGGAGCCAGCGGCATCACTGCACAGTCCTCGGCAAGCAGCACTTGTTAAGGGCTGCCTCTGTATCCGTGAGACCGCCCATGTATGCCTTCCAAAAGCTTTCAAATTTAAAGCTCCCTTGGGTCTCCATCATTCATTCATTCAGTAGATATTTAGTGGACACCTACTATACGCCAAGCACTCAGTCTTAAGTGCTGGGGAAACATCTGAGAACTAAACAAGGGTTTTTCCCCATGGGAGGACTCAGACAATAAACAATAGGATCCATATGTCAGATGATGATGAATGTTATAGAAAAATAAAGCAGAGAAGAGGGACAGAAAGTGTCAGGGGCAGAGGAGGGGCTAGAGGATGGTCTCACAGCCAATATCACACTGACTGGGTGAAAGCCAGAAGCATTCCCTTTGAAAACTGGCACAAGACAAGGGTGCCCTCTCTCACCACTCCTATTCAACACAGTATTGGAAGTTCTGGCCCGGGCAATGAGGCAAGAGAAAGAAATAAAGTGTATTCAAATAGGAAGACAGGAAATCAAATTATCTCTGTTTGCAGAAGACATAATTATATATTTAGAAAATACTGTCGTCTCAGCCCAAAATCTCCTTAAGCTGAGAAGCAACTTCAGCAAAGTCTCAGGATACAAAACCAATGTGCAAAAATCACAAGCATTCCTATATACCAATAATAGGGAGTCAAATCACGAGAAAACTCCCATTCACAATTGCTACAAAGAGAATAAAATACCTAGGAATATAGCTTACAAGGGATGTGAAGGACCTCTTCAACGAGAACTACAAACCGCTGCTCAAGGAAATAAGAGAGGACACAAATGGAAAAACTTTCCATGCTCATGGATAGGAAGAATGAATATTGTAAAAATGGCCATACTGCCCGAATTTACAGATTCAATGCTATTCCCATCAAAGCTACCATTGACTCTCTTCACAGAATTAGAAAAAACTACTTTAAATTTCTT